>NC_079418.1:20378670-20688670 GCF_026213295.1 Gadus chalcogrammus
CAACAGAGTTAACGTGTTGCTGGCACGATGTCTCGTCTACAACCCTCAGCCACGCTTGGCCTGGAGAAGAGAGGAGGAGTAACGGGATGTGCCGATCAGATCAAGTGTGGTTTCCTCTTTGTGTAAAAGTGTTGTCCTTTTTGGGAGGTTTTTGACATTGATATTGATCGCTGGGCACTGGGGACTAAGAAGCATTTTAAACACTGAGCCATCTGGATATGAACGCTGGCTTTCATCGCGACAGGCCAGATTCACTTTCGATTCTAGGGAAGCGTTGAAAATGGGCTTTGCGTAAATCGAGTTCACGATAAATAATGTTTTAATGCTATTGAATTATATGATGAATGTATTGAAAACTAAATTATAACAATGATTTATGATAGAAAAAAAGTGTTCTTTGTGTGTTTCTGTGAAAAAAGGAAAGAAAAAAATACAATGGGAAGAAAAAGAGGCCAACAAATGTTCAAAGTCAGAAGAGTTTTATTATCAAATGTATTATGTACCGAAAAACACATGGTTGGCTGGACAATGAAACTCTTATGACAAATGCAGAAGTCTGCGATCGGAGGAGCAGCGGAAAAGCAAACACAAAGCAATAACAAGAAGGAAATTCAAATAACACACACTATTAAACAATGTTCTTCCTTCTAAATAATTAAAGGCAATATATAAAATCATGACAACTGTAAATATTCCCCAAAATAACGATAAAAATAAAATTACCAAGAAATACCCACACAGACAGAGTTGGCAGTGGAACACGATGTACCTTGGGATCGTGAAAAAGTGCAAGAACACGTCTTGGACTAAAACTATTTCTTCCTCCTCTTCCTTCCCTCCTCTCCCTCTCCTCTCTCTCCACCATCTCCCTCTCTTCCATCTCCCTCTCCACCATCTCCCTCTCCCCCCTCCTCCATCTCCCTCTCTTCCATCTCCCTCTCCCCCCTCTCCTCCATCTCCCTCTCTTCCATCTCCCTCTCCCCCCTCTCCTCCATCTCCCTCTCTTCCATCTCCCTCTCCCCCCTCTCCTCCATCTCCCTCTCCTCCATCTCCCTCTTCCCCCTCTCCCCTCTCCTCCATCTCCCTCTCCTCCATCTCCCTCTCCCCCCTCTCCTCCACCTCCCTCCCTTTCCCCTCTCTTCCCTCCCCTCTTCCCCCTCACAGAACAAGACCTCCTACGGCAGGAGCTCAACACGCGCTTCCTGGCGTCGCAGAGCGCCGACCGCGGGGCCTCGCTGGGGCCGCCGCCCTACCTGCGCACCGAGTTCCACCAGCACCAGCACCAGCACCAGCACCAGCACACACACCAGCACACCCACCAGCACACCTTCACGCCCTTCCCGCCGCACGGCATCATGCCCACGCCAGCACCGCCCATGGTGCGTACCCCCACCAGAAACGTGAGGATAAGTAGCTCGCCGTTCAGTGTCCCGGGGGTTGTGGGGTTGTGGGGTTGTGGGGTTGTGGGTTTGGTTGGGGTGTCGGGTGAGGGGGCGAGGGTCGATTCGACCGAACGAGGTCAATGTGTAGAGGTCGAGTCGAGGACATACACAGGGGGCTTTTAAGTTCTTGTTTCGTTGTTTATCGTGATGTGTCGTGCAGCAACGACTTGTGTTTGGTTCCCAGCTAAGACCGGGTGGTAGGGGGATTGTTTCAGCGGGTTTCGGGACGCCTTCCTAGGTTGTTGCATTTTTGGGGATTGAGGCTTTCATAAAGCTCGCACACATACCCAAAGCTCTGGCAGCCGTGGGGAACCTTGTGGGGACTTTTATTGTGGCAGGGTTTGAACGATGACCATGTGTGCCCCCATACGCGCCTCAAAGATGCCTTTCTTCTCCCGGAATGCGTTCCCAGCGCTGTATTTAGGGACGACCGATTTAGCCCCGTCCACGCACGCACACACACCGCCACCCAGCCCTGTAACCAAAAAGTGCCCATTTCCAGAATTAGCCATTGCTTGCCCCAGAGCACTTTGCATTTCATTGCCAACTTTAAAAGCATAATACACTTAATTCCTTTGAATTTAATGACATAATTTGGCCCAGTTGGGTAGTGGTGGTTGTGTTTTGGTTTTTAGTTTTTGTACTGCAGAATGCTTTGAATTAAAGGCTTGCTCTTTGTCAGGGCAGACCACAGGCAATGAGCAAGTTGAGGACCCGGGAGAGACTGCCTCACGCTCGCATTGCACGGCGTGTAGCCGTAACGCGCCCCGGGGTTGTTTTGGGGTGTTTTTTCTCTCAGCCAGTGCTCTGATGGTTCCTCAAAGGCACCGCTGCGAGGCCCTTTCACAGCTAATGAGACTATAAAGTGTTTCTTTATGGCTCCAGTGTTTAGCCCTGACTGGGGAAATGGGCGCTCCGAGCCTGCAATCAACCGCACACACACACAAAGGGAATGAACCCGAGTGCTCACAAATGAGACACAGACACAAGGCCCCAAACTGGTCCTCAGACGGCCAGGAAAAAAGCGTACAAAAGTGTGTGAGAAAAGAAGGAAAGGTTACAAACGACCACTTTACCGAGGCGCTGAACTTTGAAGTGTTTCCTATCCCCCACACGGGGGGGCGATGTGTGGTGACTTCTTTTTTTATGTTGTGCCCCAAGGAACGGGGCCACTCAACCTGGAGCTGTAAATGTCTCGGTTACGGTGTTAAATCTTTCCCCGTACCCTTTTACCCCTCTGTACTGAGCACTCTTTTGTTTTCTCTCCCACAGTTTGAAAAATTCCCAACGAAGGTGGACCCCTTTTACAGACACAGCGTGAGTGATCCCACCTTGTTCACCGTGTCCGTCCCCTCAGCGAACCCATGGCCCGTGCTTGTTGTTGTCGCTGTTCTGTCTGGGGCCGTGGCGCCGTCATGTGTTCCCCGCTTGCGCTCATCTGCTACTTTGAATACAAACTGTAAGCCTTGTAGCTATAGTGCTGAAATGATTAGCTTGGCGGCTCATCACACGAGGCTAGCTAATCTAAGACATCACTTTCGGCTTTTGTAACTTATGGCGGGTTTTCAAAAAAAAAAACATAATCATTGTCAAATTCATTTTACTCAGATCCTATTTTAAGAAAAGTAGCCATTTCATTGTTTCATAGAAATGAAAAATATGTATAAGATATAAATAATACATGCCTATAATTTGGTGTAAAGATGGGTAGCCCCATTTGAGAAACACTGGACCAAATGATTAATCAATAAAGAAACATCATAATTTAATTAATCAACAAGGAAAATAATCAATAGTTGCAGCCCTCATTGTGTTAGATTTCTACTGCTTGTAGCATAAGTTGTGTAGGGTATCACATGAAAATGGCTGGGCACAGCAACTACTACAGTGTGCAGAAAAGAGTGATGGGCTATACCCTTCAAGCATCGCTGAAAGATTGTTTTGTTACACCTCATAGATCGCTCTATTTTGTATCAAACACGTAGTAGATTGTAACCTTTACACTGTACAGTTTATACACTTCAGCAAATACCAACATCTCCTCCAGAAACCCTTAAAACGTCAGAACAACAGACGTTTAGTCCATCGTTCGGGCGTTTAAAGGGTTTCTGAGAGAGATGTTAGAATTGTGTAAACTTTACAGTTGAGAGATGTTAGAAGTGTGTAAACTTTACAGTTTACACATATACATTTAGAACGACTAGTCCCCCCAGAACCCAGACAGAAAGCCGAGCTACCGCCTCCATTTCCCCCGCCAACGATGTCACGGCCTCATGCAGTAATGAGCCTCACACCAAAACAATCCTGATCCTCAATTTCCTGCTCTCTTGTTTTTCTCCCTTCAGCTGTTCCACTCCTACCCTCCGGCCATGTCTGGCCTCCCCCCGGTCATCCCTCCCACCGGCCCCTTCGGCTCATTGCAAGGAGCCTTCCAGCCCAAGGTGAGCTCCACACACAGGGGGCGACAAAACACCTAGCCCACCTCGGAGATGTATAGTGAACAAACCGCTGATTGTTGTTGATGCGCAGGGTTGATGTGCAGGGTACAGCGTCATCGCTGGTGAAAAGGTAGAGGATTGCAATTACCGGTTACTGATTGGTGGTTGACGTTTTTGCACAGTGATGTCACCTGGCGCTGGTCTGAGCCAATCAGAAACAGAAATTGGGATAACCTGATCCCGATGCTCTACTTGTGGCTTGTTTTTGTTTCCTTGTTCATCGTGTTGTTAGAAGTTGAGGCCCCAAAGGTTTTTAGAAGAGGATAATGGAAATAGTGTTCTCAGACGACATGGATGTCCGTGCCAGCACCGGTCTGCATAAAACATAAAACAAAACAAAAGCACGGAGAAGAAACAGTAGGGTCAATGGAAAACACTGACCTGCTCATTTTGAATCGCAAGACCAAATCTCTGTATTGAGTGTGTATTGGCTGCGCTGCAATGGACTGAACTTGTAAATGAACACTGCATATGTCAGAAACTATACTTTCTCCTGAATTTGAACTTCCGGAGAGTCTTCTCAACGCTTGCCTCTCCCTGTGTCTCTCGGCTCTCTCAGACCTCCAACCCCCTGGACGTGTCCAACCGGCCCGGAGCCGTACCCCACACACTCCTACAGAAGGACCCCAGGGTAGGAGCAGCATCTAGAGCACTAGCTCGGGCTTGTTGGTTTACCTTTAGGTGGATTGAAATCGAACAGAGACATGACCACAATTATTATTCAGATTGAAAATATAATTTTGATTTTTTTTTATGCTTTATGTAATAATTTGTATAATATTTTGTGTTCAAATTGATAGTTGTGTAGTTCTATTCCATTCCATTCACTTCAATGTTTCTTCTGGCTTGAGCATGAGCAAGTGTAACAAATCACTTCCTCAGGGATCAATTAAGTCTGGACCTGTATCTGTAATTTGGAGCACTTGTGTGACAGCATTGTGATTCCTCTTTGTTCCTCCTTTCTCGCAGCTAACGGATCCATTTCGACCTATCCTCAGGGTGAGTGTTTCAGTGAAGGCCATACACAAACAGAGAACACACACAAAAATACAAACAAATATAAACACAGACACCCACCTAACAAAGACACACACCTACCTCTGACTCCAACTGCACACATCAGGTGGTCTTGCTATCAAAGTAAATAGCGCCCTTATTTGAA
This sequence comes from Gadus chalcogrammus, assembly GCF_026213295.1. Taxonomy (NCBI): domain Eukaryota; kingdom Metazoa; phylum Chordata; class Actinopteri; order Gadiformes; family Gadidae; genus Gadus; species Gadus chalcogrammus. The sequence continues at coordinate 20,383,773 of NC_079418.1, forward strand.
TAAGTTATGTCCTTGGAGGGAGAACATTCTCGAGTCTATCACATCAACAACAGCAACAACAAAGCCCATTTCATTTGAGAACAGAATGCAGCGTTCTCTCAAGGCTTCAAACTATTCCAAACCTTGCCCAAACACTTTACAAATGTGTGCAGTGATACCTTCCAGACTTCATAACAAGACCTTGGGAATTCTAAAAGCATCGCTCGCAAGAGATCTGTCCTTTCCAAAATAGACAGCACACACGCACGCCATGGAGCGACATCGTGGTGGCAGGGTTAGAGTCTGCCGGACCATGAACAATGAGATTCACACTTGTTTTCTTCTCTTTTCTCTCGCTCCTGCGCAGAAACCAGGGAAGTGGTGCGCCATGCACGTCCACATCGCGTGGCAGATCTACCACCATCAACAGAAAGTGAAGGTGAGGACTCATCCGTGGTGACAGTGGAAACAGGACACGCATTGCAGTGTCGACACCGTGGTGTGTTTCAGCCCCCAGGGGGCAGTGTCGCATCAGGACAGGCTTAATTAATTAGTATTTGTTTCACATGGACACGGTTGGTGTCCATGTGAGGAACATAATATTGATGTTGCTTTTACTGTGGCTTAACCGGCAGTTTTATGAGATTCATAGACCGTTGTTCAATATTTATTGTTTGTTATTCACTATATTATGTCCTATAACCAAAACAAAGAAACAATGATCTTTCTAGTAATTGTTGTTTCACTAAAGTGAACTTCAGCACTAGATAGTGAGCGTGTGTGTCTCCCAACGCGTCCTGCAATACCGTCAACGGCTGCATTTCTTAGCCTGGGTGGTCCCGGTGGGAATCGTAATCCTGACCCAGCATAACAGCCAGGGTCACTCTGCAACATGCTGCCCTTTTGTGTGTGAAGGTTTAACATGGTGTTTTCTCTCCTGTGCCTACCGTCCTCTAGCAGCAGATGCAGGTCGACCCTCATAAGCTGGACTTTGGCCTCAAACCCGAGTTCCTGGGTCGGCCGCCGGGCCCCAATCTCTTCGGGGCCATCCACCACCCCCACGACCTGGCCCGCCCCGCCACGCTCTTCTCAGCCGCAGGTGTGTGTGTGTGTGTGTGTGTGTGTGTGTGTGTGTGTGTGTGTGTGTGTGTGTGTGTGTGTGTGTGTGTGTGTGTGTGTGAGAGGATAATTCATTTAATATAACTTGACCTTATTAATATTAAAATCGATTTTAATGTAGTGCGTTTCGTGTAATAAAGCTCTCTCTCTCTGTCGTTCCCAGGCCCCCCACACCCGGCAGCGGGTCCCTTTGGCCACCCTCCCCACCACCCCGGAAACTTCCTCAGCCCCGCCTCTCACCTCGGTAAGAGGGCAAGCAGCTTCAGAGTCTACTTCAGAGTCTGCTTCACGGTCTGCTTCAGGGTCTGCTTCAGGGTCTGCTTCACGGTCTTCTTCAGGGTCTTCTTCAGGGTCTGCTTCAGGGTCTGCTTCAGGGTCTGCTTCAGGGTCTGCTTCAGGGTCTGCTTCAGGGTCTGCTTCAGGGTCTGCTTCACGGTCTGCTTCAGAGTCTCCTTCAGAGTCTTCTTCAGGGTCTGCTTCAGAGTCTGCTTCAGAGTCTGCTTCAGAGTCTGCTTCAGAGTCTGTTTAAGAGTCTGCTTCAGAGTCTGTTTAAGAGTCTGCCTCAGAGTCTGTTTAAGAGTCTGCTTCTGGGTCAGCTTCAGAGTCTGTTTTAGAGTCTTCTTCAGAGTCTGCTTTAGAATCTGCTTCAGCATCTGGTTTAGAGTCTGCTTCAGAGTCTGCTTTAGAATCTGCTTCAGTGTCATAAGAGCGGTAACTGAAGCCAGGGGACCGGTGAAAGAGCCCCTTCAGCTAGATTTCCTGCCATCCCTGAGTGGGTCTCCAATGGCCAAGCAGGGAGTTGAATAATTAAAGGTAGCCATGACAACCAGTGATAATCCCAAAGAGTCTGCCGTAAGGAGCTGTTAGAAGGCAATAGAGGTGGACACATAAATAGCACTCAATCACTTGATCCCAGGGTGGCTTTTAAAATAGATGAGGCGTTCGTGAGGGGAGAATTTGTTTGTATCGTAGTTGTTATTGTTCTGTATGGAATGGGGTCGTGAGAAATATAACACAAGTAGACTGTCTTGGTTGCCTTTTCCTGCCCGTTGCAAAAGTGTGGAATGAGCAACAGTACACAATGACTCGTATCAAGACAGAAAATGTCATAATAGATAGCAGACATGGATGCCTTAGATAATAACACATTTTGCAGGGGCTGTTTCAAAAGGAGCCTTTGAACTTGGATGTGCTGAAGACTATTTACAAAATACACAAAAAAGCTCATTCCTAGATAACCACATAGCACAGGAGGCAGTTGAACAATGTCAATCATCACAAGAAAAGCTAAAGCGTTAAGTTGACCTTCAGAGTTGGGAGTAATTCTTGAAAAAATAACCTTAATCAGTGTTTCTCTTTTTTTCTGTTCTTATTAGCCCTTTCATCATTTAAAAAAACTGGAGCAAAAAATGTAATGGGATATGAATAATACATGTGCTGTGCATGTAATTTGGGGTAAACATGGGTGATGCAAATACTTTTAGTGAGAAACATGGGCTGTTTTTGTCATTCACTTTGTTTGTTGTGCTTAGATTGGTATTCAGATTAGATTGGTATGCAGATTCACCATTTTATATTAAGGCTTTAGGCCTATTAAGACGACATTTCATGGTCAGATTATGATTTATTACAGTACCCTTGTTACATATTGTACCCATTTAAAAATGACCAATAGACGAAAAACCGCTGCAAACACCCTTTCCTTGTTAATGTCGGGCTAAAAATATGAGACAAAATCCACATACGTATATGTGTATATAAACGTATATATATCTATATATATATATAATACACGTATGCTTGAGTTTTAATCTTTGCTTCTCTTCCGCCTCCAGAGCCTTTCAGCCGGCCTCCTTCATTCGGGGGACTGGGCACGCTCAGCTCCTCAGCCTTCGGCGGTCTGGGAAACCCAGCACTGAGTGAGTCTCCTCTTCATCGCCCTCCACCAGACACTCAACGCCAACCCTTGACCTCTGATTCGCATCTCATTCCCACGCCTGCGCTTGACACTATCGACCTAACCGCTGCGCGCCGTTGTCGTCTCCGTTGCGCAGAATCCCTCACGGCGCCAAACTCCATGTTCGGCCATAAGGACGGCCCCGCCGGCCCGCCGCAGCACTTCAACCCCAACGGGCCCAGCGGCGGCCAGCAGGAGCCCTGGAACCGGCTGCACCGCACGCCGCCCTCCTTCCCCACGCCGCCGCCCTGGCTCAAGCCCGGCGAGTCGGAGAGGAGCGCCTCCGCCAGCTCCCACGAGAGGGACCGCGACTCGGACAAGCGCGCCCCGTCGGCCAGCAAGGACGACAAGGAGCCCAGGTGGGTGCCACGTCCCGCCCGCTCGCAACGATGGCTTTTACTCGGCGACCTTTTTCTTAAAGAGCACCTATTATGCTTTTTCGCCTTTTATGACCTATCGACGTTGTTATAAAGATTTATAGTCATGTTTAACCATACTAAAGTGTCAAATAATGACGTACGTGCATTTCGACGTGTTCCCTGCTGACCGTCTGGGTCGGCTGTGCCGGGCGCTAAACACTTGTTCAAATTTCCGGGATTTATCTAGGTAGAACAATCCGGATTTTCAATTTATGGTAATGCTGCAACATGCTCTTCCGGAGGGTAACCAATCACAACGGAGTGGGGTTGGCAGGAGGGGGGCGAGAGGGCGGAGAAGGACGAAGCAGAGTGTTGACAGAGAATGCTGAAAGCGCCCAGATGAGAGGAAGAGTTTTCCGAAAATCAAGATCGTTTTTTGTGCTGCGATTCGTGTCAGGTTGCTCTATAGGAGTCATTAATAAGAAATTGAGACCAGAAAAGTAGCATAATAGGAGATCTTTAAAGGGAAAATTCTGTTGGACCGCGTCCTCAGACATGAGATAGCATCACGCAGCGCCGTGGCTCTGCTCTGTAGCGCCCGAATGCGGGGATGATTATGGAGGAGCTTATTTCCTCAGAGAGCGGATGATTACGACGAGCGAAATGAAAGAAAGAGTGATTGTTTCCACAGCTGAATTTGGGCGAGTCTCGGAGCCAGAGACTTATGAACAACATATTTTTTTCTCTTTTCTTCCCAGGGAGTCCACGGAGAAGCGTCACTCCAGCCACCCCTCCCCGGTGGCCGTCAGGTCCCCCGTGGGCTCACTGGGCCACGGCCGGGCCCCTGAGCAGCACCACAGGAACCACCAGCTCCCCGGGGAGCCCCCGCGGGACAAGGACCTCAAGGCCCCCAAGGAGAAGGAGCGGGAGCACTCCGACGTGTGGAAGGAGAGCCACGGCGAGGAGCACAAGCTGAAGGAGAGCCAGCACGGCGGCGACAAGGAGGCGCCGGTCATCCACGACGGGCGGCTGTCGGAGAACAAGACCCCCAGCCGGGCCACCCCGTCCCCCTACGTGCGTCAGGCCAGCCTGGAGCGGCCCCTGAACGGCAGCCTGGGCCGGGACGTCCTGGAGAGGAAGGGCGAGCCGGCCTACGAGCACCAGAAGAAGAACAGCGAGGTGAAGGTGAAGGAGGAGCGGAAGGAGGAGCCCGAGGCCCCGGCCGCCGACCGGGGGAACGGGCCCCCGGTCCAGGCGCCGCCACCGCCGCCACCGCCACCGCCCGCTCCCACCCACCATCCGCCTCCCGTCTCCATGGGGATCCCCATGGGCATGGCCGGCGTGCACCCCATGAACAGCATCGCCAGCCTGGACAGAACTCGCATGGTGGCGCCCTTCATGGGCATCAGCCCCATACCGGGCGCCGAGAGGTTCCCCTACCCGGCCTTCCACTGGGACCCCATGCGGGACCCCTACAGGGGCCTGGACATCCACAGGCGGGACCACCTGGCCCGGGACCTGCTGATGAGGAACGACCCGCTGCACCGGCTGGCGGGGCCCCGCCTCTACGAGGCCGAGCGCTCGTACCGGGACCGGGAGCCCCACGACTTTAACCGGGAGCACCAGCAGTCCACCGTGCACGCCCTGGCCATGGAGCAGCGGCGGGAACAGGAGCGCGCCCACATGGAGGAGCGCGAGCGCCTCCACATGCTCAGAGAGGACTACGAGCACGGGCGCCTGCACGCCGCCATGCACCACCAGGTGATGGACGGGCACCTCCCCCACGGGGGGCCGGGGCTCCTCGCCCCCGGGCTACCCAGCATGCACTACCCCAGGGTCAACCCCTCGGCGGCTGCTGCTGCGGTGGCGGCCGCTGCCGCCGCCGCCGTGCATCAGAACAGCATGATGAACAAAACGCCGCCCACCGCCTCTCTCAGCGCCCCCCCGCCTCTCATCCCCACGCTCGGCACGCGAGTGGGCTCCCCCAGACGGACTACGCCCCTGGCCACTGACATCAGAGACAGACCCTCCTCGCACAACCACAAAGACATTGAGGCGCGCTGAGCAGATGGGACCCTCTCTCTCTCTCTCCCGCCACAGACTTGAAGGCGTGTGGAGCGCCGCCGCGCAGCGCAGCCTTGTGTCCCAAACGCATTGAACTCACACCAAGCACTTAGCCTTGGGCGAACCACGACTGTACCATATCTGTGAATAACTTATGTAGGCAGAGTCATGCCTAGTAAAAATCATTGTTTTGGGTTGTTTTGTATAAAAAACACAAACAAGGGACAAAATCTTATAACAACAACGAAAAAAACTTTTTTCAGGGTGGCTTTTTTGGCTTTTGTTTGCCCAGTTTTGTCTAGTGTTCTGTGTGCATTGGTTCTCTCAAAGAGTTGGGGTTATATGATGGAGGCTGTATCCACCGATCCTCCACGCTGGAATGTGAAGGTACTTGGAAGGAGTGGGAGACAGAAGCATGTAGATACATGTACAGTCAATGTGCTCCCCTCTGTATGGATTACAACCGAGGTACAAAATATGCAACGGGGAGTTTTTGGAAAGCTTTACTTTAATTGTACATAGAGGAGTATAGTTTGGAGAATCAGAATGTGCTGTTTTGCAGACAGATATTTTTGTTTTCGTTTTTGGTTCGGTTGACAAACTAATTGACATTGTACCATACGACATACCCACACCCGCCGCCCTTATCCCTGCCTTCAACTATGCAACACACATCTGGGCTCCCTCTCTGAAAGCTGGCCTTCTCCACACATCTGTACACACCGTGTAATGACCGAGGCATAAACTGCATTCTCTCCCCAATTCAAAAGACCCATATGTGGAGATCTTATGAGTAAGGACAAGCTTTATCCGAGCCGTGTGGGCTCTGTATTAAACACATCTTCTGATGAATCGCATATCGATGTATTTCCAACAGTACATGCGACGTAAAAAGCGAAAATGCAAAAGTGTAATTCTTTGATATAGAAATTTTATCTCGCAAGTCTAATTCTGGAGAGAATGAGCAGTCAACAATACAGAAAGAGCATACCGCTAGCCCTAATTGAAGGAATGTAAAGTACGTGTTTTCTCTGAGAAAATTGTTGGTTCATGGGCAGTGTATTATTAAAAGTGCTCCACACCTTTAAGTTGTTGTACGTACTAATTGAAAAGACAAAAAAAGGCAGTTTGTTTTCCGATGAGCAGCAGAGATCTATTTTTAGTAGTTCACTGGAGGTTTAGTTTTGCGCTTCAAACTCTGTGAGACCATGTTGTGCAGTGAAGTTTTTTCTTTTTCAATCCAACATTCAAAATGTCCAACAGAGCCATAGTGGTTTTAGTCAACGCGTATTGCAAAAAAAGATTGTTAAATAAGAAACTTTTTTTTTTGCTGTTAAACATGTACAAGGGAAAAATTAAGTCTTTATAGATCATGTACAAAAAATATGAAAAAATGAAGCGACTGAATCTTCAGCATGCTCCTCATGTAAACTTGTGTTATGTTAATTGTGCCATGTTATTAAAAAATGTGTACTAAACTTGTCTGATACCTACTCATACACAATGCTAATGACTTTGTGCCATGCCTCCTTTTTTATTATTGACAGTTTGGGTGCTAATGATAAACAAACCCTAAGGATTGTTGATACATATTTACGTATTAAAAACTAGGACCAATTCAGCCGTTTAGTTTCCCATGATGAATAAAAAACGTGTTTGATTGGAAAGACAGTGTGGTAACGTTGGAGCACCTGGCTTTAAATTAATTCTTTCGACAATTAATTTAAAACCACACACTACAACGGCTAGGCCTATTTACTTAAAGAATGGATACAGTTCAATAAAAAGCAACGTGCTTTTTGAAAGAATAGAAACGTCTTCATTGATGATAGAAACACTAAGTTGTTGACATTTCCAGTATACTGCCACAGGAACGTGGTCATGATTCAGGGAGCTTTATCAGTAATTAATGTTGGCTTATCTAACTTCTCACTGAACTATCAAAACAGCCTTGTGTGCGGTTATTTTTTAAAGCCAGGAGAGGGTGCTAAAGTTCACTTAAAATTACTGGCAGGCTATTGGGCTATTGTCCTGATTGATGGTAAGTTTTTATTTATGAATATTTCTACCCAGGCCTGTATTACGTTATCTACAGGGCAAATTAAGAAGGGGGACCTAACATAAAGGCCATTATTTATTATATATAAATAAAATGGCTTATATATAAAACGGCAACACTACCCATAACAAAGAAAGGGTGTGGTCCATCATGGGCATTAAGGAATACGTTAATTGAATTAAAATAAATTGAAGGATTCAATCCCAGAAAATTATAACTGTTATTCATATTAATATTAATATTATAATAAATAATATTATAGTTCAATAGTATTAATGACTAAGTATTATTATAATAACGATAATAATAATAATAATAATGATAATAATAATAATATTACGTTTTTTAAATAACAGTAGAAACTAGAGTGAAATCGTTACTAATGTAATAAATGATTTATCTTCCAACTAGTAAAAAGGAAATACATTCTTTGTCCATGTATTAAAATAATCCGCCACTAGATGGCAACAAATCACAATTTTAGAATCGGAGAGGAGGAAACTAGCAGGATGCATCCAGCTCTCGTTTCGTCCATGATGGGATAAAACTCGTTTTTCAGGTTGAGCTGTTAATCAACACACTCATCATGCAAACAAAGCTAGCCTCATATTGTCGTCAGCAAAATAAATGCTCCTAAACAGGGTGAGCCACATAGCTAAGACGTTTGTAGCAGCCTAGCCCTCGTGTAGCCTATGTTTTGAATTCCGCAGAAAAAAAACAAATGGATACCGAAGTAAGAATTAATCAACAATATCGAACAAAAAGTATAAAAGGCTACTTCTCTCTACTATGTGTCTCTCAGTGGCGGTTCAGGACTATTTTTTTGGGGTGGGCGCCTGGGCGGCCAGAATGGGACCATAACACTTCATTATGGATATGAAGAATTGTTTTGGTTCTAGGTTAAGGTTTCGGAGTTAGGGTTAGGCCTACAGGACGGACCCCTGCTCTCATGTACAGATTAATACATGATTGAGGTATCAATTCACCTTTGTGTTTATTTGTATGCGTTAAATATTTTTTTCAAGGCAAAGGCTATTAGTCTATGTATTGAGGACAGTACATTTGTCGATATTATTGCAAATCGCGATAACCCATTCACCAGACGAACTGGATTCTACTTATTAAGGTAGCAGATGATTATGAAGGGTAGTTCTTGTTACACAACCATCTGGGAAGTCGTCAGTGTTTGGAAAATCTAATGGAATTGCCCTTTTCTTTTTACAATAAAATGAACCATCTGCATTGGGTAAACGCAATTACCGCCTATCTCCTGGTTCCTCATATTAGCTCATCGGTGGAGAGAAGGGTCCAGCTGCAGGCTTGGGCGTTTCCGTCATGTCACAAGAACGCCCTTTAGGCGTTCCTGGTAGCGTTTCATCGACCAATCACGAGGTGTTTCGAAAGGCATACTGGGTTTCGCAAGGCGAAGGCCTACTGCGAAGCACAGTCGCAAGGCATAGGCCTACTATGCTTTCCTTCCTTATGGCAATTTTACCTCTCTCATTAGATTTAGCAATCATGGAGTCCCCACTTGGCTAACGTTAGTTCTATGCTACCCGTACTTGAAACTGCTGTTTGAGAAAATCTAACTAGCGTATGTTTCGGATGTTGACAGCCGTGCGAAGAAGAAGGGGTTCGGTGTTGACGTTGAAAGTTAGGCCGGTTTATAGCAGCGTTCCCGTTGTCGGTTATTACCGGTCAATGACCGGAAAAAGAACGACAATTCTAAAGGTCACCCTGCGTTCACACCAAAAGATGCAAAAAGTTGACGCGCGTCGTGATCCCATTCAAAGTGAATGTAGAGACGCTTTGCTGCCGCAGCATTTGCTGCCGAGAAAACGGGCAGCAAAACTTGATTTGCGGCGCGTCAAAATCTGATTTGCGGCGCGGCATGCCCGTGCCCGCTGCCGGGCACGGGCGGAGGGCGCGTCAAAAGCTGCTCGAGTTGAAATATTTCAACTTTTGACGCGCCGCAAAACCTTTGCCGCGCTGCAAAACTTTTGACGCGCAGCAAAACTTGATTTGCGGCGCGTCAAAACTTCGGCGGCAACGCGTTCGGGCAGCAAATGCATCTTTTGGTGTGAACGCAGTATCAGAATGACCAGTGGCGACTGGTCATTAGGGGCAAGTCGCTACTCTCACAAGAAAAAAAAAAATGAAAAAAAAGAAATATATAAAAAATATAATATATTTTTATATATATATATATTTTTTTTTAATAATCTCCCCAGAAAGTACTATAAAATAATAATTTTGGCGCTTTTATTTAATTTTTAGTCGACCCTGGCTTGCTTCTTCCGGCTGAGTTCGTCTGGAGGGGCAAGAGGGGCTCTAGCCCCACCAGCCCAATGCAATGTGTATTGGACTTGAAATATTGAAATGCGCATGCTCAGAGTGTTTCTCTGTTGAAGTGGACGGAGATAATTTTACTTACTGGTGGGGCTAGCCCAATATGTCCATTGTGTGGACTTGGGACCGTTAAATATCCCAGGATGCATTTCGCATTTCGCATTCCTGTTTTAAAATATCAGTGTGTAAGCTATAAAATAGGCTATATAGGAACATTTTAAAAGTATAACAAAGATGGAGGCCTTTTCAACATATTTGCATACTATATGAAAGAGGGGTTTTGTTTTATATAATTTGTTTATTGTATAAGTCGCTGATGGAGGAAACCCATCGCAACGGAAATCCCGGTCGGAGTGTGTGTGTGTGTGTGTGCGTGTGTGTTTCTATTCTATTCTATTCTATACAGTGTTCCCCTTTAGGTTTCATTTGGTAAAAACAACAGTGTTACCCCTTATGTTTTTTTCCCATGATGACTGATGAAAAACAACAGTGTTACCCCTTATATTTTATTTGACAAGGACACTTTTTTTTTTTTTTTTTTCAAATACCGGTATGTTATTTTTCATGACGACCAATAAAATACGACAGTGTTACCCCTTACATTTTATTTGACAAAGACAACAGTGTTACCCCTTGTGTTTTTTTTCATGACGACCAATAAAAAACAACAGCGTTACCTGTTATGTTTTTTTTCATGACGACCAATAAAATACGACAGTGTTGCCCCTTATGGTTTTTTTCATGACGACCAAAGAAAAACGAGAGTATCACCCCTCATGTTTCATTTGATAAAAACGACAGTGTTACCCCTTATGTTTTTTTTCATGACGACCAATAAAAAACAACAATGTTACCCCTTATGTTTTTTTTCATGACGACCAATAAAAAACGACAGTGTTACCCCTTATGTTTTTATTCATGACGACCAATAAAAAAACAACAGTGTAACCCCTTATGTTTTTTTACATGACGACCAATAAAAAGGTGTCACCCCTCATGTTTCATTTGATAAAAATGACAGTGTTACCCCCTATGTTTTAATTGATAAATATCGACAGTGTTACCCCTTATGTTTTTTTTCATGACGACCAATAAAAAACCACAGTGTTACCCCTTATGGTTTTTTTCATGACGACCAAAGAAAAACGAGAGTATTACCCCTCATGTTTCATTTGATAAAAACGACAGTGTAACCCCTTAGGTTTTTTTTCATGACGACCAATAAAAAACAACATTGTTACCCCTTATGTTTTTATTCATGACGACCAATAAAAAAACAACAGTGTTACCCCTTATGTTTTTTTTCATGACGACCATTAAAAAACAACAGTGTTACCCCTTATGTTTTTATTCATGACGACCAATAAAAAAACAGTGTTACCCCTTATGTTTTTTTAAATGACGACCAATAGAAAGTGTCACCCCTCATGTTTCATTTGATAAAAACGACAGTTTTACCCCCTATGTTTTAATTGATAAATATCGACAGTGTTACCCCTTATGTTTTTTTTCATGACCACCAATAAAAAATGACAGTGTTACCCCTTATGTTTTTTTTCATGACGACCATTAAAAAACAACAGTGTTACCCCTTATGTTTTTATTCATGACGACCAATAAAAAAACAACAGTGTTACCCCTTATGTTTTTTTTCATGACGACCAAAGAAAAACGACAGTGTCACCCCTCATGTTTCATTTGATAAAAACGACAGTGTTACCCCCTATGTTTTAATTGATAAATATCGACAGTGTTACCCCTTATGTTTTTTTCATGACGACCAATAAAAAATGACAGTGTTACCCCTTATGTTTTTTTTCATGATGACCAATAAAAAACAACAGTGTTACCCTTTATGTTTTTTTTCATGAGGACCAATAAAAAACAACAGTGTTACCCCTTATGGTTTTTTCATGACGACCAAAGAAAAACGACAGTGTCACATATTTTTCAAATATGTTATTTTTCATGACGACCAATAAAATACGACAGTGTTACCCCTTATATTTTATTTGACAAAGACAACAGTGTTACCCCTTGTGTTTCTTTTCATGACGACCAATAAAAAACAACAGTATTACCCCTTATGTTTTTTTTCATGACGACCAAAGAAAAACGACAGTGTCACATATTTTTCAAATATGTTATTTTTCATGACGACCAATAAAATACGACAGTGTTACCCCTTATATTTATTTGACAAAGAGAACAGTGTTACCCCTTTTGTTTTTTTCATGACGACCAATAAAAAACCACAGTGTAACCCCTAGTGTTTTTTTCATCACAACCAATAAAAAACAACAGTGTTACCCCTTATGTTTTTTTTCATGACGACCAATAAAAACTACAGTGTTACCCCTTATGTTTTTTTTCATGACGACCAATAAAATACGACAGTGTTACCCCTTATATTTTATTTGACAAAGACAACAGTGTTACCCCTTATGTTTTTTCATGACGACTAATAAAAAACCACAGTGTAACCCCTAGTGTTTTTTTTCATCACGACCAATAAAAAACAACAGTGTTACCCCTTATGTTTTTTTTCATGACGACCAATAAAAAACTACAGTGTTACCCCTTATGTTTTTTTTCATGACGACCAATAAAAAACTACAGTGTTACCCCTTATGTTTTTTTTCATGACAACCAATAAAAAACAACAGTGATACCCCTTATGGTTTTTTCATGACGACCAAAGAAAAACGACAGTGTCATCCCTCATGTTTCATTTGGTAAAAACAACAGTTTTACCCCCTATGTTTTATTCGACACATTTTGACAGTGTTACCCCTTATGGGTTTTTCATGACGACAGATAAAAAACGACGTGTTACCGTTTACGTTTCATTTGATAAAAACAACAGTCTTACCCCTTATGTTTTTCTCCCATGATGACAAACAACAGAGTTACCCCTTATGTTTTATTTGACAAGGACAATTTTTTTCAATTTTCTTTTTTTCATGACAACCAATAAATTGTAACAGTGTCAACTGTTGTTTCCCTGTCTACGTTTATGCAGGGATCCGAACCTGAGCTGTTTAGAGTGTTAACCTCCAAACTTATCAATGCACCATCAAGACACCGTATAAAGTCATTCCAATGGTTATACTTGACTTTATAATTCGCATTAAATAGAAATAAGAGTCTTCCAACAGAGGACATCAACCGGACTTGAACCCCGGTCTCCAGGGGGTTAGCTCACTGCTCTCTCCACTTCCATCTGAGATTTATAATTTAATTTTGTCTGAGGTTAAATATGACATGATAGCATTACGTTTAAAATTAATGATATTGTGTTTTCCACAGATATTGAGCCGCAGTCTCCAGTGGGTTAGGCAGAGTGCACTCCACTGCACCACTGAGGCGATGACAATACACAATAATCAATCATCAATAAAGAGGATATACATAACATTAATATGTATGCGTGAATTTCTATTATTTCCCTCATGTTCTTTTTCATGACGACCAATAATATACGACAGTGTTACCCCTTATATTTTATTTGACAAAGACAACAGTGTTACCCTTTATGTTTTTTTCATGAAGACAAATAAAAAACAACAGTGTTACCCCTTGTGTCTTTTTATGACGACCAATAAAAAACAACAGTGTTACCCCTTATATGTTTTTTTATTTAGACCAATAAAAAACAACAGTGTTACCCTTTACGTATCTTTTGATAAAAACGACAGTGTTACCCCTTACGTTTTTTTCCCATGATGACTGATGAAAAACAACAGTGTGACCCCTTATATTTTATTTGACAAGGACAATTTTTATTTTTTTTCAAATATGTTTTTTTTCATGACGACCAATAAAATATGACAGTGTTACCCCTTATATTTTATTTGACAAAGACAACAGTGTTACCCCTTATGTTTTTTTTCATGACGACCAATAAAAAACAACAGTGTTACCCCTTTTTTTATTTTTTCATAACGACCAATAAAAAACAACAGTGTTACCCCTTATGGTTTTTTTCATGACGACTAATAAAAAACAACAGTGTTACCCCTTATGGATGTGTTACCCCCTATGTTTTAATTGATAAATATCGACGGTGTTACCCCTTATTTTTTTTTCATGACGACCAATAAAAAACAACAGTGTTACCCCTTATGGTTTTTTTCATGACCACCAAAGAAAAACGACAGTGTCACCCCTCATGTTTCATTTGATAAAAACGAGAGTTTTACCCCCTATGTTTTAATGGAATATCGACAGTCTTACTACCCCTTATGTTTTTTTCATGACAACCGATAAAAAAGGACAGTGTTACCCCTTATGTTTCATTTGATAAAAACGACAGTGTTACCCCTCATGTTTCATTTGATAAAAACGACAGTGTTACCCCTTGTGTTTTTTTTCATGACGACCGAAGAAAAACAACAGTGTTACCCCCTATGTTTTATCTGATAAATATCGACAGTGTTTCCCCTTATGTTTATTTCATGACGGCCGATAAAAAACGACAGAGTTACCCCTGATGTTTTTTCCATGTTGACCAATAAAAAACAACAGTGGTACCCCTGTTAACGTTTTTGCGGGGATCCGAACCTGAGCTGTTTGGAGTGTTAACCTCCGAACTTAGCAATGCAGTGGGAAGTGGAGAGAGCTCACAGCTCTCTCCACTTCCCACTGAGATTTTTTATTTAAATATGTCTGAGGTTATTTATGGCAGTGAAATAGACATGATAGCATTACGTTTAAAATTAAAGATATTGTGTTTTCCTCAGAAATTGAGCCGCGGTCACCAGTGGGTTAGGCCGAGTGCACACCACTGCGGCGATGAAAATACACAATAATCAATCATCAATAAAGAGGATATACATGACATTAAAATGTATGTGTGTATTTCCCTTATGTTTTTTTCATTGGTGCAGTACATTCTTGGGAAATCGTTATCTCGCAATGCAGGCTGCCTCGCAAGTAAGGTTAAGATGTCGGTCAAGGTACGAGTCTGTGTTTCTGTGTGAAGGTTTTGCTTTTCGTTAGATCCAATTGTGTGTATTCACAGTTCCACCTGATCGAATTAGTAGGCTACGTTGTGTCTGCCTGTTGTGTCTTTCCCTACTTTCCGTTTGCCAGTAAAAACCTTTTTTTGTTTTAACGTTAAACATGTAGCCTATCTGAGTATAGCATTTAGGACTGAATTATGAAACCTTGCCACTTTCTCAATGGGGGAAAACTAGTACAGCTTTTATCTAAGCTAAAGTATTTTTATTTGTTAGTATTTTCTTCTAAACAGCATTTTCAAACTGGTTTAATTAAGTTGCTTGCTTTTAAACTGCCAGGGTTAGACAAAACATAACAGCTTATTAAACTAAGATCCATTAAGAAGGTCTCGTAAAAGGAAATACGTCTAGTAAGGAATTATAGACCAGTACAGCAAATTTGGCACTAGGTTTGCCGAAACAAATGCCGCATTTATATCTTGGGAGACCTCATTGGACAAGAGAGAGGACATATGGTGTGTTCGAGAGGCACACCCCCTTTTGGTCGTAATATCTTGGGATTCTGAGAGTCCATCGGTTTCAGCAAGGTTAACCCTACGACTCGACAAAGATGGCTGCGCCTATAATGAGATGTATTTTATTTGTATTTGTGCCACGGTGGTCATTTTAATTTCAAGGTGCATCCAGGGGTAAATTGGAAAGAGGAAAAGACTATTAAAGGGGCTGTGAACCCGTTTTTTGCCTTTTTAGCAGGGTAATAACTCCTACATGATTTTCAACATAATATGCCATTCATTTAATTAATTTCATTCACATTGCTTATTTACATCAAGCTCATATAAGTCGAGTATTGGCTTAAAAAAGCATCACAATGTTAGCGTGGGTCATAACCATGGGGGGAACACGTACCCCCTCCATCCTACAAAACTCGGCCCAAAACACAATTTTTACGACCTCATTGTGTTTAAATTCCAGGTGAAACAGTGGGTTAATTTCCACTTTAACAGAGGCCAATACAATTTGTATCCCTCATTGTATTACTAACACTAACCCTAAGCCTTACAATGAGTATCCTGGACGAAATATGCTTTATGTATGAACATTTGTGAATTTGCTGTAAATCCTTAGTTTTGATGACGGTCCAACCTCTATACAATTATTCTGCGGGAATACAAAGGAGAGAAAGTGACGGTGAGTAGGCCAATCGGGGTAGGCCGGTAGAGTGGCCGGTAGAGTGGCTAGGCTTGAGTGCAACTCCCAGCTCTGCCCCTGCTATCTCGCACTCTCACTCTCTCTCTCACTCCCTCTCTCTCACTCTCAAATACCCACACACACACACACTGCTTAAACTCCATTGATCTAGACACCGTTACTGCGTTTGGTTCTCAGAGAGAAGGATTAGGGGGACAAGCTGAATGCCTTTCTCCAAAAGAAACTACGCTCCTTCATGCAAAGTTCACACATCAATAGCAAAACTGGGATAACTGGAGAAAGAGAGAGAGAGAGAGAGAGAGAGATGAAAAGACCAATCGTTGGCCTTGATTGTTAAACATTGTTATTGGTGTACATTGTGAATACAGCCCTGGTAAATTATCCTAATCCCTGTAGACAACCGCTTATGCATGGACTGCTTCCAGAAATAAGACGCTAAGCCTTGAGGAAATAAATTATAACATGGACTCTGTTGGCTGGTAGGATCCACCAGTTCAGAGCAAACCGTACAAATCAATACACTGATTCAATGGTTGTCACGGTATCCAATTTTCATTCACGGATATCATGGGAATAATTATCTCTGACATGATCATCAGACCTAAGGCAACAGTGGCACATGCTCTGGTGTTAAAGTTTTATTTTAGGGTTTGGTTTTAGGATTTGGTTTTTGGGGTTTAGTTGTAGGGTCAGATTTATTTTTTAATGGTTAGGTTTTAGGGATTGGGTTTGGTCTTAGGGTTGGGTTTTAGGTTTGGTGATTGGCTATCGGGTTTGTTTTTAGGGATACTGTTTCCAATGGGTTGGGTTTTAGATTTTGGTTATTCAGTTTTAGGGTTTGGAATAAGGGTTAGGGTTTACTATTGGGGTGAGGTTTAAGGGTTGTTTTTTTGTTATAGGGTTGGTACAAAGGTTTGTTTTCCTTTTTACTGACAAAAACCTAGAACCTAAAACCTGCTGCCCCCCACACTCCCCCTTCACACAGAAACTCGTGGACAGATGAAATAAATGACATTTGACATTCAAATCCAGGTA
This sequence comes from Gadus chalcogrammus, assembly GCF_026213295.1. Classification (NCBI taxonomy): domain Eukaryota; kingdom Metazoa; phylum Chordata; class Actinopteri; order Gadiformes; family Gadidae; genus Gadus; species Gadus chalcogrammus. The sequence goes on from NC_079418.1 coordinate 20,400,867, forward strand.
GCACACACCAAGAATAGTTGAAAATAATGAGGCCTTTGATGGTGTCTGTGTGTAGTGTGTGTGTGTGTGTGTGTGTGTGTGTGTGTGTGTGTGTGTGTGTGTGTGTGTGTGTGTTTGCTCTAAACTTTTCCCTGTATGTCTCGCAAAGTGTATATTTCTAAACTTCACCTGGGAAATATATACACAAGCACCAAAAATATCCTACAAATAATACAATTTCACCGAGCTGGGGACAGCCAAGTAGGACAGCTGGAACCGCTATTTTTTATTCTCTCCATCATTTTCTATACCTCACTGTTTAGATTTTTTAGATTTTATTCTCTCCATAATTTTTCTAGGACTCCTTCTCAGAGTTGTCTATTCTTTATTCCCTTATAATTCATAACTTCTCTCTCTTTAAAAACAAAAAAATTAGAGATTATTTTTTTGGGGAAAAGGAGGTTACCGTCTCCACAGAGAGGACTTGAACCCAGGTCTCCAGAGCGGAGGACCAACAGCTTTTGCTGCTGCGCCACCGATAGGATGTATGTGATATGGTGGGAGGTTATAAAATTTGTTACAATTTGAAAAATAATTAAAAGTGTACATAAAATACAGTTGCATATTAAAATATACTTTACATTTGAAGGAACATATATTTTGTGGTCAGAGATATATATATATATGCCATTGATAAAGCCCAGATGGACAGTTAACATTATTCATCCAAAAGAGCTGGATTCTCTTTAATACATGGACTAATAAAAAAGCTCTTATTTATTTGGAGCACATTCCACTTTAAAAATCTATTTCGGTTAGAAGGCTGTCCTTGAAATCTTTGTTCGGCTTGCAGCCAAATACAATGCTGTTATTCTATAAAGTCTTTGCTTAGCCATGTCAATACAAAACTTTCCGATACCGTAATAGATGTTTTCAAGGTCTTCAAAGCCCACATACAGCTACAGTGTTTATAATAGAATCAAAGCCTGGATTAAATAGTTTACACTTTAAACTTAACCTGAAAAGGTAGACTAAAATAACATTTGTATTTGATTGCATTTCAACAATGTGTGAAGAAAGTCCTCTCAATATCGGCTTCAGAATGAAAACATTGGCAGAGACATTTTGGTCAAGAGGCCTTTCGCAAATTCATCTCCCAACAGGTGCCGTTGTCACTGAAAAGATAATTCACATGTATAGAAAGGTTTCATCACATAAGCCTGTTTTCGTGACCTCCAACCACTGCAGCTGCAAAACCACAGGAGAGTCCGACTTCTCGATGATTCACCATGACCTTTTCCCTGTGAGTAGGAGAGCGGCCTTAGCTTCGCTGATTCACACAGATGAACTTTAAATAATTAGCATAGCAGAATAGATCGGGCTGGGGGGGGTCTAAGGTTACCCAACTAACTGGGAATTAATAAACAGGGCACACACAGCACATGGACTGCCCATAATTAATTTTGTTTCGAAATACATTTAATTATAAGGCAGTCCGCCAAGTTTAGTCAGCCCACTTTATTTGGCCATAAACTGTTAGCCAATGTCTGACCGTGTGCCATGAAACACACACACGTACGCCAACCGCACACACACACACACACACAATAAGTATTCATAGTTTTCGATTGCCCTACATTAAATACAAAATAAATTCAATTTCCCACAATTTATTCCAATTTTCAACAGTGACATTTTTTTTCTCCGGTTCTCACTGCAGGCCGTTCTATTCAACCTCAGCCATATTGGACCTCTCCAGCATTCCCTCCCTTTGCAATTGAGTTCAGGCGGTAACACGACAACCGTCTGGGTCTCCAGCGTCAGTCCCAGTTAGGTGGAGGGGGGGGGTGCGTGTGGAAGAGGTGGTAATAGCGACTCTGGCATCACAGGTAGGGGGGGGGGGGGGGGGGGTGCGTGTAGAAGAGGTGGTAATAGCGACTCTGGCATCACAGGTAGGGGGGGGCGAGTTGGCGCTCCATCTGCCGTGGTACCCACTAGGCTACGTGTTTGGCATGGAGAGGAAGGGAGGGGGGCGGCCAGATAATTGCTAGGTTGGTGTTCCCACTGCGCGAGGTCACAGTCATCCCCGGGTGGAGTAGGGGCGGTGGTGCGGGTGGGGGTGTTGGTGATGATGATTATTCGGGGGGTTGGAATGGGGTGGGTGGGGTGGTAGGGAGAGAGAAGAGAGCAAAGACCCCTATCCTGCTACAACCATCCCCATCCTGACCTCCGTCCTCCTTGGGGGTGCGGTGCACAGATCCGGCACACGTCCCTGCGGTACCAAAGTAAGACAGGAGTGTGTGTGTGTGTGTGTGTGTGTGTGTGTGTGTGTGTGTGTGTGTGTGTGTGTGTGTGTGTGTGTGTGTGTGTGTGTGTGTGTGTGTGTGTGTGTGTGTGTGTGTGTGTGTGTGTGTGTGTCCGTCCTGCATGAGAGCATAGAAGTATGCAGGCCGGATTGGTTTCGACACACACACACTAACATTTATCACCAACGTCACAATCATCATGGGTGGAGATGACCCCAATCACAGAGCGGGAGTGTGGGGGGGGGGGGGGGGGGGGGGGGTAAGGAGAGAGGGAGGGGAAAAGGGAAAACTTACCAAGGCTACCTTTTATTGCTGCCCTCTATTCTCCTGGACTGATGACATGGCATTGGAGGTTGATCAACTATAATGGAGTCGGCCACGGGTGCGGATTAAAGGTACAAATCACAGTGTAAACGACTGCGCCTGCAGTGCCCTATCAACCCGGCAGCATCTGGCCCCGCTCCCGCCGCGGCCCCGCTCACATCCACGTTTTACGTTCGGCTCTAAATCGGGAGAGAAACCCAGACTCGGGTAAAATGAACGCCGCTAACGCAACTCATTGTTTATGGCGTTTTTATTTTAAGGTGCTTCTGGTGCTGCGGAGGATGTTAAAGCAGAGGTTAGAGATCCTCTTAAACACATCTTTTTTAATATCCTTCTCGCACTGTTTGAGAGGTTCGGGAAGGACACTAAAGCAGATGTTAGATATCCTCCTAAACACTTTTTTTGTGTGCGACTATTTGCTTCTAATCTCTCTCAGTTAGAGGGCTAGGGTCATCTCTGGCCACGAATCCGCCGGCCTAAGGATGCCGATTAGTTTGACCCAAGCGTCCAACCAACCTCGACCTCCCACACAACGCAATGTTCCCGGTCACAATTCAAATGACACATCCACCAGCGATGGGAGACGACAAGCAGTCCACCGTGAAGCTTGCTAGTCCCACAAGGAGCTAGCTAGCTTCCTGTCTCTTAGAGTGAGCTCCATGTGCGTGAGCTCCATGTGCGTTGCCCGCGCGCGCGCCAAATCGAGCAATGATGAGGCAACATCTGCGTCTGAAGGTCGTACATCAAGAGACACACATGAGTCATCAAAATGTCTTGCTGTCAGCGGCGGAGAGGTCACCCAGATGACCACCACCAGGAGCCCTGCCCGGAGCAGATGACTGCTGCGTGACAGGCTCGGAATGAAAGGAAGGGGCCCCCTGACGTGGTTATAAATGCCCTATCCAACCCGCCATCCCCCTGCCTCCACCCATCCACCCCTCTTCCTCCACCTTCCATCCCCCTGCCTCCCCCCATCCACCCCTCTTCCTCCGCCTTCCATCCCCCTGCCTCCACCCATCCACCCCCCCTGCCTCCACCCATCCAACCCTTGCTGATGAGAGGAGATGAGATCTGATGAAATATGAGAGTGCGGCAGATGGGCAGGGCTCCAGAGAGGCCTGGGCTGTCTGGCGTCGTACCCACACGTAGGCAGCTTGATTGGGGGGGGGGAGACGGGGCCTTGGACCCTGGGCCCTCTCCACGGACGATCCGGCCGCGTGCATTGCGTTTGAGAAAGAATGAACGGTTGTCTCAAGGCTACGGGGCAGCACAGGCCGTTGGTGTTTTCTCCGGAGAGTTCTGGGACACTGTGGATGTGAAAAGGCTCCACGGTGCTTTGTTTCAGTAGGAGGTTGCGATTGTGTATTCTACACCGACGGGGGCTAACCGGCTGCGCTTGCTTCCATTGATTTCAGCTTACTCGGTCGAATGCTTATCGAAAAGCGCTGTGCTGAATAGAAATAGAAAAGACTACGGATAAGCAGAAATTAACCTTAATTCCCCTCGAAAGTCAGAGTATTCCTTTAACGGTTGGCTTTACAAATCCGATAAGGAGAGATGTATATCATTTTTCTGTTGGGAATGTGTCGCAGAAAATCAAGATTTACGTTTTTCCCCATGGCTTGCATTAAGACCGATAATTTCCAAAACACTGGACTCGACTGCATTATTTCTAGCAGTCTTAATTTTAGAAGCATGAAATGAAATCACCCCCTAAAACTAAACAGTTGTACACGCTTGTAGGGATGGAGAGGGCACCCTTAACCTGTTTTCCGTCTGAAGCCACAGGAGTCGAAGCGGTGCCCTTGGAGCTCCAGGTTCATTCGTATTCCACCAACCTAGATAGAACGCCTTTGACTCAGTCTTCAACCCCAGTCTAAAAATGGAAAGTACTTCAGACACCGTGCCGGCGGCGCCGAGGTGGAAGCGGGGAGTCGTTTGTGACGAGACCAATGCTTTTAGAGGGGAACACCTTTTCGTTAGCGCCGAGATAATTCTGGTTACAAGATAAATCATCACCCTTAGAAGCAGCCAGCTTTAGGCTGGGTACAACCAGATAAGGTTGCCAAGGAAACCCTCCAGGCGAACCAATGAGGCACCCCTCTGTCTCTCTCTCTCTCTCCCTACCCCAACCCCCCCCCTTTTCTCATCCTGATCTGTGCAAACAATTAATACCTTACACAGGCACACTGGGAGAGAGGAAAGAGGTGGGAGGCATTCACAAATCCCCAGCTGCTTAGTGTATCTCCCCCTCTCCCCGTCTCTCTCTCGCTCGCTCTCTCCGTCTCTCTTCTTCTGTGGACGAGGACAACGGGTGCAAAATGTGTCACAAATTGAGATAGCGCCGGAGCACACTGAGGGATGATGTATGAATCATTTTGCATTGATTCAATGAGACCAGAACAACAAAAGACCCATAAATCTCATTTCCCCCCCACACCCGTCGTACCCAGTGCACGTGCAGTAAGAGCACGGGCAGTAATGGTCTTTTAATGATGGTTTACAATGCACGGCCATAAATGTGCCATTACATCCCGGGTCCCACCCGTGATGTTCTTCGCTGGATGTTCTACGACGCAAGACCCCACCGGCGCATCTGCAGCCAACCAATCCCCCGGGAGGTAGGCTCGCCAGAGTCATTACGATCCAGAGTGACTTCCAGAGGCCATAGATCAATGCTCTGGGGCCCTATCCGTTACCCACTTCCAATTATAGCTGATAGCCTCCTTAGCACTGCTGCTAAGTGTTTTAGTCTTTTTTTATTGACAACCTGTCAACCGGCGTGCGTCGAGCTCGCTGTTGGCAACAGTTGAGGGCATCGAGCCGTCCAAACACACACGGACGTCGCTCTGCAAGTGATGGAAATGTCGAGGGAGATGATCCGACATGATCTATCCTCGGGTTAAGAATTAAAAACGAACACGTATTGGTCCTTCCCATAACACATTCTGTGTAGTTAATTAGCCAGCCAATTCCGCACGGTGTTGATTACCCGTGGCCTGCAAAGCAAATAATTACCCAGCGCATTAACTAAGGGATATTGGCTGTAATTGATGGGGAGACTGAATGTGAGGTCCCTGATGTGTGCAAAGTCCACAAATAGCCGGTGGAAATAAGGGAGCGTATGTGTGGTGTGCTACATGTGTCATGAGGGTGAAAGCACAAAGAGCTAGCATGGTCGATGCTCAGGTTAGGGGAAGAAGAAGATGGCGGCTTTGCGTCCGGGTCTGTCTGCTTCATTGATTAATCGCAGTCATTAAGTGGTTGGAAAGCCAGCTCACCTGTTGTTGAGGGGGAGGTGGGCGAGATCACTGATTGAAATTAATCACAGTCATAGGAAGTGGAGGGTTGGAGGTGGAAGGAGGGGGGGGCAGGCAGGGATGGGGAGAGAGAAAATCGTTGTTGTTTTTTATGGTTAGGCTGCCTGGGTATAAAAATAAACATTACCTTTCTTTCGTTTTTGTTTGTGGAATTTTATTATTCAAAAATACAGCACAAAAAAAGATCAAACACACAAAATAAAAAAAAAGATAAGCATAACGGTTTTCACATGGTGTGCAAACCTTCATGATCCTCATACTATATTAGTACGCTCATTTAGAAGCTACGGTTAATATCATTAGGATTCCACCAGTCTTTACCAGGTGGGAGGGAGAGGGAGGGAGGGAGAGGGAGGGGGGAGGGTGGGGTTGTTGTCTATTCCCCAGGGCTCTGTTCAGCTATATAAACCAAGATGCTACAGCAGTCGGCAGGTTTTACAGCCCATCTGGGGCCGCAGTGTTGTGTAGGTGGAAATAGGGTTGGTTACGTGTAGAAAAACGGAGTGACGCTAAGTTAACAGGAAGGACTTCGACAGCCGTCACATTCCCGGTAAGGCAAACAACAAAACAGGGCCCCTTCCCGCTGTAGTCGGAGAGGCATCTGATCCAGGCTGACAGGACCCCCTCCCTCGCTCCCTCCCCCCCTCCCTCCCCCTCCCTTCTAATGAGGGTTGTGGTGGGCACAGCACTGCAGAGCATGGTATATACACACAAACATTGATCATCTCATTAAGACTGTTGTTTGGGATTAGGTATTATGTTATTTCCATTCCGCAGAATGAAACCTAGAGCCCAGAACCAATGTAGGTCATGGGAGAAAAAAAGCACGGATATTAATGAACTTAAAAATAGGAGGAAATATTCTTTTCTGAGGCAGGAGAGGGGGGGAATAAAAGACAATGCCCAAATAAGGCCCAGTGGACCGGAACCATGGACCAGCCGCAGCTGTGTACCGAATAAAATACACACAAAAAAAAAAATCATGGCAACGGGGGACAAGGCACAATGGATATCGAAAAAATATGGAAAATGAGAAAATGGTTTATGTGTGTTTGCATGTGTGTTTAGTTTGTGGGGAGGGGGGGAGGGGGGGAGGGAGATGAGGTGGACAATGTGCGGTGATTGGCCTCCATTTTCTAATCTTCTGTGCAACAATACAAACCGATATGGTTTTCAAAGAGAGATTGGAACGAACAACAGTTCTCTCTCTCCCTCTTCTGGTGACCACGCCTGCTTCAAACACCCTGAACCGTAGTGTAAACAAACTCAAAACGAGTCTACACACACAGTACACACACTTGCACAAACACACAAAAACACTGCTGGGTCTCGGTTCACCTTCTTTTGTCGGGCGTCTATTCTTTAACGTCGTCACGTGCGCTTTCGGTCGCCCTCTTTGTATTCCGCCTTACAAAGTCCAATTAGTGCGGCGGCGGCGGCGGCGGGGGGATTTGGTATTGACCGCGGGGAGGGAAGGTTAATCAAGATATTGGCTGCCTGTAATGCAAGTGCAAAAGGGAGGATTAAGTACGTCAGGCCTTTGGGCCGGGGTCGCGGGCGCTCCAGATGATAAATTAACACGGGCCGCGGAGCTCCTGCTAATAAGGTGTGTATCTGCGTGTCTCTGTGCGTTCGCGTCGGTTGGATGGGAGGGGGGGGGGGAGGGGGGGGTCTAGCTTCAGTCAAACCCGCTTAGCTGTGATTGCCTAGTGAACCTTGCGGTCTACTTTGTCCCCACTAATTTCCAACGCACTGCCCTCTCTCCCTCTTGCACCCCCATTGCGAGGAGGGGCGATGTTCTCCAATTGTTTTCAAGCTAAGCCGGTACACATGAGTCCACCAATGGCAAGCAGCGGTGAGTTGCTCCACCTCGCGAGCGCCCAATCCCCTCTGCCTCCCCCCCCCCCCCCCCACCCTGTAGGGAACCTGAAACTGGACGATTCAAACTGCTGCTCTCTCATTCGCAGCGAGCTGACCTCCATGTCCCAGGGGCTGGTTAACAATGCAAACGCCATCTATGTAGAGAGCGAGAACGTGATCCGACTCCATGTGTGGCTGCTTGGATTCCTTCAGATAGAACCGGTTCCTTCGTTAGTAGTCTTACTGTGGCTCAAACCCCTTCATATATTTAAGCCTTCATTGTTAGGAATTGAAAAATTCAGAATGCATGGAACTGAAAAAAGATGAATTCCAATGGTTCACAGAGAACATGGTTAAAATAATAACAATAAGAGTGTCCCCCCAACGGGTATTTCATCATTGTGGGCAGCAAATCAATAGTTGCTTAAATACACCTAACCCCACCACTGTGTGCTATTGACATTCCTGCACAAAGCACACAGTTGCAATCTGCATTCCTATACCTACATACATACATGCATAGAGCTGTATACATATGCCTGGCCCAAAGAGGGGCCACGGTCACTTCTTCAACACGTCACCATAGAAAGGGCCATCTAGAATTGATAAAAACGACAACATGCGTTCCACTATATACAATAAAATCTGAAGGGTACGTTCATCACATCTCACGCCCCTTCTATTTCGTTTCATGTGAGAAAGGTCCCAAAAAGTAAAGAGTGATAAAAGCAGTATCATTTGTGTTGTCGGTATAAAGTTAATGTGTTCCAAAGTGGGTTGTTGTTGTGTTTTTGGAGCTTCTGGCCGTGTTGCTTCTCCTTCACCAGAAAAACACAATGGAACCAGGCCTCCGCAGAAGAAAGTCGAAAGTCTCCCCGCGTTTGGAAATAGACAAAAAAGAGCAACAAGTCAGGCCTAGCTCGCCCGGCGCTCCTTCTCCGGCTGTCCACATCGGATGGTGTCCCATTCAATCCCCTCTTCCCTCCCTCCCGCCCCTCCCATCCCTCCCCCCTCCCATCCCATCCCAGTCCGTCAGCACATTCTCTCCCTCCCCGCCTCCCCCCGACCACCACCCCCGGGGCAGACAGTCGAGGACTCCGGGCCTGGCTACACGATGGAGCCGTCCCTGTTCTGGGCGGGGATCATCACGGCGATGCCTCCCATGCGGCTGAGGTTGGGCCCGGCCACCCTGGGCGCGGGGGCCGGGGCCGGGGCGGTGAAGATGGGCGTGGCCATGGGGGCCCGGCTGGGCGGCCTGTCGAAGTCCTCGGACGAGGGGATCTTGTCGTACTGGGGCTTGAGGGCGTACTCGTGCAGGTTGGAGGGCGTCATGGAGCCCAGCGAGGAGCGGTGGCTGCCCACGCTGGTGAAGCTGCGGGCCGTCGACACGCGGCTCTTGGGCGGCGGCACGTCCTCCCTGGGGTGGTGGGTGGTGAGGATGGAGAGCAGGGAGGGGAGGAGGAGGGAGAGGGAAGGATGGAGGGATGGAGAGGTGGAGGATGGCCAATAGAGGGGAAAGGGGGGAGGAGGGAGAGGGGGAGAGGGGTAGAGAGGGGAGGGGTGGAGAAAGGGAGGGGTGGAGAGGTGGAAAGGGGAGAGGTGGAGATGGGGAGAGGATGGGGGGGCAGGGGAGGGCAGGCGGAGGAAAAGATAACAAGACGAAGGTCAGTCAACAAGGCCGTGTTTGTTTTCCCTTAACGCTCACTTTCACATGCTCACATGGGAATCAAGAGCGATCGATGGAACAGGGGATTGAAAAATGTGTTTTGCCGTGAGAGTGAATCACAGGCGTCGACCTGATAAAAGAGAGCAGAGGACTGGTGACTCGGTGGGCATCCGCTACCAGACAAGCAGGCAGTGACTGAGACGCAGCCTGCGGGGGACATTTACAGCAGCACCCTGCACTCCCTCTGGCCGCCACATTAACAGCCAATAAGCGGCAGTGATGAGTGAGTTAAGAGCTGCACCACAACGGGCCGGAGGGGGCCGTCGGCCTCTGTTAGTTAGACAGGAGGCTCAGCGGTGGGCGCCGGTCTGTACTAAGCTGTGTGCGTGTGGTAATCCTCTTTGTGGTACAGTATGAGCGAGGGGCGTTGTGCTTTTGGTTCTGATCCAGCCCACAACAGGGCTGCCCCTGGCCCGGAGGTGGGTGGGGGGAGGGAGAGAGATTAAGAGGAAGAGAGAGACACACAGGTGTGTATTAATAAAAAGGTCAATGCGAACAAGTATATTAAATGATGATGTGCAGAAATGCCTTGACTTAAGGGTCCCTCAGGCTACCGCGTGTATGCACACAATTGTTAAAATCTCTCCAATTCAAGTGTCTAGTGTGCTCTCATTTCGTCAAGCTTTCGTTTCCTTTGTTTGATGTTTGACTGGTATAGACCTACGGGTACTCTATTAATTACATTGTCTTCTTCCAGCAGTGGTATAATGGCAGCTGACTGGAGAATTAGTGCAATCTACTGCTTATATCGCTGAATCAAGTCCAAATATAAGCATTTTCTTTTTGCAGATTTTCCAAAAACGGTAATACTGTGCGTTTCATTTAAATGAAAGCATTCCTCCAGACCGAGATAGACAGAGATGGAGATTGCAAGAGACGGCGAGTAAGAGACAGATCTAGAGAGACAGACGGACGGAGCTAGTGAAAGAGGTCATTTTGCAAAAGAGATGGACACGTTGCCCAGCCAGACTCAGCATGGGACGGGTGGGAGTGGGTTCACCGGTCCAGGCGGTCAGCCACAGGACGCTCAGAGCAAACAAAGCTTTCAAACTGATTACCACAGCTGTTTCTATGAGGATGGAAGGGGGGTGGGGGGAGGGAAACCGCTGATGGAGCGACAACCCTTTTCATTGCTATTGAAGCTCTGCGAGTATGCTTGGGTGAGAGACATAGACAGAAAGAGACAGATGCAGAGAGAGAGAGAGAGAGAGAGAGACAGAGAGAAATACTGGACATGTGTTGAACCCTTCCCACAGAAGGTCAAAGGGGTAAACACAGGTGAAGCTCATAAATGAATAGTGGATTTATGACTGCCGTAAACTATGATTACTGTAATTTGGTTGATTATTATTGTCTGGCTGTTCACATCCATTTGGTGTTTTAATGTGCCCGATTGCGGACGACATTGTGATCACTGATGGCTCTGCTAAACCAACTTGCATGGGAAAGAACAACAAGGAGGGCTATCACATCCGTCGATCTGTCGGTGCCGCGGGTGTGTCGTTTTAATCTAAAGATAATGTGTTGCCTCAGTGCAGGGCTTCTGTGAATGAGGCAACTGACGCAAAACTGAGACAGTAACAATCAAGAGCCCAGGAGTCACCCTCGCCCGAGCCTTGACGCATTTTGATATTTTAGTGGCTGAATCGCCGGTGGCTCCCAGCAGTTCCTCTGTGATAGGGCCGACTCTGGATGGTAACGCTCTCAGATAAGGAATGAGGTTGAAGTCGGATTCCACATGGCAAATCAGACGGCAAATCCGCGGCTTTATACATCAGAATAGTGTTAATGCAGAAAAAAGAAATCTGCAGATTTTGTCTTTTGTTTAATTTCAGATCCCGTTGGAACTATTTATAAAGGGTTCCGCTTGTGTGCGTGTGCGTTTGTGCGGGGGCCTCACCTTATCTCGTTGCAGATCTCCTTCTCGTACTTCTTCTTCTGGCGTGCGCGGCAGCAGCAGACGAGGATGACTGCGAGGATGATGAGGAACAGCAGAACGCCGATGATAGCGCCTGCGATGATGCCCGCGGTGTTGGGGGCTTCAAACAAAACAGAAAAACAATGTTAGTGTCAGTGATGATGTTTGTGGTGGGTTACAAGTTCTTTTTTTGATACATTTTTGGTGTATTGGGTTGAGTGAGTTATTTTGAAAGAAATCCTGAAAACATTTTTGCAGGGATTGTTTTTCGTTTTCATGCTCGAGGATAAAAATGATCAATAAAACCTTCACCTAGATAATACTCTACATACCTCTGAAAGGTAATGCCTGTTTTTAATGCTATGGATTTACAATCAACAACCTAACCTACCCTTGTAACCTTCATCGCTTAAGGGGTGTGTACATGACGTCACATCGTAATGACGCCCGCCATATTGGGAGCAGAAGACTACAGTGATCGTTATTGTGTTGGTAGGTAGCAAATGTTTTTTTAGGTCAATGTTTCGTTTATAAATCGTGAGGTGATTTGTCATTACGAGGGGAGACAGAAGTAGATCATCGCCATCCTCAGCCCCTCTCTGCTCAGGGGACCGGCCAACTGAAGCGCCCGGCTTGGTGGGTGTTCAGTAGGGTCGGGGGGGGGGGGACATATTATACCACCAGGTGCGAGTGTGATTAGCCATTACAAGCCGTTTTCAAAATGTGCAGCTTCTGACATCACAGGTGGGCGTGTCCACCTTGATGTGTGCTGGATGGATCAGCCTGCCAGCCTACCCAGTGGACCGAAGCAAACGTTGCTCATCTATCCGTCACACATCAGGGTGGACACGCCCACCTGTGATGTCAGAGGCTGCACATTTTCAACACGGCTTGTAATGGTGGTACAACACGTCCCCTTTAAGGGGGGATAAGGGGGAGGTGTGGGTCCTTACGTGGGGTGACGTTGAGGTGCAGGATGCATTCCTCCGAGCCCACCAGGTTCTTGGCCCTGCAGCGGTACGTCCCCGACACGCTGGCCGACGCGTTCCTGACGTTGACGGTGCCTCCGACTGGGTCTGCGGAGAGGGATTTTTGTTATTTATTTAGCGAATGCAAATTTCTCAAGCCAAGCAGTAGGCCACTGATTGGCTTGATCCAAATTGATCTACATTTTGGAGGGTGATTAGACCTCCTTTCAGTCTTTGGAGAGAGCAGGCTTCCCTCTTTGCAGAGAGGGAGAGAGAGGCAGACAACTCTGGTGTGAGAGAGAGCGAGCCATGTGACTATTTACATTATATATTTAACGTGTGTGTGAAGTCAACAGATGGCTCACACCCGGCAGCCAAAGTGGTGTTTACGCGGCTGGATGATTTTCCATCATATTTTTTTATATTTTAAGTGTTGAAGTGATAAGAGAAAAAGTGTGTGTGTGTGTTGAAGTAATAAAAGAGAAAAGGTGTGTGTTTGTTGGAAGTAATAAAAGGGAAAGATGTGTGTGTGCTGAAGTTCTAAGAGAGAAAAATGTGTTTGTGTGCGTGTGTTGAAGTAATAAGAGGGAAAAAGTGTGAGTGTGTTGAAGGGATAAGAGATGAAAAGTGTGTGTTGAAGTAATAAGAGAGAAAAGGTGTGTGTGTGTGTGCGCGTTACCCAGCACGGCGGAGGCGGGGAGCAGCTTGCTGTCGCTGATCTTCTCCCAGATGTACTGCAGGGGGTTGGTTCCCTGGGCGGACACGCATCTCAACATCATGTCCTTGCCCACCTCGGTGGGGCCCTCAGCGTAGCACCGGGGCCGGGAGGGCTTCTCTGTGGACAACACACGGCGGGAGGGCCGGGCGGTGAGCGGGGGCAGACGACGCCAGGTGGACAACACCAGGTGGAGTCCATATTAGACAACAAGACTCACAGACACATGCCCCAAAACACACACACACACACTCACGTTGTGAGCACACACACATGGTCGCCCCCCCCCCCCCCCCCCCTCACAGTGCCAGCCATCAGGATAATGACAGCAGTCATCAGGGTAATTGATACAGCTGCTGTCATTACAGGTGCTGTCACTCAGGATAATGGCAGATTGGCGGTCATGGGACGGGAGACGTAGCCAGCAACACACACACACACACACACACACACACACACACACACACACACACACACACACACACACACACACACACACACACACACACACACACACACACACACACACACACACACACACACACACACACACACACACACACACTGGGGGAAGGGGTTGGTGGTCAGAGTAAAACCTGTGCAAACAAACACACGGTTTCTGCTCTGGCAGGAGATGAAAAGGGAATTTGAAAAACTAACAAACATCCAGAGCCCTAAATTAAAGGCAGACTGAGCCCGGCTGAGGGGTGCAGACCTGGGCTGAGCCGAGATCTAGTAGCAGGGGGGGTCGCGGTGTGTGGGGTGGGACTGGAGGGGGGGGGGTTGAAAGAGGTAGGAGAAATAGGCGTGGGGGTCGGAGGTTGTAAAAGACAATCCATAATGCCAGTATGTCTGTGTGTGCGCACGCATGTGTGTGTTTGTGCAGGACTTTGCTTTGTGTGGTGTGTACCATGTCCACAGAGCGCGAGGCTATGACATCACGGTGCAGTAATATGCCCTGGATCAACAGACCCCTGGCCAAGTCTGACAGAGGCAGCCAGCCAGGACGTTGTCCGTCTGTCAGCAGTGGCGGCGGCGGCGGTGGTGGTGGTGGTGGTGGGGCCGGGAGAGAGGAACTGCAGGGATTAACACCAGACAGACAGCTCTGTCCCCTCCAGTCTCTATCCCCTACCCGCCCCCACAACTAATCTAATCTACACCCTGGAGTGTGGATGGAAGGGCGCGGGTCAGAGTCGAGCGAGAAGAGGAGATATTAAAACAAGTGCCGATGGATGGATGGATGGGAGGGGGGGGTATAAGAGGGAAGGGGTGGTGGTGAGCCGGGGGGGGCGGGTTCGACATAGCAAGGCTGTGTAGCTCATCACTCAACGGCCCGTCATTTTATCATGAGAGGAGGGAGCAGTGGTGGATGTTTGCAGCACGCACGCACGCACGCACGCACGCACGCACGCACGCACGCACGCACGCACGCACGCACGCACGCACGCACGCACGCACGCACGCACGCACGCACGCACGCACGCACGCACGCACGCACGCACGCACGCACGCACGCACACGCACGCACACGCACACCGGTAAATGTCAGCCGTGATGTTGACATTTTGAACACTTCTTTTAAAAATGGTGAAAGTCAACTCCGGAGGAGCCGTGACACGTGGCTCCTCGCATTAGCCCCACCGTTCACTTGTCCGATTTATACGCGAGATATGACAGCGAGAGGCGCGGGGGGGGGCGAGGTCAACCTCCAGGGGGTCAGCGACCGGGCATTGGGGTCCCCGGGCCGGAAGGGGGGGGGGGGGGGAGAGTGGAGAGAGAGAGAGAGAGAGAGAGAGACGGTGGGCCTTACCGTCATCATGAGCTCTCCCGGAGCCATATAGAAATAAATCAATACATACACGAGCACGAGAACACGAGACATCCGGGGAGAGATTAACGAGAGGTACGAGGCTGCGCCGGGTGGCCATGTCGCGGTGCTCTTCGTTGTGTTTACGAGTGGCGGGGAGGCCGTGAGCGGCGGTTTACCGCGGGCTGATGACCAACTCGAGTCCAATCAACTATCCCCCCACCTTTTCCTCCCCCTGCTGCTGAAAGAGGATTGGCTGTCGGTGGCCTGTGTTGCGGTGTGCCCGCGATGAGCGTCAACCAGCAGAGACCTTAAGTGATTGTGTGGAGCGCACTCGGAGTAAGGAAGAGGATCGAGTGTTTGTGAGAGGCGGCCGACGTGGCCCCAGAGTGGAACGTCACGCTGGTCAACAGGTGGGCCCTCGACCGAGGTTAACTTCTCTGTCTCAGCTCAACCGGCCCGGCATAAACAAACACACGGAGGGGGGGGGGGGGGGGGTCATCCCATCTCCCTGAAAGACCGCCGTCCCCCTCCTGCTGTCCCCTTGCCTTTGGATCCAAGGGCACCTGACAACACTAGATCCACACGCGGCTCCATGAGCATGTCTAAGTGTGCAGCACCACACGTCTCTGTGTGTGTGCGTCTCAGGGCCCCTGTTGTTGGAGGGTGTCCAGCAGGATCAACGTGAAGGTGAACTGCAGAGCAGGCAGGATGTCCTACCGTCTTCTTGTCACTGTTAATGAATACCTCCATCCCTGGGGTCAATATCCTGCAGGCTGTCAGCCGTTGTGCCTTCCAGCCATCAGCTCTCTCTCTGGCTCTCTAGCTCGCTCTCCCGCAAACACAAACTCTGCAGTGGCGCATGTTAGAGGTCAAACTCTCTCTATACATACACAGACAAATAAGTGTAATCTATTATCTATATTAATTCGGCAGTTGAGCTCACCTTCCCCTAAAGGAAAAACATTTTTTTCAAGGTTGTATTCAATTTAAATGCGAACACAGATCTATATTGAGCTAAAGCGTCAAAACAAGCAGGCTTTCAAAGTCCATTGGTTTTCTAGATTCCAATTGGCGGCTTTTTGCTAAACCTGTCAGTCGAAGAGTACAACTTTTGGCACACAGCACAAATATGAGATGAGAAAGTGCTGGCGTCCGCCATTTTGTGCGTGCAGCTATTGTTACCATATGCAAATGGTGGATGGTTTCACGGGTTAGAGTGAGTGTACTTCTTTTACCGTCACGAGTCAGGAGATTGAACGAGGAAGTAAGAGAGAAAGAGTGAGTGTGTGTTTGTGCGTGTGTGTGTGCCTAGGGTGATGAACTTGGTTACGTAACTTGATGATGCATCGCCCTTCTCATGCTGCATGGTCCAAACGCTAGCAGAGTGTCTCACTCAATGCAAAACATGTCATCATGTGTCACTTCATAAGTGAGCAGGCAAACAAGCCTGGGGAGAACCCAGGAATGTGTGTGGGGTCAATACGCAAACTATGCTTGTGTCATCACCTCCGTCATACATCATAAACTCATTAAACCCTTCCGCCTTTTATTTGGTACTAGTTTTGTTTCACAAGTTATATCGAAGTTCCAAACGCTGCTCAGGTAAATCCACTTGCGGAAGATTCCGGTATATTCAATTCATATTTACACATGCCAAGTGTAGATACAAGGATAGAGTGTGCTCTAGAAAACGTAAAGATGTAAACGATTTCGAGGAAGTTGTGGCGAATTGGACGTGGGAAATATTCTCGGTTGACCTTCCCCAGAAAGAGCGGAGAAGATATAGACTTCTCGTCCTCCGATAGCAACGGAAAACAAACGCAATAAATCGTGATAAGAGCGTTGCATTAAAAACCCAGACGGTGAACCTGACTTCCGATGCCCTTCGGCGGAACACGGTCGGCACTCACCCATGACGGTGAGCAGGATCTTGCGGCTGCGTACCCCGGGGGCCTTCTTCACCTTGCACTGGTACGTGCCCGTGTCCGTCGAGCGCAGCCCCGTCAGGTTGATGGAGGCGTCGCCGTTCTTGGGGTCGGCCGAGTTGAAGTGGACGCGACCCTTCATGACAGGGTAATCCTCGAAGGCCCGGTCGCCGGAATAAAGGATCACCTACGGATCGAGGGGAGAGAGAGTGGGTGGATTTAAATAAAAAACCGTCTAAAGAGATGCATACTGGTCCCAATGAACCAACCTGATGCCTCGCATTGAACCAACCACAGCAGCATGGATGTGTATTAGTCTGGAACCGCTCAGTTAAACAGGCCGGGCTACGAGGCCTCTTGACGCTATTTGATAAACCCACAATCAATGCCTCAATGGTGCCCTTTGCAGTCATTGAATTAACCCCCCCCCCCCCCCCCCGCCATATTCGAAAATATGGTTGTGATTGGCATGACCGAGGCCAGGTATGCTGGTATTCTGTCAGAACGGGAGGGAACCCAGATACATATGCCGAGCAAATAAAACACAAGCTAGCACTGTGGTTCCCAGGCTACCAAACAAATGCTTAGAGAGAGAGAGAGTAACCGGGGAGAAAGAGAAAGTTTGTATCTCCCCGGTACCCTTCAGCTTGGCAGCCTGAACTTGTTAAAAGCCAATTCGTGCTGCCCAGGTATGGACATGGAACAAACAAAGCCACCACTGTTGGGAGCAAAATCAACAGCTGCTGTGTCAACAAAGAGTCATGCCCCACAGCCCCTGACACTGCCCCGCCCCCCCACCCCCCCCCCCCCCGCGATCAACCCGCTCCACCAAAACCTGCTTGGCGCCGCTAGGCTACACGGAAATGCCAGTAAACAAGTGCCAGGTTATCAGCCAACAAGGCCTCAGGACTTGGCCAATAACTCAAAACATACCAAACACAAAAACAAAAGGAGGAAAGACGAAAAGGATGAACAATTCCAAATCCTCCTCAGTCTGGCACATATTTCCTATCCATTTTGTTTCTGAACCGCCCCCCCCCCCCCCCCCCCCCCCCTTGCCTCACCATCAAGCTGAGCTCCACGATCAGGAGCCCAAACCTCCGTACCCGAGGGTAGGAGAAGAGGAGCAGGAATTAATAACAACTGAGACAAGCCAAAATGAACATGAACATGCATAATCAACCGGGCTGGGGGGGGAGGGAAGGGGCTTTATTAAAGTGAAGAAGGAAAACAGAACCAGCGGGGGGTCTCCTCGGTGTGCGTGTGCAGAGGGCAAGAGCTGCCTTCTGCTGCTCCGCTCCCAACGGGAGCGTCGGGCCGTTGTTTTGGAGCTCAAAAACAAATGGAGACTGGCAGGCGGTGTACATCTTGTACGCATTAGCCACATAAACAGGTAACAGGGGAAAATTCCACCTGGCTCCCAGAGGACACGGGGGGTGGGGGGGCTGAGGGTGGAGGGCGGGGTGGGGGCGCGCATAATCTCCCAGGGCTGACTGGGAGAGCATCGGCAGTATTAATGTCGAGACGAGGCCACGGGAGGAGGAAATGAAATTGCCCTGGAGGCGAGGAGATGACAAGAGCTCCTCCCCTCACTCAGAAGAAATAAAACCCACAGTGAAAAAAGAACAAACAACTCCGCAGACATGTGCGCCGTTAACCGTACACAGGGAGTCTCCGGTGGACTACAGCGGATACCGACACATGCTTCATAAACACACGCACGCACGGGTAATGAAAAGCACAAGGGCGAACGCCTGGGAGAGCAGGCGCGTGTGGTAATGTAAGGACAGCGTCGGCGACCTCCACAGGTGTCACCGAGGTGGGAGCCCTGTGCTGCCGATTTGTACCCAGCACCACACAGCCTTGTGGGGGGAGGGAGTCATAAAGATGTCTCCCCTGGGCGCCTTGTGTCTGGCACCGAGGACACAACATGTACACAGACGGGGAATGGAAAGGGAGGCGGAGAGAGCGGTGGAGAGACAAGAGAAATAGGGCGGGGACAATTTGAGAGGCAAAACAGAGTAGCCACACACACATAGACACACACACACACACTCAGAAAGACCTATTCTATTGACGTCCTGCCGCTTCCTACTTCACATATGACATAGCAGCTCTGCGCCTCCAAGGTTAAAGCGTGAACAGAAAATAAATAAAAGACTTGCCGCGAATGACTGCGGTGACCTCAACGGCAGCCGTGGCCGGTCGGAAACGCTGCAAAGCGTGGCAGGCGAGCCAATTCATCCCCCTGATATGTGACAGACGACAGAGAACAATTCACCCTCGACCGACGCCGTCTGTGCCCAAAACCCTCAGAGGCTCGTTGCATACAAATTTGTGTCGCCTCGTCCTGGGCAATGAAATGGCAGCAAGGCTTTATGTCAAAACACAGCAGCAGCAGCTGGAGGCATGACACATTGTTGTTGAAGTGTTGCCCCGCTGCAACAGACACCACCTCCTATTATTTACTGCATCAGATGGTGGTATTTTTTTTCATTACTTTTTTTTCTGTTTGTTTTGATGCATGCCCTCTGCATTGTCCTCCCAGTGATGGTGAACGCCCTACTTTATAAAAGAGAAGCATGCAGCTCAGCCATGAGAACCAAATGCTAATGATGGCTACTGTAGGCATGCCTGGCATCCCGCATTGAAAAGCCCAAACAAAGCGGCCCGCATTAACCGTGCTCTACTGGCCACCAAAAGACCCTCATGATATGTATGCTATGTCAGATGAAGAGCCCTGGTTATGAATAGACTGGGCGGTGGCTTCGTTCCCCACTGCATCAAACCAACAAACACTTTCACTCTGATGTATGGCTATGTGGTTGATTTCGTACATCTCGAAATGTGGGTGGTATTTGCTGGCTTTTGGACGTCATCAATCAAGTCTGTAGCAGAGACAGCTATGTATAAGCTACAGTGAGCAAGCATATGCAGTTGTCTGCAGCCCATGTCATTCATGTTAGGAGTTATGAGGCAAAGGGCTTTGTTTACTGATGATGTTATGCACCAGATCATTGCTACGAGTGTTGAACAGATCATAGCTCTGATCATAGCGCTTGCTTGGTCCCCAAATGCATTTTCTTGTACAGATTAGTGGAATCTCACGCCCTGTGAACAACAGATCATCATCATCTTCGTCATCGTCATGTCTCTGGGCCTCCGGAACCCTCTGGGTCCTAAATTCAGTCATCCTCCTTATCTCTGTGTCCAGCCAAGAAGCTCTGTGTCCTAATCGCATTGTCTGGGCGCTGTCACATGAACTAAGCCGCCACAGGAAATTAATAGGCAGCTAATTAGTTAAATTACTCTGCATGGAACTCTGGACTGGGCAATGATTATGCAAATAATGTGTGTGTGAATAAAGTTAAAATCAATGAGCATGACGGTGCTCGGAGGGCGATGTTTATCAAACGTGAAAGTCTGCCGTGGTTTCGGCCATTCCGAGGGGCATCGCCAATGACCTTGAGGATGCAAATCTCAATGTTATAGTAAATAAACTACACCATGATTAATAACATCTGCATACATACTCAAAGAGCCTGTGGCAGGGAAATCGCCCATATTGTACTCTAATTAAATAATGAGCACAAACAAGGAGGGATATTACAATAGGGGACTTATTATAATTGATTACTGAATGAAGACCATAAATTAAAAAGCAGCCATGCTGACTCCCTCCCCTTGTCATCTCCCCTCCGCCTTTTCTCCCAGTTAATGTGTTCAGCTTCGTATTGTACGTACAACCAAGTAGGTCACAAGCGACAATAGTGGTGTAATTGGAATAGCCCCTGATTTCCTACCAGGATGGCGCCCTGGGAATGAGCCAGACTGGGTCAGAGGGGGAAACATGGAATTAACGAGATATAGGTGTGACTATGAGAGAATCTCCCCCATGATGGAATGCTGATCCATTTCAAGTTTGGGCCAAATAACTATTGGCCAGACAACCGTCCACCATTTGGGTGCGGGGAGTCCACAACAATTGGTTGCGTGAGGCAGGGATCCATGGGGGGGGGGGGGGTCAATGAAGGGAGCCGCTCTCTGGGACCGATGAGGCCACTAGGGGTCCAGAACCTGTAACAGGAGCCACCAGTGTTCCCACTGTGGGAGTGCAACCAAGGTGAACGCTCCCACACACACCCAAGTCAGGTTACTGTTGCTCTCCATACACTTACGTTGAATGGTTTCAAGGAATTTGCCGTTTAATCATCGTGCGAGAAATTAACATATTGTGAGGAAAAAAGGCCTGTGTAGCCCTGGGGTTGTGTATGCAGAGGTTCCCAACTGGTGGGTCGCGACCCATATGTTGGTCCTGCGGGACAGCTTTAGAAAGAAGCCCATGAACTTGCAAATGTTTCAATGTTAATTCATGTTTCTATGGCTATTTAATTGAGTTTAGCCCCAATTCTCGCTGATTTTTGTTGGTTCAATGTTTTTAACAATACACGATGGAAGTGTTGCTTACTGCAATAATAAGTACATTTTACGTACAAGTACACATGTTCGGTCCTGAGGCTAGACCAATTGAAAACCACTGGTGTGTATTATTTCAAACCAAAGACACTGCCAGAGGTAGTTTCATATACACTATCACGCATGCGTGTGGAAGCATTTAAGACATTTGCCTTCCCTCCAAACATTATACATTATCAAGTGGGCATTCAAGAACAAAGTCTCACACATCGAAATCTGTCCCATCCAAACAGACACGCATTGAATCCACACGGGAGGAATTCAATTCTTCCACTTAACAAAAGGAAAGTACACATCCTGGGCTGGCGTATCGAAAGGTTTCTTTTGTCAATTGACAAAAGAAACCTTTAAATAGGCATGCAGCAGCACCACCATTTATTAGACTGATTGAAAATACTGATATTCAATCTGTTCCTGGAATCTGATCCTGCACAACGAGACATTCAGGGAGAGAAAACACAACTTGATCATTGTCAAAGTCAACCACACCCGACTCACCACTTTGTCTTCCTTCTGGTTGTCGGAGGCCAGCAAGCTCCACTCGATGTCCAGGGGGGCCAGGTCGTCAGGGCCCAGGGTGAACTGGCACTCCAGCTTCACCGTTTGTCCACTGGCTCTTTCAATGGTCGATGGGCCTGTGATGGCCAGCTCCAGACCAGAGGCCAGCCCTGAGTGGACAGAGACAGACACACCGAATGTTGAAATCTTCTTAGCAGCCGCATATCGTGGTAGAGCCACATGTATCATGACAGATGGCAGAATAAGTTTTTATTTTAAGAATTTCCGATTTAGCTCTGCAACGATTGTCTTCTCATTGGTATTCATTTTGGCAGTCAGCCTTTGGAGTCCATGTTAGGATGGTCATGTTGATCTTTAACTTTATAGTCAGCCAAGCATAAAAATGTTAAGAGCAAAAGCATGTAATGGCCCCACATAACACATCACTGACAGATTCAGCTTAACAGAGCCGGCTCTGTTTGATTAGGAATGGCTTCATTGAATCCTGAGGCAATTGCTCGGCTAATTCCACATGTCTTTCAAGGATATTTATTTGAATGTTTAATGACACCCTTGCATAGCACTTCAAAATTGTGTCGTTTTCAAATGTAATTTATACAGTCAGGGGGGAAAATAAACGAAAATCAAGTGGAACATTCATGAATTTATCTATATTCAAATACATTTCTGTATGCATCTACATAAAGAGTGTGTCCAATCAACCAAACAGCAAACAGAGGACCCCTGCGCATTTATTCTTAGAAATGCATGCACATAATTTTCTTGTGACATCAACTGGGGCTAAGAGTCTCTATTGAATAAGAGATTTAGGCTGAGCCAAGCAACACTCCCTGTAGAGAATGGAGTTGTCACATGCTGGCTAGATGCACTAAAATCCTTATGACAGCCTGCCGCCATCCACTTAACCAGGGTGGGGGAATACATCATTGCTAAAGTAATGTCATCTTTCCCAAAAGATTGGCTGCTAGAGTGGAGCACGTACGTACGCACGCACGCACGCACGCAGTAGTAGTCAAGGCGGGGAAAAAAGCTTTAGGTGTCAGATTGTTCTATGTTTTGTCCTACCTCATAGCACAAAGCAAAAAACCAAATGGTATGTGGACAGAAAACAGAATTATCTACAAATAATGATCCCCTACCATATTTTTTTTTTTTTTATATACACACCAAAATCTCTGAATTGTGCAATGTTTACTTCCTCTGCTAGCAGACTGCTTGAATAAAAGAAAGTTGAATCTGCTTTTTAAAAACCAAGTGGAATATGGTGCTTCCAGAACCTGTTGGTGAGGGGGGTAGATGCTGGGGCAGGGGGCACAGGGGGCGATCAGGTGAAGGACCCTGCCTCCTCTCATGACCATCAGCGCGGTATACATGCCATAAAAAAAAAATGCAGCATTGCTCTGGGCAACGGCACAGACAGCTCAGTTTAAAAAACGCACCCAAACCCACATACAGAGTGACAATCTCGGTCACGCCCGCCCCGATTCTTGAGGCCTCCCCCGACGCCTTTGAGCATTTGATACAGTCGCCCAGAAGCTTTTCCCTGCGCCCACTATGAGCGCAAACACCGCTGGCGTCGCATCAGGTCCCGCGGCTGGCGACAGACGCCCTTGATGGGAGCCATCCATCGCGTTGAGGAACGGCCAGGCGAGCTAAGACGGCGAGAGAGTGAGAGCGAGTATCGTAGTGGAGGAGACAATCCGACGTACGCATCCGTCAATGTCAGAAAGGAAGCCTGGGTTGGCATTCCGCGAGACACAGAGCCACGCGATGCATCAAGAGGGTTTTTACAAGGGGAGCTGGGGGAGATTTAGGGCGGCAGCGAACGGTTGTGGAGAAAGAAATAACGCGCCGCAAAAAGGAGTGTGACGCTTAGGGTATTTATTTCTGTCACTTTCATCCCCGACTTTCCCGTACAATCAAGGAAAGGGCAGGAGTGATCTCTGCCGCCATTTGTATCCATTACCGGATAAGACGGAGCACCTCGCTCATATCCGAGGTGAGATGAAATATGAACGGCATCTTCGGCCTGACTGGCTCACAAAATCTTGCCGTAGGGCTCAGGTAAAAAGGGTCACGATAAAGATAAGCCGTGTGCATGTGTGTCCGTGGGTTACGTTAGATCAAATAAATACCGTGACAATCAGTGATTTAAATATGGTTCACACCGAGTGCACATCAGCCCGTTTGAGACCATTAAAAGAAGGATGTTATGTGCATACATTTCAATTCGGACAACGGGAAGAAAAAACGTGCAGAGGATGAGGCAACAGAGGGTCACCCATGTTGGAAGCAGGCCAACTCCTTGCCACAACACAGCCAAGGTCAACCAGTTCATTGCATGCATGCGCCTGTCTTAAGGTAGACTGGAAGGGATCGAAAATCTATTTTTTTCCAGCATCAAAAATGGCAAAAGCTAATACAGTACCTACTTAAGCAGGTAGAAACTAGGCTGGCCCTGATCATTTGAATGTGTTATTCAAATATCGAGTCTCTGGTGGTTGCTATTTCGGTATTCTTGTTTAGTTATTAAATTACATTGTTCCTTTTTTTTTTTTCAGTCACGTCTAACAAACAGAGGCTGGTAGAAGGTAAGCATCCTGAACATGACTTCATACAATTAATTTAATTTGAAAGAGGATTTTTTTACTTTGCAATGTGAAAGTTCATAATATTAGCACATTTAGTTCTACGGTCTAAACGAAGCCGGAGACCTTGGTTCAATTTCATTGATTAATTCATTGATTAAAATAGCCGAAATTACCCAAAGCTTGAAATCCCACTAAATACAGCCTCCTATTAAATTCAGTAGAATTTATTTATGAAAGGGATCTTCCTGAAATCACATCAAGAAGAAGAAGAAGAGAGAAGTAGAAGAAGACATATTAGACAATATAATTCAGCATGCATGTTAAATATGTATCAGAGTGGGACAAGCAGGTTCTACAATGGTAAACCCCAAGGGTAATGAGGCATTTGAAGAGAAAGACAACACACTTTTTCCACCTTTACATACAGGTGCACAGATGGCCGCCCATTGGTGTGCTAAACACAAATTGATAACAGAGATGTAACCAAGCCCTGAGACAACTTTCCTTTAATCATTTTAACTAACTCGTCAAAAGAAGACAGCTGTACTATCTCTGGACAGAGGCAGCGCAGAGATAAAGAAAATAATGAATTCAAAATATGACAAGGTTTTTTTCGCTCAACAATATCCGGGAAAAGGACCATCAGCGGTTGCTCTAAAGCGCCCGGTCGAGGAGGGGGCTTGTGTAGACTGATGGTTCTGCAGGAACCAGACCGTAGCACACAGGTATGACTCCCCCGCCTAGTTCTTCAGGAAATAACCTTCGACCGTCAGCAGCTGACTCACAGCTGGACAAAAAACATAAAATGCCTTAGTGCCTTAAAAAAAAGTTAATGATTAACGATCCAGGTAGTCTGGGAGAAAAACCATCAGCCATTGCCTGTGTGGCTGGAATGCCTTGGCTCATAATCTACGGCAGCCCATATAGCAGGGAGGGGATTTATTCAGAGTAAAAGGCACCACTGCCAAAGCAAACAGACCATGGTCCCAGACGGAAGCACAGGCTGATAATAGTCATTATTGACCAGTCCAAGGGAATGTGGGACCAATATGAGAAACACGCTCCTGGTAAACAGTGGGCAGCCGAGCTGGGAGCGACATTGCAGCAGGACGGAAATAAATTCACACACAGTATTACAACACGCACACATGATTAAACATCAGCAGTGTGAGAACATCTAGTGTTTACACTGCTAGATACTACGCATGGGTGTTTAGTAGCAGAGCCGCGCTGCTTTGTGGGGGAGGCATGTGCATTTGTTAATTAAAAAGGTTTGCCTCAATACCCATTCACGGCGCTGGGTGTCCGTCTGTGTGTGCATTCCTTGGCCAGCGAGTCCTCTCCCGATCCCCGTCTGACACAGCACTTCCCCCGTCAGCGACGCTGGCCCGGAGACCGGGAATGTGGGGGTGTCAGACCCCCAACCTAATGCCCTGCGCCTCATCACTCTTGGCCCATTCTCTCCCTCTCTCAAACCCGCCCCCCCCACACACACACACACCCCTGATTGTGACGAGCGAATCCCTTTGCCCCCAAATCCCCTCCCCAGTCTTGCTGATGGTACGCCGCCACTCCACCAACCAGACCCCTTCCCCTTTTATCGCCATACAATGGGAAGTGAATCCCGTCTCCTAGCAACCAGATCTTTACACACAAAGACAGAGAGACAGGGAGAGAGAGAGAGAGAGACATAGAGAGCGAGAGATTCTGAAGAGAATAGGAAGAGATTGGTGTTTGGAGGTGTTCTTATGCCACTAGGAATACATCAAGGACAGACCACTCAATGCAATATAAAGTAGCTCCATTCAAAAGATGAATGAGGCAAAGACAGAAATATTCCCCAAACGTTAACAACTTAGACTTTCCATGGATAGAATCCGCTATTTGAAAGCCTGCTCGGATTAGTCTGAGTCAGTGAAGTGTGCACATGCCTCGAAATAAAGACCTTTTTATACAGGAGTGATTTGTCACAAGGTTTCCAGGTGGACGGTAGGATAAGGCAGGCTGAGAAAGCTGTAGCCCCGTGGGGACAGCCACGATGACCCCACGTTGCGGGCCAGACAGCCACGGTGCTCAGTTCCCTCCAATGAACCCTCTGGGGCCGGGCCGAGGGGAAAGGCCATCCAAGCTCTTGGTTGTGGCAGCGCTGGATCGTAAGCCTCTTTCACCGGGGCTGACCTTTCACCACCAGAGAGCACTCCTGGGGGTCAGGGGGGCTTTCGATAAAGCCAGGACATACCGAAAGGAGGAGAGGGTGGGCTCACTGGGCTGTATCCATTTCTGTCTCGCATGGCCGAGCCGTAGTGAACGAGACGAGAAAGGATGACTGAATGCGCTGGGTCATGTGGGCGGTTTACGGGGCATCCACGCATTCATGACCCATTAACGGGTAAAAGCCTTTTGTCATCCGAGTTCGGGCCCGACAAACTAAAATGCTAGGTGCAGCTTTCCCGTGCTTTGGGAGGTGACAAAACTTTAAGGGGGACAGGGTTTCAGTGGAGGGGTTACACTCCACAAATCCATGTGGAAGGGCTAATGAGGAGACCTGCTGAGCTCACATCCTGCCCTCAAAAACACCTGAATGGAGAAAAGGAACCAACTAGTGACAGAGTGCAAGTTATTTTTGGGATGAGTGAAGAGAAGCCAACCGATAAGCGGGTGGTTAGCGGGGCCACCATTCAGGAAAAAAAAAGAAAGCAGGGGACTGATGGTTAAGGGGTTCGTGTGGAACAGGGCTGAAAACACATGCAGTCATGCACCTTTATTGACATGCGTGCCAGAGGCAGTGGTCACACAGGAACTACCCCGAGAGCTGCGAAAGTAATACATCAATAAATGAATACATGAATAAAATGGAAGCTGGAATGGAAGAAAAGCTCAATAAAGAAGCAATGAAAAGGGGATTTGGAACGCTCGTCCCAGGGTCCCCTCTGGGAGAACTATTCATTTCCAACAATCTGCGAGCTCGCGCCGAGCTCCGAGGTTTATCAAGTGGTGCGGACGAGGCGGGGGCCGTTCAGCCACACTGATAGCGATGTAATGCAGGCCGAGAGATCTGGCCGCCATGTTGAGCCTCCCGTCAATTCCCGGAGCGCACGACCCGACGGCCGTTTTAACACAATTGTACATTAACCGACGAGGACTTTCCCGCCTCAGCTTTAAACAGCCTTTTTTATTTTTATTTTTTTACAGGGAGCCGCGGAGATGGAAGTGGGGGGGGCTTTGGTTATTGGCGGTGTTATGAGCGTCTAGAGGCCAACCACACTAACCGTCATTATTCTAATCAGATTAGGTCAACATGAATCCCCTTCATAGCTAAATCCTTGACCTACCGGTGGCTTAGGAATCCCAATTTATAAATAAATACAGAGAGATTGGGGTGGCTGCTCGTCATGCAGCGAGACAACAGACAAGGTCTATTGATATGTGTAACTGCGGGGAATAATATATGGAATGAACACATAACCACTGTTCTTCTCCCGGGCATAGACTGTGTAATGAGCGACACATGGCAGAGTATACAAGGAAGAGGCGGCAGGAAATGTTTTTATTCCTTAATACATGGTTAATCTGTTCATCAGAATTCATTTTGCGTGCAGAGTTCCTCACGGCTCAGCCTCTGGGAAGCGTACAGGTTTATTTATAGGCAGTGCATTACCATTTCACAAGGCGCAGGCCAGTGGATTCAAGCATCTGCTGCTTGTCTAACCTCCCTCTCCACCAAAAGCCACCGTCCGGGAGCCTGACACAAACCATTGCCACCAACCTTCTCCCCACCCCCATGAAGAAAGCTTCTTTATCTGAAAGCACCCTGAGGAGTGAGATAACAATGTCCCTGTTCCAGAGACTCTCACTTGTTACCCCCAGTTTGAGAAACTCAAACCCCGCCCACGCAGTGCCCAACACACACACACACACAGTCTCACACACACACAGTCACACACACACACAGTCACACACACACACACACACACACACACACACACACACACACACACACACACACACACACACACACACACACACACACACACACACACACACACACACACACACACACACACACACACACACACACACACACACACACACACACCTGTGCGTCAAGACTCATGGGAGCCCAGGCAGGGATACATAGTGCGCTGGCTGGCGATAATACAGGGCCTGTTCCCGTCATGGAGCCGATAGGCGAGAGGCCATCTCAGGCAGCAACGCAGATAGCACCTTATAAACAGCCTGCTGATAGCAACCCCATAACAAACAGGAAGAAGAAGGACAACAACGGGGGGAAAAAACACACAACAGCAGCAACAAAGAGACAGTGTAGCACTGCCAGGAGCAAATTAAAGAGTATAAAAGGGAGAATATGGAGGCGTTGCATAGGAGGTGTCCCCTGAGATGTGTTGCCTTGGCAAATGCACCTTGTAGATGTTGTGCGGCTGGAAGAGCGGCTTGCCAGCGTGTTTTCATTTCAGAGAGCGAAGCCGGTTGTTTAATTACAAAAGCATGTCATCCACGCTTCCACAGGGGGGGGTGCGTTTGTGTGCGTGTGCGTGAGGGTTTGCGTGCATGTTTGTGTGGAGAGGACCTTGTAGTTTGCCCACAAACAATCCCATAAATGTTCATTAAACAACACTAAGCTGGATTTGTGAAGAATTATAAATAGAAGACGTTCAATCCAACCATTTGCATGTCAACATGGACCCACGGTGTGAGACCAATCGGAGACACTGTGTTTAGGTTGGCTCGTAGACCCGAAACCAAACAACGTTTCAGTTCAGCTGGCATTCATTAATGATTGACTACTGCTTGGTAAAGAGACATTCCATCTCAGCGGATAGAGTCAACAGCCTGGTGATCCGGTAAATATAAAAATGTACTTTACTTCGAACGGCACAATAATTGACAATTGTTTTATGATTGGAAAGTGACTGAATGTTTTGAAAAGAGTCTCAGAGCCATGAGGGCTCTCAATGCTTTTGGGAAGCAACCACCTGGCCTAAAGAAAATCCTTAGAGGAGCACTACAGTAGAGCTGGGCACGCTGAAGTGACTGTTGAGAGGGGGGAGTAGGGGGTTGGGACTGATGGGGTCGGGGGTGACGCTTTACGACATTGTATACCCTCACATTTTCCCAGGGAACCCCTTCTAATCCCAGTGCACAGCACGGCAGCCGACTCAGCCGATCCCTCTCTCACACAGTGCTAAAAGGACACTTTTAACAGCCCCTCTTAAAACAAGCGTCATATTATAATGCAATTTGAGTAAAAAAATAATTAATCAATCAACACTCCACTGTGCATTTGCAAGTTTGTATTTAACAGCAGATTATTTTCTCTTTGGAAGCTGAAGCACGAGGAGGAACTTTAAGGGAAGGCAGATGGGTATCTCTGTGCAGCGCTTTCCAAGTGTTCACTGTGAAGCAAGAAATGAAAGCCACATGTCTCACAGGGGTGTAGTCACAGGTCCGTTTTGCTGAGGAAACCTGTCATACTCTATTCAATCCCCCCTCTCCCAGAGCAAATAAAGTCTGTGATATCCTGTCGGACAGACCCCCCGTTTATCACCCGGTTAGACCCCCAGAGTGAAAGCATCTACCCGGTAAATTTCAGCCAGCATGGCTGCACAGTAATCTACTTGGGTCGTACACTACTCTGTCAGACTCTGGCCTTTGCCCGTGCCCCCAGGAGCACAATGCCAGCTTTGATCTGGGGGGCCAGCTCCGCTGACCAAACACAGACAAGCCAACTGCTGCAGAGAGCTGCCACTTCATTCGCACTGCAAATAGACCCACATACACACACTATAACACACTATGACATTCGAATAGGGGAACTTGAACACAGAGGAGAAGATATCAAATTCAAGTATAATAGGAAAAGGGGCTTCTCACAAAAGTACCAAAATCACTCCTGTATGCAAACAGAGTGATAACATCCCCACTTGATATATATATATATTTTTAGAAACCTACCTATTCAAGAGAAGATTATTCAAAGAAAGCGGGAGTTAAAAACACACCTAAAAAGACTTTTGACCTCGAAGCAATATGCTAGGCTTATTCTATTCTGAAATGTATCTAATATTCAGCTGAACTTTAGCTCACTAACATAGAATTGGGCCCGACCAGGGAATGTGAATAAACAAGGTTGGTCCCTCACAAACAGATACTAAAAACATTTCCTCATAGCATTTATGCAGAGTTTCAGTTGAAGAAACAACCAGATTTGGAATTGTATGTGCACACGTACTCGACACAAAGAAGTTCTACTTAAAACCAAGGTGCCAGTGAGGTCGAATTGGCCACACATGGACAACTAAAATAAACCAAATGTTGATAACAATGAAGTAAGACGGCCGGTGGCGGTCGGCCAGAGTACTAAGAGGATTGAGGTGCGAGGGCAGCCTTTAGACATGTAGGCGTATTTGTGGACCGTCTTGTGCTCGGCACAAAATGCCTCCGATGCATTCCACATTCCTCCCTGCTGTCTGGAGGAAAGTGAGCTCTCCAAAAAAGGGGCGATTCAAAACAGTTGAAATGATTTTACCTGGAATACCCTTCGACTCCTGGATGCCCGGAAATTCTACCCTGGGTGGCTGTACTCCAACTACCCACTATCGAACCTCCAATAAATCATTGACATACATAAGACCACATAAACCACAAACAAAAAGGGAAAGCTGGCATTGCAGTCGGGCTGACATATTTCTCTGCAATCTGTCATTGCCTTGGTGTTAACACAAAGCGGCTGTCAATTGATCAGATTATTTGGGTCGCAGCTGAATTCCCCACATTGCGTCAAATCACAAGCACATTTGCTGCACAAAAAATTAATGTGCAGATCTAGATGCAGTTTTCACAGATACCCATTTTCTGTGTAGTGCAGAACCTGTCAGTGGGATGGCCTAGAGGCACTCAATGAGCTTGTCTTACTCATGTTGCTGTTGTAGTAGTAATAGTAGTCATTTATGCCTCCAAGGTTCTGGTCTAAATTTAGTTATACTCCTTTCCTCCCAGACTGTAGCATGATGCTGGCACTATTGTCACTTGTAGTAAAAGTAGTTCTAGAAGTAGAGATGGCATTGTGTGTCATTTCAAATGGGTTGCCCTTATGGAGACACTGGCTCCGACAGACTCAACACAATTTCACTCAACAAATATTGAATTTTCTGATTAAAGTGTCATGGGGACAGTGCGCAAAGAACGAAAAATGATGTATTGATGATGTACTTTGTAATAACCACAGAGGATCAATATCCCCTTTTAATGCATCTGTGCCATCCCTAAGCCCTTGCCTCCAGGCTGTGGATCTGACCACTGGGCAGAACTCAGCCCGTATGAAACGCGGCACAACATAGACAAACGCTCCTGTCCTCTGTGGAAGGGTCACGTTACAACAGGACATCAAGATAAGCTAGCTGTTAAAAGATAACACGTTGGATCAGCCCTTGACTCCTTTATCTATTTTCTCCCGCCTCTCCTGCCTTCTCAACAGGAAGTTATATCAGGCCTCTGTTTAAGACAAGTCTGTTTGATCCAAAGTGCTTCACAGACGGCAGGTGGGGTAAATATACCTCAATGTTGTGCCCAGCGGGAAGTTAGCTGTGGCAAATGTCAGTTACCGTTAGCCCTCAACGACGACCAGCGGGCGAGGACTAGCCTCCGGCTCATGCTACCAGTGGCCACACAAAGAAGGCGAAGTGATGGCCACAAAGGCCAACGTATTTAATAAGTGGCATGAAACCACGGTCAAACATTTATAAAAAAGAAAGAAAGACAACCCAATTCTAATCATTTCATGATTTTAACAAATCATCAACAACAGGGATTCTGCTGCTGCAGTACTCCCCCCCACCCCCAACCTCCAACATTAATTTTTCGTTTTTATTTTTGGCGCTGGGGAAGAGATGACACTTGTCAGGCTGATATAGACTATACGAGTGTCTGGGCGGCAGAGATAAATGTTGTAAGCCCTGACAGCCGCACTGCACAAATACAAGGACTCTCTTGCTACTGGATGCAAACACTGCAAACCGTGATTTTCAACGCTGGGCTGACGTTCAAAAGGTTGGTGGATTCTGTCTGGCCAGCATGTAGAAGAGGAACTTTGATCACTTAAGCCCCGGAGACCAACCGGACCCTGACCTCCCTGAACAATATTGAGCGTAAATGTGCATCAATGCAGATTACTACCATGCTATATTTGACTTCAGAGCATTAATTGCATCTAAAACGCTGTGCAGTAGCTGTGCCGTTCTGTACTTTACCACAGCTAAGCAAATCTGACACACGCATAGAAGACGGAATAAGCCCCTGGTTAAAAAAAAAAAAAAAGATCTGGTCTCAGTTTGTGATGTTGGAAAAAATCAACTGTACATAACTCAAAATTAATTCAGTTTAAATATGAATTATGTAAAGTTGCTGCACTCAGGCAATAGAAAGAATAGACATTGTATAGGTTGATATGCCCCACAGAGAATAAGAAGATTATGTTAAAAAGGTTTCCAAGGTGGCGAAAACTATAGCATAACTCTTTGAATTCCCATCTTCAATTTGGCAATGTGTATTTGGCTCCTGAAATATATTTGGTTCACAAATCATGCTGTTGGATAGATGCTACAGCCTGTTGCAATATTATTTCAGCCAACACATTAAAGTCGCAATGTGTACCATTTCAACTAGCTCGTATCTCATTATTTGGACAGATCAGTGATCATGTTCATTTATGGAGATTTCAATAATTGTATAAAAAGACGAAAAAACATCCTATAACTAAAACCGCTCACAAAACCCAATCAGCACGTGGTGTGTTAGTTTGCATCACACAGTTGCACAGCCAGTTAGAGCTGAACGAACACGGTTATGGAGTTCGTTTTAATTCTGAAAATCTCCTTCTTACTCACAAGGAGGGGCTGAATCAAAAACATTGCAATTAATATTTGTTTCAACAAAGACAAACAGGAGGATTATCTACACATCTTAAAATAACAATGTCCCAACTAAGTGGATCGGAATCTTTTTTTACTACTTTTGGACCTTCTTGAAACATCGGACTGAAATTATGTAATTTTGGTAAATACAGTCAAGCCCAGTTGGCCCAATTAATCTATTCAAGAAAGAGACACTAAGCCTGAGTGGGTGTCTGCAAACGTATGGGCACTGCAGGGTACTTGGGGGCAGACATCCTAATAATTTGTCTCATCTCCCATGTATCAAACTTTAGAAATGGGTTTGTTTTCAGCTGTTGGTATATTTGGGTCAGGTGTATCAGATATCTTCTGACCTCACTGCCAAAGGATTATGGAGCACCCATTATCTGCTGTAAAATCAAACAATGGTATTCATGCATTTCGAAAAGGTAGTTTGAGGTTGCAGGCTGCCTCGGAGACATAACGACTTCTGTAAAGGGGCGTTTATAGGTTCTGAAAAGTGTGAATGGGTGCTCCCAAAGGTGATTAAAAACTACAACTCTTTCAGTTTAACTATTTTAATGGGCTGTGCAGTGCGTGCCCAGCTCGAACGTGAGGGTACAGCCTCTTCTCACAAGGTGCTGGGTCTCACAGGGAATAAATGTATAGTTGATGTTGTGCCAAGGCCTGCAAAACGATGGTGAAGCCATTTGGGCTAGTCTAGAGGGGAACGGGGACCTCCCTTTGCAATTATCGTCCACTTGGAGGGAGCCAGCCAGCTTTGCAGCTCTGTGTGCGGCCATGAATTATACATGGTCTCCATTAAGACACTTAACAGCTGTTTCCTCGGGAGCCAACACACACAGCGAGAGCTGCTGCAGTCAGGGCCCTTTTATGCTTTGCATGCTTATTAAAATGGGACTCCATGTGATTACGGTGGTGCAGTAATGGTCATGCTGACCACCATGAAACAGGGCTATTTTCAGTCCAATCCAATTTCTGCAGGAGTATGACAGGGAGCTCTGCAGGTTTCCACAGGTTCAGGGGAGATGTACCATGGTAATTAAACCGGTGTCAGTGGTGGCTTGTTGACCTTTCTATGCCTTTTGCAGGAGGGACTCTGGCAGATGTCCTGGTCATCGTACCACAGAGAAAGATCCTGCAATATCCCTGCGCAATAAACCAGGTGGTGAGGGGGATTGGCCATCTAGCGAAGGTTAAGGACCGTGATGGAAGGTGGCCGGACATAACACAGGTTTATATGACACCTGTCCGTGAGAGCAGGGCGATGGGAGAAGCCATTACAAACGTGGGACCGATAAGAGACAAGCTGTGTTAATGGCCAACTACAGAGTTGAATGTTTGTCCGCTGTGCCAAACCCAGCTGCTGTTTATTACTTCCTATATGTCTACCTGTCTTGGTTAACATACCATGGACATATAGCAATACTCAACTTTGTATTCACAATTGTAATAAAAAGTTTGACACCACAATGAAACGATAAAACATTTAAAGAGATTCATTGAGAAATATGATTTAGCTTTTTAGTAGATGATGTGTAATGTTTTACAATGAGGTAATGACTATATAAAATGCTCCAACAGCTGCTACAACTTCTCCCTCCTCAGCCCTTTAAGTTGCCCACCACCTTTAGGAGAAAATACACAGGCCATTTTCAAGATTAGAAGTCTAATTAGCCATGGTGTTCAGGGGAAAAATAAAGTAGTGGTAGCAGTAGCAGTAGTGGTGGTGGGCGTACCACAGGAGGAGACAAATTAAAACCGTATTCTAACAGAGCCATGTCAAGACAATGGCTGGATGTCAGCCGTTAATAACGCATTGCAATAAATAAAACTTATCTCCGAGACAAGTGTAGCAGCCTCAACTGGGAACAAAACATTCTTTCCGAGTAGCAGAGGCTCTGACTTTGTTCAGTAGATAAAGTGAGACAATTACTCCCCCGGCGTAGCAATCTTGAGAACCTAATCCCTCACACATTGGTCCATAGACATGACTCGCAGTGCGGTCTAGTGTTGCATTAAGCTGAGCTGACACCCACCTAGCTGGTGGGGAGCGTCGGGCTTCGAACCAACACCTGCAGAGGCAGCACCCTGGGGACCGGCCTGCCACATTGAGTACCCTCGCAGAGGGATGGCTAGCTCGCATGCCGTGAGAATTATATGCAGAAAGAACCAGAATACATAGTCATGAAGGACGAAAACGGAAAGCAATTTAACCAAGGAGAAGGACTACTAGTCAGTGACCGATCTTCATGTCAGTTGAGGCCATTTCATTAGTCCATTTAAATACTTGAAAATGGGGTGTGGTAGTGCTATGCATGTGTTATGCAAAACAAATTTTTACTCCATCTGTTACAAATCCGTACTTGATTGACGAAATGTTTCGGAGCTGAAAGAATTCGCTTAAATACGTTGGCCTTGATTGACCGATTTTCGAATATTATTCTTATACTTCTCACTAGCGAATATTGAATAGTAATTTTTGCCAGAAATGCACATCCCTAGTAGAAACCTCTAATGCCCTCAGATTGAAGGGAAGGTGTCTATTTGTCACTGGGCCCATGATGCCTCATTAGGAGAAGAGGGTGATAAGGGACTGAGCCGGGCACAGCGAGAGGCTAAATGATGAATGGGATATTTATCGTCCAAACAGAGCGTTGCCTTGATGATGACCGATGGCTCAGAATCAACGTCACGATGACCTTGTTTTAACTGATGGGTACACATGAGAGAGTGGGAGCGACAGACAGCGTTAAAGAATAAGAGATTAGGAAAGACAAGACAACATTTTTAATTGCTAAAAGTGGAGGGTTAATGAATGATAAATCAACATTGAGACTAGGACGGCCACCTCTGTCATTGCCGAAATAAAAAGCACATATCAAACTTCTACATTTGACTTCTTCAGGGAGAATTTTTTTAATGAAGAAAGATTGCATTCAGCGTCATCATCACACAATTTATTAATTTCACTACTCAATACTGCACTCCTTCATACTTTATGGAAGTCTCAAACACAGGAATACAGTTTGTACCTTATCAAAAAAGTTGTAAATAAGCCAAATGTAAACACACACGTTGGGTTGTAGACTTGCTTTCTGAGTTTTGATTTCTGATAGCAAGTTCCCAATATCTCTTATTCAGGATTTTGGCTTCAGTCCCACGTCAGGGCAGTAACCACTCTCTCAATCTGTGAATAAGAGACGGCCATGGAATACAGAGTGGACACACACAGTCATTAAAACCACCATGAAATTCCTTAATTAGATCTCTCGCCTGCAATTTGCTCATTCTCTAAATGAGATATGAGAAGGACAAAGCCGCTCGCTGCGCGGCTGATGAGTTTAGGCACACTCTGCTAGGGGGGGGAAACAGGACCAGGCTGGTACATCTTCCGCATGCTAAAATATTGAAGGGAGGAGCCTCTGAATATTCATGGTCGGTCGTCCCCGTCGTCAGATTGTGGAGGACAAAGTGGCGTCCCCAGAGTGTAATCTGATTCTACATGTTCTCGCTTCATGTCCAAGGACAGGGGGCTCCGGGGCTGCGTGCAGCCGGGTGGGAGGTGATGATGCTGCCGTCAGGGTTGTTGGTAAGCCAACAGGAGGCCCGCTGGACCACTAAACCAGCCATGCCATGACAAACTGAATTTGAAATTGTGGTCCAAGACCCGGGGCTGGATTAGAGCCTTGATGATGGCACATGTAGGACTGCTCATGTCTGAAGATTACTGTGAGCCTAAATAACTATCTGCAAGGAAACCCTCTTAATATTGATACATTAAACATGGACTGGAATGTCTGCTTAAAACTGCAGAAGACCTGTGTATAGCTGGGCATTCGGCCATCCATGGAAAGGCTAACGCGTTAAAAACTGCAACGCCTCAAATACACAGATCATATCCATGGATCAGGTTTCAACACACAATGAAGAGCAGTTCTACTGAGAAGACAACACAAGGAAGACTCTAAGGTGGGGGAGGGTAGCTTTATTTGAGCAACACAACCACACACACACACACACACACAACCACACTTGCACTGTGTTATCAAAAGGTATCCTAGCAACCAGCTCCCTTCCAGGGCTCTTGAAGTGTAGGATTACCAGGTAACAGCAGCCACTGCCTGCTATTGCCTTTCCTTAACCTCAACCAGTTGCTTCATTTCCCCCTCCTGACCCAATCAGCCACAGCTGAGAGGTTATTAGGAGAAGATATGGGAGAAGTCTCGGACCAACTGCAGCAAGGATGGGGCTCGGGTGAAAAATAATCTGGCATCAAATCAAAACTCTCCCATCCAGAGCTAAGGGGATGGTGAGTTACAGCAGGCATCTGTTCCGGCACCGTTCAAAACGAGTATGGGCAGCATAGCTCAGGAATTTCTTTTTAAAACTGACGGAAACTGGGAGTGTAGGAGACTCGATGCACATAAACACAGATGATTTAACAAATGCTTAAAATACCCTGCTGCCTGGATTTCAAAGAACCACTTGATTTTATAAAATTCTAATTCTACCAACTGTAGAGCAAGGGCTATGATCAAGATGTGTATAGTCTGGCATATGGCGTTTTCATCCAATGGCACAACCCTAAGCATCCTTAAACATTTTATCTTTAAATAATTATGTATACATAATAAACATGCAAGTCATTATAGAGGTTATGCATGGTTAGCATTTTTGTGTATTTGTAACTGGATGAAACCAAATACAAGTCTCATTCACATTCGCGGCGCAAGTATCAATCAATGGCACATCATCTTGATGTCTGACAGCATTGTAAGGGTGGGAAACGCATAAAGTGGACAAAATACCACGCCCTGGACCCCAACTCTCTCTCGGGTTTACATAAGTGGGAGGGTTTGATTAAAGCAAGCATCTCATTATACAAATCTTGAATAAATGCTGAAGAATAAAACACGTCCTCTCATAACAATGCGTAAGGTAAGTTAGGCAGGACCTGGTAGTTTCAATCAAGATTCCAGGGCACTAAAGGAACAACACACCCATATATAATAAGATAGGAAACATAATTTCCCGTTTTTAAGATTAAAGCAGTACCATCTGTAGTTCATGAAAAACTTCTTAATCAATATCGTGTTCATCAACAAGCTTGTCTATAAACTACAATAGAGGATATTTTTCGTATGGGCCATTATTTTACATTACGAATGGGTCAACATAAGGGGGTATCCCGCTATCCCAAACACACAACTGAAGACGGAACAAATCAAAGTGTAATCTAATTGGATCGACTTATAGTCGTACATCTTTGGCCCATCGGACTAGGGTCTTCGGAGGGGGAAGGGGGAGGGCTGCGCTGGCAGATGGCAGACACAAACGCAGGTCTTTGAAGTCCTTCTTCAGCTACAGGTTTTAAAGCGGATCAAGCCATTGTAGGCACAAACAAAAAAAGCTGCCGACCCATTAACACTTTGAGTTTCTGTAAATTACATTGGCCAGTTTCCTCTAAACGTAAACTAACTTTACCAAAAAGACACGATGAAGCAATAGTGTCGATACTGAGTAAATCCACCCCCGCTGTGACGGATAGCAAGGCGGTAGCCTATGTCCGTCTTAAATAATAGTCTTGCCACATAGCAAAGTAAATTTAAAAAGCATTTCCTTTTGTAGAAACTGTCGACCTTGAAACAAGGCAACGAGGTACAGTTTTAGTCGACTGAGATCCCACATCGCTGATTCGTTTTCCATCAAATTGTGTTATCCTCGACTCTTTGCATTTACACTAACGTTGAGCCAACCAACACAACACAATTAGTTTTGAAACCAAACAATTAAAACGCCTGAGTTAGCCTATCTCACCGTGGGGGAGTGATGCCTGGTAATAAAACTAGGTAATATTTAACAGATTTCGCTCACATCGATCGCATTGAACACGATTTATGTCCGTAAACACGTGACCCTGCGGGGCTTGAGGGCCGCTGGCTCGTTGTCCGCGGGCCATGGAAGACTGCCGTTTTCCCAACGGGTTTCGCCTATAAATTCACACAGGGTCACACAAGTATCTCCGTTTAAATTGTTAAGAAACACTTACCTGTCATTAGAGCAAATATCACACAGCAGAATCGGGGTACGACGAACTCCATAACTTTTGCTCTATTCCCAGACTCTCTCGAAACTTGGTCAGACGGACTTGTGGTGAATTTGAAAGAGCAGCTCACTCTACTGAAGCATCCGAAACTCCGCTCCCTCCCTCGGCAGGTGCACACAGGAGGGCGCGTGTCACGTGACCCGTTTTCATATTAGACCCGCGGCTGCCCCCTCCTGTTTGTTTTGAACGAAGATAAGCTACATTTTCCCTTTCCATGTCATTATTTCGGAAGCCAGTGGGTGCACCAACTATTTGATCGTTTTAAGTTGTTTTAAATATAAATATATATCATAATTAATAATTGATAAGCTGTAACATTACAAACATAAAAAAAAAAGATTTAATAGGTCAGAGCATAACTTCAGAATTTTTTTATGTAACTTTGATTTATCTTAACTAGCTCGTTCTGACTGAGAAGCAACCAAACACAATTATTGAACTGTACAATGTCTGTTAGTCTCTGAAAGGCAATAGTTTTATTTTCAAAGGCACAGTATAACATCATTACATTGAAATCCTTATGACAATGCAAGGGTATATCTACAAAAACACTTAAAAGTGAGGAAACCTCTAGTTCTATTCTAGGTATAGTACGTGTACTTCCATTGTCAACGTGAGCCTGAGAAACATTTAAAATGCCTACTGGTAGGCTGCATAGACTGCCGTGGAAGCCACAACTATTCTGCCCTGCATATCAAATATTTGTCACATTATGAATGAAAGTTGGGACTACAGATTGAACGATAGAAATGTTTTATTGATACATGGAAACAAGTAAATATAGTATCCTTTTAAAAAGTCTATACATTTTATTAGCCTACACTGAATAAATAATAGGTGACTCAAAAAGGACGGAAGCATGTACAAAATTCACCCATAAAGAAAATTGACTCACCACCTACTAGCCTTTAAATACACCTAACATGTTTATTTTAATATTCAATCTAGGGCTGGCAATAAACAAACATTCATTATCCCAACTATTGTAGGTTTTTAACACCATATCAATAAAAATCACGATATGCTTAAGAATTCAAAAAAGATATATGGCTATGTAAAGTATGGCATCAGTGTAAAACTAGTTTTCTTTTCTCCATGACGTTTTCCCTTGTCTCCGACACTTCAAACCTCATAGTGGATCATTTTAAAGGCATATCTTCTCATCCTAATTCATTTAGACGCTAAAACTGGGTATCATGATTCGATATCTTAATTTTGTGACAATACAACACCAAACAAAGATAAACAATACTATTGAATTGTTGCCCAGCACTAGTTCTAACTATTATAAATGTTCCAAAGTGCAGAAAACAGTTAATACAGATCAAAGATCATCTATCATCAGATCATCTAGAATAATTTATTAAAATAATTTGGTCAATCCTCTAGTTTGATGTTACTCCCTAAAAGATAGTCAAGATTCTCCCTTCTTAAAATCTCCACACTCACTAGCCGTAAGAGTGCGCCATGTTGTGCATGCCGCCCCAGTATCCATGCGCTGCTCGGTAGACCTCTGGAACCCAAACGTTGTGCCTTAAGGGGTGCTGGAGTCGGCCATGGGGTCGGACGCTGTAGTGAGGCCGAACAGGTGGGTGACCCTTACCCACCGCCATCTTTTTCTTGGGGTTCCACGTCGGAGCATTTGGGTTCATCACCTGTGAAATCGAAAAAGCTATATTAGCTTCCTCAAAGACAGAGGCAGGCTTGTGTGTTGCGTTTGACTCTCAGCTGGTGGGTTCAGGGTTCTGACTCCTATGTCTGCCCTCAAACACCCTTGTGCAATATGCCCAGGGCATACCTGCTTATACTCAGTAAGAGCCCAACTAAATATTTGGGACAGGTAACCATTTAAGAAAATGGTCTCTGATGGCCATTATTTCAACAATTTGGCAACTTCTCGATAACAAACCCTGGCTCCAAGCTGCAATTAGGTTTTAAAATCGACCAGCTTGCACCAGCACTTCCTTGTTAAATCACTTGGTAAGACAACGAATAGTGTTCTAAGTGCAACCAACAACCATATAAACAGAACATGTCCTTAATAAACCTTGTGCAGCAGATATTTTGCAGTCCAATATTGATTTTATGCTTCAAGTGGTTCTCAGCCACACTGCGGAGCCACTCTGGATAAAAGCACCTGCTGAAGGACTAAAGTGTAAAATACTACCGTAAACAAGTGTCTATAGCTTTCACCTGATGTGTGGTGCAGTCGAGGGCTATGGTGAGGGCTGATGAGCCCGGGGTCTCCCTCAGTGTACAGTCTTCGTCAGAGGAGGAGCCAGAGCTGTAGTCCGATGTCACCCTCTCCAAGGCGCTGGTCACCTTCCTTGCGACCTCCTTCTCATCTGCCTCTCCCTCAGAGAAACTGGCCACTGAGAAATAGGGGTTTGTCTCACCGTACCTAAGGAGGAAAACAAACCATTAAACAACCAATATTGGTCGCTAAATTAGCCAATAAGGCTACACTAAAAGACAGAGAATATATTAATTGTTTGGCAACAAGGAAAGAGGACATGCAAAAATGACAATGTTTACCGGTGGTTCTTTGAACAGCCAGTATTTTCACAGTAAAATTACATTTTTAGTTGTATGGTCAAATGATTAAGAAACAAAAAATTCATACCACATTTGTTGTTCCTCAAACAAAAGAATAAAGTTAACTATTTAAAAAAAATACAGAATCTTCTAATTGCAGGTGCCTTAATTCAAATTAAAAATAAAACATGGCAAGCAGGATTCTACAAAATACTAAATATACTACAAAATACGGTATACAAAAGTACTACAAGCTACTACATGGCAGTAGCTTGTAGTACTTTTGTATACCGTACTATAAATGAGAGAAAACGATTGTAGCGGTTCTAAAAATAACAATGCACCAATCGCTCCAGACTCACCTACAACACACCTCTCCAGGATCCATCCACAAAGTGAGTTCTCTGGGCAAGCTCAAGTCAGAGTACTTAACCTCACTCTCCTGGCAGGCCCGCAACAACACTGGATCATGCATCTGGAACTGATTCACTCTGATGCATCTAGAGAGCAAAAAATAAAAGTTGTTATTTAGTCTACATTACTTCTTGGTGTTGGTGTTTTGGTTAGTTTGAGCACCATTTGAGACACCAGATTCACGTGATTATATTTGAGCAGCAAAAAATATTACCTGAATGCTTGGCCCTGACTGGGGTTCTCTGGGTACCAGTGCCCTCTGAATTTCTCCTGCAGTCCAGCCGCCAGCCTCTCGACCACTTTCTCAATTTGAGCAGAATCCAACTTTTCCCCCTTTTTAATGAGCCTCTTCAGGAAGAAAACCACGGCAGCAATTTCTTTCTTCATGTTTCACATCAGCTTCCTAACAATTTGGCAATCTCTGTAAATGATAATAAAGATTTAGGCAAGTGACCACCGATCTACTATTTAGGATAACCCGAAAACTGCAAAACATTGGAGTCTAGAAACTCTGGATGACGTCACCCGCCAACGGAATTCCAATGTGGCGGCAAGAAGTGATCCAGCGAGGCGGGCTGTGACGCACTACTTCCGTTTATCCATGTGGCACTTCAAATAGTTTACTGTACTCTGTCAGTTTGCTAAACATTGCATTAAGGGCTGTTAATAGCTTTCGGTTTCCATAAATGTTACATTATATCACAACGTCAACAGCAACTATGTGACAAGTAAATCGCGTGAGGTCAGAACAGCGTTGATATAGCGCTAAGGCCCTAGCTCTGTCACAGCGTTAAGACAAAGCAAAGTCTATAATGAACATTTATCAACATGATCATTTGTTCGTCGCTTTAAGGCGTTGTTTAGGACAAAGAAATGCTAGCAAAAATATTAACGTCACGCAACTATAGAAAGACAAACTTACTTTTCCCTGATCCAGCATGTGGGCACGGATAGGAAACGGTGAGGTCCTGGAAGCTCTTGCTAGGAGGACCTCACGTTTGTCGCTACTCCGCCCACGAGGCTTTCATTCCTGCCCATAAAACGTACGGTGTATTTCCATTGGTTTAGAGGAAACACATGGATTAGACCGATTTCTGTCGAAGTAGATTTGCATAGTTAATCTGCTTTAGATAATTTGTTGTATTTTATCATGGTGGGTTCACACGAACAGCGTCGTATGTGTATTGAGGAGGTATATGTATAAGACTGGTGGTTATCTTGGATTTGGTTTGAGAGATGTAGATACATTAATTATAGCGTTTCATTAAATCAGTGATTGTGTTCAACGTAAATATCCCAGTATTTTTCTTCTAATCCCGCGTTCAACTTGAAAAGAATAGGGATTTATCAGTAGCAGGTTTATAGTCGTTTAAACCTTTCCCCACAAGAGGGCACTCTAGCTCCATCTACTACCTAAATTAAACAAGTGTATATGTTTAATGAAATGTCAGTTTACTTGATTGTTATGTTACTTTACTCTAAGATGCTGCTCAGTTAAGTAAATTCAGTTCGTTTGAGCGTGTAAATATGAATATTCAGGTCGATTTAAAGATGGCATAATGGATTATAAAAGTTACTTTAGGAGGCCTTGCTGAATGAAATATTGTATATGC
This sequence comes from Gadus chalcogrammus, assembly GCF_026213295.1. Taxonomy (NCBI): domain Eukaryota; kingdom Metazoa; phylum Chordata; class Actinopteri; order Gadiformes; family Gadidae; genus Gadus; species Gadus chalcogrammus. The sequence continues at coordinate 20,444,905 of NC_079418.1, forward strand.
ACATACACAGTATGTCCTATTGGAAAGTTCTGCATTATCATATTTAAATGAGTAACGATGAAAAGAGACCAATTCTGAATCCATGTTAAAAAAAATATTTATTTAAATGGTTTAGAAAAATAGTCATATGCACAAGTCACGCAGGCTGCAAGCTCCATGAAACACACAATAAATACAATTTGTAATTCAATGCACAAGTAAAACCATACGCATCACAAATAAAACAACAGGCTGTATAATCAGTTCAGAAGGAGTACAAGTGTAACCAGTATATGCAAACAAGAACTGCAGCTAATAAAAGGGATGCACCGCAGGCAACTGATGGTCACTGATCTGACATGTCCATATTTCCTCTGTAAACAAACCATAACAGCACTCAGATTCAAAACAAAAAGTCCCCAAAAAAATCAAACAATTCTTAAAGGATAAAAACTAAAATATAGATAACACAAACACACTGAATAAATCCCTCCAAACAGTTTAAAATTGACCAAAACAACCAGACGGAACCTTTTAAGACCCACAAAGGGTCCAACTTATTATATCTCTTATAAAGAGAACTTTATACAGTGACAAATGCTATGCAAAGCATCGATTGGTATTCAACCCAAGGGTTTCCCTAACCTTTTGCTTTCTGAAGTAGTTCATTGTTCTCCTTAGGGGAAAGCTAAAAAATATATATTGGCCTTTAATTCCATATGTTCTTCTTGTATCATTTAGCTATATAAGGCTTCCTCTTTCCTTTCTTGCATAGGGGCACTACACGTTCCAAGCACAAATCCTTTTGGTTTCCTCCCCAGAATATCTTCAAACGAGACGGATGAAGATGGATGTTATGCAATCAAACTGGGAATATTTCCCCAACTGATCGTATGCTTGGCACACCGTAGGTTAATTGCATCCTGACAGTTTTACCGTCTTTTTTAATTGTAATAGGGCAAACGAGTCCAGGAAACCATTACCCAACTTAATAGTATTGCTTAAGATTCAATTTAGCCCTCAATTATAACACATTACCAAATGATAGACATTTGACCAACCGCTTGTATAAAAATGACTTCTGATAATATTGCATGAATTACAGTTTCACGTGACAAAAACAAATGAAATTAAATAATCTGGTTGGTATTGCATGTGCATTTACACTGGAATCATCAAGCTTAAGCAAGGCGGGTGCTTTTATTTCCAGACACAAATGTATCAACAACAGCTTTGGTTTGGTGAAGGGAAAGCACTAGTATTGATAGAATCCTTCCTCTGTCACTAAAGCGTTACAGATATCCACAGCATCTCAAAAGAATATGCCGCACAATTGAAATGAAAAAAAGCCATCACTATCTTAAGCTGCAGATGCTTTACCAATTCTGCATGAGTAAACCTGCAAATACTGCTTGCCAAGGTCAGTTGTGAACTCAGGGAGATCAAGTGTATACCTTTTTTTAAAACTGAAAATGTTCCAAATCTATCATGTGCTTTTTTTGGCTTACAATCACCACCAGCCTTTCAACCTCTGATTCTATCTTGAAGGCAACTCGATCCCTAATTTAATAGTTCTAGCCATTAAATAACAAAAACCGAGCAAACGGTGACTGCTCAGCAGTTTAGAACCGTATTAAAATGCATCACCATGTCAATCCAAAGGTTTAAAATACTCTTAGGCACTTCTTCATTCTCTATCCAATTGCTAAAGCAACAAAATGGGGAATTTAAAGCAAATATGTAAATATATAGATTTCATCTCCTGACCAAAGTTCTTCGAGATCAAATTAAATCTTAAGAAAAACAATTCCCAAAAGAAAACAATTCAATTGTAAAATGGAGACAGGATGAACAGATGTCCCCCATTAATACCGTCGACTGCATAGAGGGAAGCATTGCCTTTGAGGAAATCACTTCATCTAGTAGCCAGACGACCCACCGAGGGTACTATTTACAGCAACATGTACAGCTCTCGTTGTACCACTTATGAAGGACAACAGGGCTTTACAAAAACCCTACAACCTCGGGGTGGTCCAAAACAATGGCCTTGCCTTTCTTTTCCAACCTGGTCCCACCGTGGCTGCCACGATGCAGCCAGCTGCCGTTGCTTGGGGCAACCTCAACGCGGCACAGCATCGCCGCCTACCAAAGTCATTCAGCGTTCAACAGGAGGCGTGCTTCAGCCCGTTAAGTGGTGAGATGGAGGGGTAGGGCCCCCCAGCTTGCCAGGCTTCCCCTCTCACAGAGAGATGGAAGTATAGAAAGGGAGAGAGAGAGAGAGAGAGAGAGAGAGAGAGGGGGAGAACAAGGAGAGAAGGCGGTGTGCGCCTCACTCCACGGGTGTGTTGCCGCTGCTGGCCTTGACCGCGGCCCTGCTGATGTGCAGCCAGGGCAGCTTGGCGCAGTTCTTGAAGAGCTGCTCGATGGCCACGTGACGCACGTGCAGCTCCGACGCCAGTGAGTCCTTCTCCTGCACGGCTGCTGTCAGCTCCTCAAACACCTCTGGAACGAGAGAGAGAGAGAGAAAGTCAGTAAGAACAGAGTCCTTAGTACTTTCCTTTAGATACGTAAGGTCACACACACACAACCGATCACTAAGTGAACTATAATGTGCCAGATGCCAACTTCCATTAAGGTGATTCAGGTGGGGATACACTCAAAAATGCCAGAGCTACTGTTCTGTCGAGACATGCTTGAGAAAATTGATAATCTTCATGCCTGAAGAGCCGTTCTTGCTGAATTGGGAAGTAAACAAACAGGACTGGAATGTGCGTGTGTGTGTGCAGTCACATTGGGAAAGCTGACTTTCCAGTTAACATTCAGCTCCATCCCCCTTCACATCGAGTGAAAGGCTACAAGCCAGTACTTGCACAGTGTGTGACCTTGAACGTGCATACTTCAACCACAGTGCATCACGCTCACAACAAAGCAATGATACATTTGGAAACTATAAACATAAAGGAGACGTTTATTGTTTGGACGGTTCAGCCGGATGCGTCTCACAAAAGACAAAGACTTCTTACTTTGAATCTGCAGCAGTAGCTCGCCGTTCAGTTGGTGCAGTTCATCCATGTTCATTTTAACCACTGAAAGAAAAGAAAGACCCCTCCCATGAGAACCTGCAAGGCTTTTAGGGAACAGATACTTGTACCACGAGGTGACATTCAAAAACAATACCATGGCCGTGCCTGTACAGCAGACAATGATCATCAACGAAAATACATAACTGCAGTAGATAATATTCTTATTCAGGACAGCTAGTTGTGCTGTACTCACGTTCCTCGCCGCTGGGCCCGTGGCTCCTGCCCCGCCGCGCCCCCTCCCCGCCGGCCCGCTGGCCCCTGTGGCGCGGCGGACCGTGGGGCACCGTCAGCCCCAGCTCCTCGGCGGCGTGGAACTCCAGCATGCTGGCGGCGTAGTCCGGCAGCCCGCGCCTCCCCCCGGCCCCGTCCCGGCGCGGCGCGTAGCGGGGCACCTGGGCGTCCGAGCGCAGCGCGGGCTGGCCCCGGTCGCCGCTCTGGCTGTAGCAGCAGTGCTTGGCCCCGGGCCGCTGGGCGTCCTTGTTCTGGGCGTACTGGATGATGCGGCTCAGCTTCTGGCCCAGGGCTAGCTTCATGCCCTCGTAGGCGCTGCGCGAGGCCTTGGAGTGCGACAGCTTCTGGTCGGCGATGAGGTGGTACTTCTCGAAGCAGTCCCGGTGGCCGCGGAGCGACTTGGAGTGCAGGAGGGTGGCGGTGGACACGCCTGCGTTCACACACACAATAAAAGCAATGAGGTGACGTAGTGAACAGAGGCGAACCAACGGGTCGATGAGTGGCCGGGGAGCGTATGTGTCTGAGGTAGGGGTGCTGTGTTTCTATTAAGATGAATCACTGGATTCTTTTTCAAATAACATCAATAATCGCTTTGGCTGAAGCTTCGAAAAGCTATAGCTGTAGGAAGCATTTTCACTTGAAAATAACTTAATTAAAACCCATTCATTATGTCCATCCGACTAATCAGTTGATTGTTTCGGTACGCGTATGTGTCAAACCACCCACTGAACCTTCCAGACTGTAATAAGCCAGCACTCAGCTAAAACAGGCAGACTGACCTAGTGTTTTCCTCTGTGAAAGCTGCTTAGCGTGAGGATTAAGCGCAAAGAGAGAGCAGTACATTAAACCAGTCTTAATACATACACGATTTCATGCATTTTATTGAAAAACTAGGAACACGAAGAGAGGAACTCGAGTTCACATGATGGAATTGGATATTCACAAAGCGAACACACATAGGGAGGTTTGTTTTTTTTGTTTTTGTTTTTTTTACACAACAAAAGACGCCATTATCAGAGCATTCAACGTCATAGCTATCTTCTTTAGACTAATGAAAATGACTTGCAAGTCATTGTACATTGGGTTGCCAGCCGGCTGCAGAATAATTGTCAAGGGAAAACACACATCAAACATCATCCATTATTAAGCATGTCTGAGATTTAGCCAAAAGCCATCCTGGGTGTAGCACGAAAGATTTCCCTACAGTTACAATGTGGTCTTCCAGGAACTTCAACTGCTGTGTTTGGAACAGAGATGGTTATGGCCACAGCTGTGGGGAACCGCGGCCACAAAAACTAAATTAGAATGAGGTCTTACACCGAGAGAACACTAAACGGCACACTCCGAGGAAGATAGAGCACAGCTGGTCAGACCGAAATTAAAAAGACCTTAGGTCGGACAAACTTTTGGAAGAAATGGGGCCTTCAGTATTATTCAAAGGTTTGATTAATGCTGGAGAACTGAAAGGGTAAAAGAGAAAGTAAGTGTGTGTGGGCGTGTGTAAAGAATCAGGTTCAAACAAGTCAGAGACTGTGCTTATGCAAGTCTTTGTTCCCCACGTCATGGCTTTCTTCTAATGGTCCATGTCTCACACAGGCAGGGACGTAAACTATGGAGCTGAGCTATAGGGATTAGTCGTTCTCCTCTACCTACACTACAAAGACTGCAACTGAGCACTGGTTTAGCCAATCTGCGCAAAACTGGCCAAATTGCTCAGGGACGCACCCAGGCATATACTTATTGCATCGCTAAAAATATATATTAGGATAGGAAAATAGCCGGTTAGCTGGATTGCCGTTGGCCCCCCCTGGGCCATTTCCTCCCATTGAACATTGATGTCAGGGCCAACAACAGGAAGCTGATACTTGTTCTCGCTCTACTGTGACAATCTGATCCGCCTCCTGCACTGACCCCCCACCACTAAACCCCACAGGCACACAAGATACGCTTTATGTTTGTTCATCTCTTTATCGTTCAAGTGAGGAAGTCTGTGGTACCACGCTCTCTATACATCTTTCAAAATGGAAATAAGGTCATGGAAGCTTAGGCGGTGGGTTAAGTCCAAGCCCAGGTTTAGAAACGTGCCACTAATGCAGGAGTAAGATCAAATTACTACATGCAATTTATAAAATGTACCTGACACAACTAAAACCCTCAGTGGAGCCAACGGTTTATCAAGGTTCAAAAGGTTGACTCTTGGTAAAACAGGCGGTTTAATGACCCCTGCCACAGCCAACCAGGATTAGGTGTGAGGTGGCTGGTGTTCATTTCCTTACCCTTGTATTGTATAGCACCTCTAAAGGGAATATGGCTGAGATGGTTTTTCCTGAGCTTAGCTAGAGTGTTGGCATAACCAATTTAGATAAATGGATCACCAGTCAGGCTTGCAATATAATACATTTTCCAACCTCATTGCATTACTAGCCTCCAATTTGTGGTGTAGGAATATTGAGTCGGGGGATCTTTGGTCCTTCCTCGCTCCATGAATGGGTTTCAGGCCCTGGGCTCATTGTATATCATGAAAGCATCTATTTTAAGCTCTTCAGTGTATGCACGTGCTTGCAACAAATGGCAATGCTTATAAAAGGCCACACACACACACACACACACACACACACACACACACACACACACACACACACACACACACACACACACACACACACACACACACACACACACACACACACACACACACACACGTAAGTGGATCAGTGTGAACTCACACGCCACCTCGCAGGCTCCATTAAAAAATAAAGACCCCACAAGCCCAGCAGACACGATCACAATCCCTTGACCGGGGATGTTTACTACTATCACCAGCAGCAGCAGCAGCAGCCAAAGACCTCACCCAGGCTAAACAGCTCATCACTGCAGTTCTTTCACCGTCCAAAGCCGTAGCAGACGTGTGCACAACAGGCCACTCTCCGATCATTTAACAGAGCTGAATTCACATTGTCTCAAACAGCAGAAAGGGGACGTGAATCATCATGATGCTGGTGCGCCACAAACAACCAGTCCCCCCCCTCCATCTCCAAGCCTTTTGTTACGATTTACGGTTGTAACGGCCCCTCAGTAAACAACAACACCAGCCAAACAAAGAGCATTCTTCTCGTAGCGGCACAGTTTGGCATCATCACATTACGTGTCGAGGCAGCGGGACGTGGCTCAGGCCTAGGTTAGTGAATGAGACTTCAAGTTATTAATCTCTAACCCAGTTCAGCTTGCTTGGGCACCAGAACACCTTCCAGATTAGCATTGAAAAGGCAGCGCTTTTGGCTACAATCGTCGCCTTAAACTAAACTACTATAATTGAGTACGCCTATCATTTAAAAACACAAAGAAATATACAAATCTTGTACATGGGAGATATTTTGAGTCGATTTTCAGTTTGATCAAAAAAGACTGTATTCAGTCTTTCATGCAGTGGTTAAAGACTAAAAAGATTTGAACTTTCCTGTTGTGGCCTCTTGGGTGCCGTCGTGTAAACAGATTAATCTTATCTTCGAATCTGGTCTGAAGCTGCTCACTATTCACTGCTCTGCTTCATGAGCGAAGCTACTGCTCAGCTTAGTTCACTTACTATGCTGGAGGCAACAAACGAGAGCTAATGTAGTTAGAGGCTGCCTTTAGTGTCCGAGGATCAATGCGCACACACAGGCACACAAGAATTAGTTTTTTCTCTGAGCTCTGTACCAATATGCTTAGTACTCTTATTTGCTCCTTTTTTAACTGGTACTCCAGTCTATTAAATATACTAACTTAAATCCAACAGACATTTTCTGACCCATTACCATTGCTTAAGCCTTTTGAAACTTTTATGAATGCATCCTATGCAGGGGCCTTGGCACATTTCCATTGGAGCTGGCAGGAGGGAAGAGTAGGACAGAGGTGACCAGGGGCAGAATGTCCACATGCAGCAAGGCTCAGTATGGAGTTCCATCAACAGCTGCGTGGCTCCAAGTGGGACACCAGACAGTTCGCGTGACCTGTGGGGCACTTCTACGGCCTAGTCAACTTGACTGGAGACTTAACCTATTAAAGGGAGATATAACCTAAAGGACTTGACTCATTACTTTGTTTTCCTAAATATGAATACTGCTGGGGCTGCTCGATTATGGAAAAAAATCATAGTCATGATTATTTTGGTCAATATAGAAATCACGATTATTCAAACGACTATTTTTGAGTTTGAAATCATGATGCCTTTATTCAGCATTTCTCTCCAACAAAATAAAATGTTTCAAATCGATTAAATTTGTATGGAGATCGACAAAAATATTGAAATCACGATAAATTTGATTAATTGCACAGCCTGCTGCGAGACTCAGCGAGGGTTCGAGGCATTGCGAGCACAATCAGCAAATACCTGGACCAACAGAGTGCTGGAACAGAAAAGCTGCCAGCACCGTCGACGCCATTGGCTCGCCTCAACCTGCATTGTGACTGGTTCAGCCGGGATACACATGCCCTACATGGTAACTCTGCGTCAGAAACAATGGCTTCCCAAATAATAGCACTGATCCGCTTTAGAATCAGCCCTGTGGTTTTGTGTCGCTGTTGGAGTTTCCCTTACTTCCTCCATTGGGTTTTTCAGCTGGGTGTGATCTCAACCTAGCAAGCCTGAAATAATCCAGACCTGATGCAGAAGTCAGTCAGTGGTAATAGGGAAAATGTATCGGGGTCGAGTTTGGCTGAACCTGATCCAAAAGGTACCAAGTAGGTCTTTAGGGTCATCTGCATAACAAAGGCAGGCTCAAGATGAGACTGGCCAGTTCACCTACGACGTGAACCACCACACCCTAATGTCACATTCTGAAAGAAGAACCATAATCCTACAAAACTTCTGATCAATGAGATACATTTCTTTAGAAGTGTCTGACTCCCTTAGATGCGTCATCAGTTCTCCTTCGATACAGTCTGCACCTCCCGCGAGTCCTGGTGGGAATTGAAGCTGTGCCTTGGACATAAACTAAACGTATTGGGTAGGTCCTCACATTCGCGAGACATTTAATGGCTATCCTGAATTCCATTGAAATATTTCATTACTATTATGACTTTGCTCCTATACAGTCACAAGTAAAACCCATTGAACCCCTAATAGTCCATTTGGATTGACAGCGTGTGATGTGGCAATTTCACATTTGTGTTTGCCGCATCGAGTTGACAGTCAAGGCCATAACAACATGTGCAAGAAGTAATTTGCCGTGCTCCAACAAAGGGGAGAAAATGCCCACCTATGTGCATCAGGCTGACATCAACAACCCTGTGTGGTGGGCTGCTTATTATTGAAACGCGCCACAGACGGCCTCTAGGGGTCTCTTCCAGGAAACAAGCTGCTTCAGCTAAAACTAAAGCCTGCCCTTCCTGCTGAGACTAAATCCATCCGACGCTATCGGCCATAAGTACATACAACGAATGCTGTTTGGGGGAAACCGAGTGCATATTGATGTGTGTGAACGCTTGCCTCAACATGAGCAGGGCAGGTGACGCCTGGCGAGAGGAGCTCATTAGATACGTTGAGACTGGCATTAGGAATCACCTAAGCAGGCAGCTCCTAGAAGACTGCAGTCTGCCAAGGCCGGAAAAGCTGGCAAATGAGTGTTTGGTTTGTTAGTAGAGTTGCATGACAGCTTTGGCTTCAGTTTGACCTCTGGTATAACACACTGCTTTTAGTGTCCCGTGTCGGTCCATCGCTGGCCAGGAGGGCAGTGAACGTGTAAACATTCCATCCATTGCATTGTATTGCTTAGTTCTGGGGCAGCGCTTGATGTTGAATGGTTAATCATCTCTCTTTTAAGAATTTGCTTATGGAGCACCAAAGTAAAGAATAACAATGAGTGTGTACGAAACAACGACAGCTGCCAGTAGCTTGACACTCGTTCTCAGGCAATTTAACTCAGAATGCTTGCAAAAAGAAGATGAATATGTAAATTAATATTCATAGCAGCAGCGCGATATATTATTCAGAAAGCATGAATATTCAGTTTTCGACAGACGCAATTCACCTCCAAGCAACGATGATACGGATTGGATCCAAAGGCACAAAGCACGTGTTTGGTTATAAAAGTGAGCGCGTGTGCGTTTATTTATGGGATTGGGGGACATTCTTTCTCCATGGTTTCCTGGCTAGTGAGCAGGCTTTTGTATCCCTCTCCTCTGATGAAGCCATGCGGACAGCGATGATGTTGACTCGGGAGCATAGAGCATAGTGATTTGTCTGTTAGGACTCATAGCCTGGCCTGGGAATCCAATCGTAAAACCTAAGGCAGGCGCAATCCGTAAATCGACCGAGCACTTTATTCCTTCTCACCAATTTAAATTCAACAACTGACCCCCACTACAACCCTAGGTACAAATTACAAAGCAGCCAATTTGATTGCCCCACACACACTACATCAATGATCATGGCAGTAAAACTATTCTGTCATCAATTGACCACAGCCAATTTAATCTAAACCCCTACTTTTCGACATACATACACATGCCAAGCATGGATACGTTTTTTAATGCGGCTTGTTTCTTCAGTGTGTTCACATCAAAACACTTGTGTTGTGTTTGGCCTACAAATCTTCTGTTTATACCCCTGCTTATATTCTTTTATTAAACTTACGAACAAAGAATTACTCTTGCCCTCCAACACACAAGAAACAGGTGAGGGAGGACAGGTTTTTCTTAATCTTTCGGTTACTTCTGCGGCGAGTGCTTGCAGACAGTTATCCTGTCTGTACTGGCGGGCTTAGCATTTTCCAATAATTACCCTGCTTTTCAAATTAAGTCATCCTTATCCGCTATAAAAAACCTACAAGCAGGCAAGACACACTTATCTTGGGCAAAGATACAAAAGATTGTATTAAAAAAGGAGGAGAAAGGAGCCTGTGTGCATGTAGGAGCCGATCTGAAAGGGGACCATGTCGACTCCTGTAGTAGAAGTGGGAGCCGATCTGAAAGTGGACTATATCAAATCCTATGGTAGAAGTAGGAACCGACTGAAAGGGGACTATATCAAATCCTGTGGTAGATGTAGGAAATGAACTGAAAGGGGACCATATCGAATCCTATGGTAGAAGTAAGAGACGATCCGAAAGGGGACCATATCGAATCCTGTGGGAGATGTAGGAGACAGACTGAAAGGGGACCATATCAAATCCTTTAGCAGACGTCCGCACGCTGCCCGACCGTCCAATAGGAGGCTCATTAATTAAGTGCTAAGGAAAGAAATCCCATTTTAAACATGGCCGAAATGGGGAGGCAGCTTAGCAGCCTGCCCTGGTAAGGAGGTAAGCCCTTCACAGCCATTAATGCTGCACAAAACTGACACACTTGGGTGCTGGACGGCATCCGTCACAAAACATTTACAGGCTATTTTTTTCAACAAATCTTGCTTACACCTTTGTGATCAGACTCTGCTCTGATGGATGCTCTGAATATTGGATTGAGGCATTACTCTATTATCTGGTCTACAGCAGTGGCAAGCAATAGGCTATACTAATTGTATATTCATTATATCTCCCAACATATCACCTCTTCTTATCAACTAATTTGGTAGAAGGTCAGAAAGAAAGGACTAAATGATCTGACTCTGTGTCAAATTAATCTTAAAATATTCTCAATCATTCATATTTCAAACTTTTGCAGTAAAGGTATCTCAAGCCTTTCTTGAGTGCATTTAGAATTGCAGAATCTTTTTTGGAGTGGAAAGTACTTTGAAAAGCTTAATTGAAAACATTCCTTCTTTACAGAAAACAGACAAAGGCAATGCAGCAAGTGTCTGTTTGAGTGCATCGACAGACCTTGAGATTTTTGTGTTTGCTCTTCACCACACCATGAGCAAACATTCCCCTTAGAAAGAGCAGATAATTTTCACTATCTTACCTTCAATAGTGAGTTCAAAGCAGACATGGCAGAAAGACATGGTCCCGGTGTCGGTCTCCAGCTTGCAGACACTGCAGATGTTGTCATCGTTCAGGTCAATGTTCACAAACTGCTCCTCTTCATGCATAGTGCCTATGGGAGCAAGGGTCGAGGGATCATTTGCATAGTTAGAATAAAAAACAAGGCAAAACGGACTACCAGAAATGGTGGATGCTTCTTAGATTACTCCTAATGATTGTTGGATTGGAGCCCAACTGTGGACCGAAGATTATGACATAACTGTTAGGAGCCTCATGAATCGATTTGAGGATTTAGTGATCATCCTCCAAGGACAATAACAATGATGAGACCTCAACCATCTGTAATGGATCCATCTTTTCGGTGGAGCTACTCCATGCAAATATTAAAATAAAGATGTCCATTCATTCATGTAATATTTAACTATCAATGCCTTTAAAAAGGTAGCTTAAATTTCATTATAGTGCAACCTAAACAGGAAATGTTATAAAGTGTTTGTTTTCAAAGTTATTGTACAACAATAGTTTGGACGAGTTGTTTTGAGTTATTCTAATGAACATGTATCTTGACTTGAATCTAGAAAATGTTGTTGCTCCACGAATGGCCATGCCCGTATATGTGCCCGCACATAACAAATGCTCCACTAACTCAAGGGCATTTCTAGACAAAGCTAGAGACTCCACATGCTTTGTTTGTTAAAAGTTGAACTCAGTTTAAGGAAGAAGCTTTGACTCACACTCAAATATATTACCTCTCGGTACATCTTTTTGTACCTAGACTTTGTTATTCTACTATATGGCTTCTTTACATTCGTATTAACTGTATTTGATGACTTTGCCGTAGCGTTTGGTGTCACAGCAGCTGCTAACGTTGAACAAATGCATGACAAGCTAGCGAGTTATTGCCATGAAGCCTCTATAGGTGGCTGTGGACCGTTATTTGACGCTTGTTTCAGGAACAAATAACATTAGACTCGAAAAAAACAAAACAATAACGGCAATATAGTGTGTAACTTACCGAGACAGTGAAAACCGTTTGCCTCCTTCTACAGTTGTGTCTCTCTTCACCGACCCCTGGCTCCCGCCGTACAGCTGATACCCAAATATTAGCCTCGCTGCGCGTCACGGACGACAGAGCGAAAGAAACTCTGGGGTTGGAATGAACCATTAGCGTCCTCTGAGGGGGGATGAGCAAACTGACAAACTCAATTACCGTTACAAAATAACCCGTAAATCATCTATTGCATGTTTCTCAGAAGTAGTACTGCAACCTTTTCTATGGCAACATTTCATATGTTTTGTCAAATATGTGTTTAGTATCCATTACCTTTAGGAATATTTCCCCCCTGAACTCCGAGGGTCCGAAAATGGTTTATCCTTACTACGTCATCAAAACAAAACCTTTCTACAGAAAATGTGATGCTTTCGATTTAAGAATAGTTACTGTGAATGAGAATGATTGACATTATAATTTAAAACGTATCTATTATAATCGAAACACTATGGTTTGGAACCGCAAAGCAAAAAGAGATAAATGGCACTCGATTCCCGCAGAGGCACACTCATTTTGATAACCACACGTGGGAATTCCCCGCGAAATGGGGAATCATGTTCCTCTGCATGTATGATGATATTTTCCCCTAGATATTGTCGTCTAGAAATAGATATGTACGACTTCATATAAGTCGACCAATAGACCAACGACGTTTTGTTGGATAATGTAGTCTTAGTTCAGAAACGATGGTTGGCTAAAGAGTTTGAAACAAAGTGTGAACACTACCCGGCCCAACAGAAAATGCTACAAAACAACAAATCTTTCCATAAACAAATCGGTAGGCTCGTACTCTTTTTTTATTGGAGTAGAAAAATCTTCTCGTGGGCAGTGGCGGCGCCAGGGGGGGGCTAGGGGGCGCTAGAGCACCCCCTAGATTGGACATAGCACCCCCATAGCACCCCCAAGAAAATAATGGTTTATTTATTATTGTTATTTAATTTCATTCTGAGTTCTTAATAAAATGTATTGTGTGATAATAATATTTTAATCACAAAAGAAAATAACAGATTGAAATAAACAGATTGTTCACGTAGCACGACACAGACACGTTGCGTGCGTGAACGTGATTATTCAATGAGTAGTAGGCTAAGTAACAGTAATCCTGGCGATCGGTCAATTTTAAATCAAGCCTTCACAAAATCATACACTTTTTGATCTCTTATTATTGTGGTTTTGAGTGCCTACTGTTTGGTTTCATTCATGTTTTGATTGTGACCTAAAATAATATACTCTTTTTGAAAGCATTTCTGACTCTTTGCCTGTTTAAGTTAATTCTGTCTGACATTTTAATCTGCCGTCTTTAGTTAGAAGTGTATTGAACTTGGTATGTTTAGTTTAATTTGTCGCTCATGGTAGTGGTGACCTGGTAGTCATCTGGCGCAAACTTTAATCCACACAGTACTTGGGATTACGTTATCTATAACATCTCCATTTTAACCGTCGGAGATGAACGCGGCTTTGTGCGCGTCCGTCAGAAGTAGCCTAATGACAATAATAATACGATCGATTTGAATGGCGCTTTTTTTGTACCCCAAAGACCCGTTAGAGAGCAAACGTGTAAACATATGTGACGATATGGTGGGGAGGTGTTGTAGTAGAGAAAAATGAGACTCATATGCTATCACCCTAATTTCATAGCACCCTCAGTAAAACGCCGAGCACCCCCATAGCACCACCAGAAAAAAATCTCTGGCGCCGCCACTGCTCGTGGGTGGTCCCCGGACCCCGGTTGCTGTATGGAGGGGCCACGGAATCCTTCATCAGGCTGTTCTGAACCAGAAATCCCCCCCAGCTGGGACAAGGCAGACGCCGTTAATTCTCCTCAAGGTCACTCATCTGGGAGAGCGGAAGGTTAGAAACGAACGGGAGGTCAAATAAAATCGTAGAGAATAAAAATTAAGGTGGAGAAAGTAGCAAGGTGTAGTAGCCCCTCACCAGCAGATGAACGACTCGTACACTTTTTAATTTATTTAAAATCGTGTGCCTGAATAAGAACCCCCCTTTGGGAATTACTATGTATCACGATTGTGTTCAATCATAGTATTTATAATGGCTTGCAGAGCCACCTGGTGGCCAAAGGACACTACTACATTTGCCATCAACACGATTGAGTGTTTTGTGCTCCCAATAATAGAGAGCTGTGGTATAATTAACATTTAGCCGAAAACAATGTGAAATAATATATGAAATGTATGTCAAAGCATTTCATCAATATTCTTCTGATATTAACAATATAATGATCAATTGATAACTAGGGTGAGGCCTATTCATTACACTTTTGTATAGTGAACTGCTCCCAGAGAAATGCAAAATGTCAATAATGAGGGTTTTCTTTTGAGTTCAGCGAGTCTGGGTCATTTGTTGCCTAGTATTTTATAAATGAGCATAACGATTGCAATCTCCTGTTGTGCAGACTCACTCCATAGAAGCTGAAGGTTGCACAGTGGAATGGTTCCCACAGGAGTAGACGAATCTCATAGCCAACCTTGGGAGACAAAGTTTAGTGATCTGTATTTATGGTTGTTATGATTGCTAATACATTCTTATGGTTGACACTATGTTAAGCAGTTAAAACTAGTTGTTATGAAACAATTATAATTCCTTGACTGGCTACGTAGAACATTAAAATGGCAACAATTATAACACGCCTGAACTGCATCTTGTCCCACACCACACACACTAACTTTAGTTCATTGAATGTACTAAAACATTTGTACTAATATACTTGTACAAGAAACACCAAATATAAGCTTTTCTGTCAACATGTCCAAAGTTTTGAAACCCACCCTTTTTCTTTTTCTTTCTTTTCCGTGAACCAGAAGCTTTATGTTATCGTTATCTTCACCCTTATACATTAGCCAGCCATTAATCTCATGAATCCATCTCTGCTAAAGAACACGCACACAACAAACATACACCCACACACACTACAAACCACACACAAACACACACCCCCACACTACAAACCACACACACACAAACACACACACACACACACACACACACACACACACACATACCTACACACACCCACACTACAAACCACACACAAACACACAGCCCCACACTACAAACCACACACACACACACAAACACACACACACACACACACACACACACACATACCTACACACACCCACACTACAAACCACACACAAACACACAGCCCCACACTACAAACCACACACACACAAACACACACACACACACACACACAAACACACACACACACACACACATACCTACACACACCCACACTACAAACCACACTCACCATACACACACACACACACACACACACACACACACACACTCCCCACACACACACACACACACACATGCCCTGGAGCTATATCCACAGGTTGCTGCTTGCCTCGTGTCTTCGGAGGCCTCTCGGATCTTGTTCGACAAGTTTAGTAAGGTTAAACTGAGGAAGAGGAGGAAAACAGCCCGTAGCATCGTCATTACACCACAAAGCCAGCTAGTCATAGGGTTGTACAACAGCTGTGGTTACTAAGGTGTTGCTGCTGCTACTTTTGCAACATTTCATCCGTAAAACTCATCGATCATCCCTGCAGCCGGGCATGTCGGTATACCGGTTATGTGTCCGATATGTGACCAACAGGCTTTGTTGTCAGTAGTATGTGTTTAAGATACAGAGTTGGTATTGAGGACAGTTGGTTGGGTTCGTGGATTAGGTATGACTAAGACTGAAGAAAGGCGAAGTACCTGTCGAATAGGAAGGAAACATTCAAAAGCTTGATACAGTCACTGCTTAGAGAGCGACACATTGTTTTTGTTGTACATCATTCTTTTTCGAAGAGATTCACAGGCCTGCACGTTTTCTGCAGTGAAGTTTGGTTATGAAATGTGATCATGCAGATTATGAAACAGGCCTCAAGTAGTCCTGCTTAATTTTATTATTGCCCAGTTCAGAATATAATTTAGAATTCATAGGATTTGTATGTTCATTTCAAGAAGTAGTAGTCAAAGTAGAAACATCATTTCTATTTTCCCATTCCATACACACACAAATGTTTCTTTGACTATCCAGAACACTAGAACTAAACACAATGGACCATAGAGAAATACAACATGAAGTACAACCAAGCTATGAGTCAGCATCTCTCAAATCAGCTGGTGTATTCAGGTTTGCGTCCATCTTGCTAATATTCCATGTTTACAATTTTGTTTGTTTTATAGATAACTATATGCTCCAACTTCATGATATACATGAGCATGATGCATTGCTTCATTTGCAGCTTATAACATGTGACGAATCAGCTTGTCCGGCCCAAATGCGTGATACAAGTTCCAGAACTCTCCGGCCCTCACAGCCTCCATGTAGGGTTACTCACTTGCTGACATGGAGGACATGAGAGCCAGTTTCAGCCTTCTCTGGCCATCACGGCAACCATGCCGGGTTACGCCCCTGCTGTCATGACCTGGCACTTCCTCTGGGACTCCCCCCCCCCCCCCCCCCCCTTCAGTACCCTGGGCCCCCATGGGTAGTAAACTGTACAGGGCCCCGAGAGGTACAGCATGAACCCTGGAACCTAGATGCCGTGGGTAGTGGTGGATAACAGCGTCTATTAACACCTCCTGGTTCTTAAACCACCAGCACCCACATACAGGCCTGCTTTCCCCCAGGCTGGGGATGGCACGTGTCAGGCTGTACACCGGCACCCTAGGGGGGGCTCAAGATGAACCCCTTTGCCGCCGACTCTGCCGTGGCCCGTTTGACAGAGGTCCCCTCCAGAGTAACGGTGCGCATGGGGGGAGGGTGCCGCAGGCTTCCAGAGGCGATGGCCCTGAGGAGGCTATGAGAATCTGAAACTGTGGGCCTAAGGCCACAAATCAGGCTGAGCCTGGAGGACGGAAGCCTGGCTCTCGTTCTACACTATCGGAAGGTAGGTATCTAGTATCTTCATACATTAAAGTTAGTTGATTTTAACAGGCTTGAAGACCTGTGCAAAGGACCTACTGTTTGTACAAGACAAGGCTGAGACTATCTCGCCCGCCTGTCATCAGACGGTTCGCCACCTCGACAAGAAGATTGGGCGTCAGCGCCATGCTATCCGAGCCTCAACATGGCGGTGGTGAATCAGTGAGGGGTCACTGGGAAGCAGGTAACATGGCACACTACTCTACTGTGTACACAAACCCGAGCGCCCAGGCTTCTAATTACACATTTCACCAGTCAGTTCACCGGTTCCCTCCACAAACACGAGTGCTCTTACTGCACCCTCAGAGCACCGCCACGGCCCGGCTTAAGAGCACAAGAGGGCTCGGGTTACAGGGAGCCGAGCCCTTAAGGCGTCAGCTATGGCATGTTGGTTTTTTTTTTAGCGGGTGATGAAAACTTCAAGTGGTCGTCTAAAGAATTAGCCAACAGGCTGGAATTGCAGGTCTTGCGCTGCCCGCCCCCCCCGCCCCCCGCCCCCTCATCTCACTTCTCACAAACCCTTCCCTGCGATCCCCCTGCAGGGCCGTTCCCATGGTCTTTGCCAACCTAAGCGTGCTGATAGGGGTCTGGGGCAGCCAGAGACGTAACATTTGACTCTACAAAACAGATGCAGACATGTCTGCCTCTGGCACCACAAAATACTGCCCTGATGTGAAGCGAGCCTAGGAGGCGTCTCGGTGAGCATGTTGGCGATGTATCCGAGATTGTGTCCTAGGAGGTGATGATTGAATGACATTACATTTGTTTATCCGTTTTTTTTTAATGAATGTCGAATGATAGAATTATGGGAATCTATATTTCAAGAAATATTTACGAGCTGGTGATTATCCAGGAGGGGTGATTTGCAGTGTTGAGACTTCTAAATAATGAGATAAATAGTCCTTTATATTGATTGTAAAAAAACATTTAATGTTTAACAATGCACAGCAAGAATGCATGAACAAAACAAGAGTTTGGAGATGGGCAGTATCGCTTTTATATTTCTTTGGATGCAGATGATAAATGAATGCATGTTTCAATCCATCAAACTGCATTGGAAGCGGTACATTTTGACAGTGTTTAAACAAAGCTACCTTCATTGTCATTAGGTTGTTTCTTTAAATTGGAATGAATTGACCTGTAGAGTTAGATCAGACATTTGTAGCAATGTGATAATAAAACCTTACTGAATACATGTTCTATTTGATCAGGCACAGACAGTATATAAAATAAAAAATGATAGAATACAATAATTCAAACCCATTATCATATTTTTCTTCACTAATTAATGCAAAACATATTTTTTTTACAAAATGTGTCATTACTTTAGGTCGATGATATTTAAGAAGTCTGGTTCTCTAGATTAGCTTTGACTGATGCTTTTTAGATTTATCCATGTGAAAAAATAAAGAAATGGTAGCATGTGAGAAAGTAATATTCCACATTCTTAGATGGATTTTTAGACGACCATCTTTGTAGTTTAGACTTATTTTGGTAATGATGCTGTACAAATTCATCTAACACCAGCAATCAAAAGGTAAGATATGTCACAATCCTTTGGCCCATATCATCCACAGTATTGGGCTTTGTATTTATACCTTATGGACATACTGTTTAAGAAACACTGAAGAAAGGGGTGTATAGGAGGGAAAAATACTACTGGAAAATATCCAAATACTTTCTGATTACAAATGCATGTCTTTAGGTGAAAAAAAAAAAGGGACTAAACTCAAAATATTTTGGACTATATACACATTGTATTTACATTGTACATATTTACATAAAAACGTTTCCCACTGATAAAAAAAACTAAATACAAATCTGAAGCCTTAAAACACCAGAGAATCAACCCCTTTGGCCAGAACTATTTTCCAGCTGCTTTTGACGGCCCAAAAAAATAATAAAATAAAAAGGGTCAAACACGTGATCTTTACAACCAAGTGACGTGGGATCCTAGCAAAAAAAAAAAATCTGATCTATACAGTCCTGTACAACGACACGTCACGCGGTCATCAGAGCTCCGTGGACCACCGATGGACGGTCGTGTCCGGGGACGTTTCCTTGCGGTCGTGCTCCGTCAGTTTGAGTATCACCACCTTCCTCAGGAGCGGCTTGGCAGCCTGCGTCTTGCGGGGGCTCTCCGTCGGCGGAGGCGTCGCCGGCATCTCCTCCACAGAGTCCCGCCGCACCACGGGCCCCGGCCTCTCCTCTACCACCTCCCCAGAGTCCCGCCGCACCACGGGCCCCGGCCTCTCCTCTACCACCTCCCCAGAGTCCCGCCGCACCACGGGCACCGGCGCCACCGGCCTCTCCTCCACCACCGCCCCAGGGTCCCGCCACACCGCGGGCCCCGGCGCCACCGGCCTCTCCTTCACCAACTCCACAGAGTCCTGCCGCACCACGGGCCCCGGCGCCAGCGCCAGCGCCTCGCCCTCCGGCAGCAGCAGCGTGATGACGTCTGTGTAGCCCCCCTGCAAGGCCAGGTGCAGCGGGGTGAGGCCCTGGTGGTCCGACAGGCCGGCGCCGTCCGGGCAGACGCTCAGCAGCTCCTTCACCACCTCGCCGTGCCCGCCCTCGGACGCCAGGTGGCAGGGCGTGCGCAGGGCCTTGTCCTCGCCGCGGGGGTCCGCCCCTTCCTCCATCAGCATCTTCACCGTGGCCAGGTGTCCCCGCTGGGCGGCCAGGTGCAGCGCCGTGCGCCCCTGCGCGTTGCGGCCGCGCAGGTCGGCCCCGTGCTTCACCAGGAGGCGCGAGGTGCTGGTGTGGCCCGTCTGCGCCGCCACGTGCAGCGGCGCGTTGGCGCCGTCCGCCGCCACGTGGATGTCGGCGCCCAGCTCGATGAGGATGCGCGCCACGCGGTACTGCCCCCGCTGCGACGCCAGGTGCAGCGGCGTGCGCCCGTCCGCCGTCTGCCCGTCCACGTCGGCGCCCGCCTGCTTGACCAGCAGCTTGCTGATGCCCAGGTGGCCCTGCCAGGCCGCCAGGTGCAGCGCCGTCCAGTGGTCCCGGCCGCGCACGTGCACGTCGGCGCCGCGGCTCAGCAGCACGCGCACCACGTTCTCCTGGCCGTGCTGGCACGCCACGTAGGTGGGCGTGCGGCCCTGGCCATCCGTCTCGTTGAGGGCGGCGCCGCGCTCCAGCAGCAGGCGGGCGACGGCCTCGTCGCCGTTCTGCGCGGCGCAGTGCAGCGCCGTGTGCTGGTCCTCGTCCTTGGCGTTGACGTTGGTGCAGCGGCGGTTCAGCAGGAGCTCCGCCAGGGGCTTCAGGTGCTTCTCCGTGGCCAGGTGCAGCGGCGTGGAGCCCCGGCCGTCGGCGAGGTTGGGGTCGGCGTTGTTGAGCAGGAGGAACTTGAGCGCCTCCTCGTTGGCCAGAGCCACGGCGTGGTGCAGCAGGCCGCCCCCGCCCTCCAGCAGCAGGTCCACGTCCTGGGGCTGCAGGATCTTCATGAGCCGGGCCGTGTCGTTGGTGCGGATGGCGTCGCACAGCTTCCGCTTGTGGGTCTCTGTCGACTCTGGAGGGGGGGGGGGGGGGGGGGGGGAGCAGGACAGATGATCAGAAACAACTAATATGTATATTACATTATATATATACAATATATCCATAAATTAAGGCCCCCGCTGGAAAAGGCACTGTTAATGATGCTTTAAACTAACTACCAGTTAAATATATAGATGTTTAATAGCCGTTTTCCCGCATGCCAATTTGTATTTGTATACGTGCTCATACTTAACGATGCTCGGAATTGAGAACAAAGTGTCTCCATAGCAGTAAAAGTATTTTGATTGTCGAGCTGATTTAATTGCTGTGTCATTAAACGGTCGTTAATCCAACCGGGAACCCGCTGAACATAGTGGATGGCACGCCCGGTTCTAAAACACACGTACCACAGGTGCTCTCCCTCTCAAAGGACAGGGAGATGGAGTCCTGGGAGGAGAAGGCAGAGTCCACGGAGGAGATGCCCGACAGCCTCTTGCAGGTGTCCTCCTCCTCTTTCACCCGGTCGAAGCTCCGGGAGATCCCCGAGTCCACCTGGCTCAGCAGCTCTGACAGGCTGCAGTCCTTCTCCGGCAGCATGGCCGACTTGGGCCGCACCGGCCTGTTGTCCTTCACCTGCACGAACACAACAAAAGGACACGTTAGCAAAAGGTAAAATTAATAAATATGTTTTAATAAAATGTAAAAAAAAACGACCCTGTGGTAGCCGGAAGAGATTTGGGGAGAAAGTAAGACATTGAAATATGTTGAACACAAGTGACACTATTTTATTAGAATGAACTTTATTATTTGTTTTATCTAAATTATCTAATTTAAATAATTTAACGCATCCATCTTGTGCTCTTGATTTGATCTGAGGAGGTACTGAAATAGTTTGACGCATTTTAAAAAGTGTATCCTCTTGTTGATGGATGATTACGGTTCAGTTAAAACATTAGCCCCTTACCGGAAAATGCATTCCCAGTTCTTGTAATGAACAACAAAGATGCGATGACAAAGCAAAGACGACGGGTCAAACAATGTCAACGGCCTACATTCTTGGCGACCAATGTAACCGTTTGCCAGGATCAAATATTTACACAGCACATGTTTACCATGTCTAGGGCATTTCACAGATGACGGATGGAAAAATGTTATCAGCTCTTCTCTGTGAAAGAATTCACGATGCTTAATGTAAAGCTGGTTAAATGGCCAGGTTAGCATTTTTGAATGAATTTGTTGATTATGTTATCTCCGCTGAGTCTCATAAGGTCTATTCCGTGTCTACACAATGCACATGTTTTCATGTGAACACTTCTTTCAGGGGGTGGCTATGTTTGAACAGTCCAGTAATGGGCAGCCGTCCAGAGGTAATGCCTCGTGGTCTCCTACCTTATCTGGGAGGAATTTGTTACAGGAGGCCAGCTCCGATTCTGGGTTGGGGATCTTCGGTTCCTCCTGAGGTTTGGAGCAGAGGTCTTCAGCTTCTGATGTGATTTCTGTGGAGAGGATACAGTTTCCCGTCAGGTTTTCAACAGGGATTGTGATCCATAAACAATAACTAAAAGGCCAGCGAGTACGTCCACATTGGAAAAAATATTACAATTCTTAATTTAAATGTAATATTTTTGGTTACAATTTAGAGCAACGACTCCAACTCCAATCATACATTTGCTGCGTCTCGACACTGATCAACAACACACAGTCACCCTGTGTGAAACCGGTTTGAATATTTTCAAATCAAGCCCTGACAGCAACAAGAACCAGCAGAAGGAGAAGTAGGCAGACTGCTGCGCTCACCCTGAAAGGTGGGCCTGGCCCCGGGGGAGGTGGCCCAGCAGCGCTGCATGAGGCCCAGGAACCCCGTGCAGGCCTGGGGTCGACTGCGTGGCACGCACCCCAGGTCGGGACGCACCCCTTTCACCACCTTCACCATGATCTGGAGGATGTTGTTCTCTCCTAGGGAACAAAACAAAACACAAACGTTGTTAATGAATCGCATAATTGGATAATGCTGATGATCTATTCTGAACAAAATGTCCCTTTGTTGATCAAATTGGATTCCGTTGAGAGGCGCTGAGGCCCGCATGGAAACAAAGCACTTGCCAAGAATCTAAACTCATGCAAGATAAAAAAAAAAGAACGGAAAGTGCATTCCAGCGGGCTGGCGTCCAGGTATTGGAAGTGCATTAGCGGCTGGCTTTATCACAAACTCCCTGGGCACCCAGATAAGCCTGAAAGGGCTGAGGTGATTTCCCACAGAAGCAAAAGAGGCGGTGAAGACTTACTGGGTTAGACCCAGTGTGTATCAGCATGAGCAATCAGCAGCGTCAGGGGTTCAAGGCAAACGGGTGCAGGCCCTCCGGCCCTTACTGTAGCCTGTAATCCTCCCAGTACTAATCCCGGAGTGTGTGCGCACGTATGTGTGGGGCCCTATAGCCGACCCATTGTTGTTTTTTAATTAAGTCGGTGTTCGGGAACGTATAGGTCGCCGATACGTTGGCGGCGGAGACGCCAATCCCCTGCGCTGCTACCTGATACGCCTGAGAACAAAAACAATAACCTCCACCTGGCCCTTCCACCTGCTCCTTCCTGAAATTCCTCAGGTAAACACACACACACTTTCTATACACCCCACTGCAGAGGCTTGACACATTTGCTCACATGCACTGAACACCAACACACACACACACAAGAAACGCACACAAATAGGAATAGGATGTGGGTGTGTGTGTGTCTGCGGGTGCTTGCGTTAAAGGCATCGTCGTGTCTAGACAGTGTTTTAAGGACAAGGGCCTGTGTTTGTGTAACAACTTGTACCCGATCCATTGTGCGTCAACAACAACAGCGGAAATATATACATCCAGTTGAAATCATCTGCAACAACAGCCCCGTCGGTCTCACCTTGGTAGGGCTTCTTCTGCGTGAGAACTCCCCAGATGACAATGGAGAAGCTGGAAGAGGAAGCACAGGAGAACAAGTCAATTACGCAGTGGCTCTGTAATCCACCTTTTGCACACGAGCCTTTAGTTCGCCTCCATTCGGTGTTAGCGTCCACAATGGAGGTTTAACGGTGACTCAGTATGAGTAAATTGCCGTGGAAGAAATAAATCCCCAAAAATTGCTTGTACAGAGAGGGTGATGGTGGTGAACGCCTATGCCAAGAAAAACAGCCACACCTGTGTGTGTGTGTTTGCACACACACACACACACACACACACACACACACACACACACACACACACACACACACACACACACACACACACACACACACACACACACACACACACACACACACACACACACACACACACACACACCTGTAGACGTCGTGCTTGGTGTCCGACACCCGGTCCTTCTCGATGATCCTCTCCGGGGGGAGGTACGCGATGGTCCCGCAGAACCCGTCCCTGCTGATGTCATCAGCCCGCGACAGCCCGTTCCAGCGGGCCAGGCCGAAGTCCGATATCTGCAACACGGAGATTAGATTTATTAGTTCAATAATGAGTTCACTGTGTTACGGGAATGTCAAAAGTGCTGTGGCAACAATGATGAATGTGGCCCTTTTCTACGAACAGAGCCTGCGAAAGCCCTTATTGTATACATTTATTATAAAGCAGGGCAGTCCGCGTCAAGTCCTGACCCGTCATTCTTCTTCTTCTAAAAAAAAGGAGTCTCTTCCCTGCTTGTGTGAGGAGCGCACACACCCACTGGCTCAGTCACATGCGTGCACAGGGAGAGGGAGGGCGGGATCGAGGGAGGGAGGTGACGGAGTGGATGACAGGATCTGGATGGGTCCTGTCTGAACAGGCCCGGCGGAGCTGTTTACATCAAGGTATTAAGCCCGAGACGCGATGGCTCCCACCCTATTTCCCTACAGTGATCTACAGTTAAGTGATTTTAAAGGGCCCCCATCGGAGCCCCCAGCGTGTCAGGAGCAAAGCTGTCATTAGGAAGAAGAGATGAGAGTTGAAGGATCAGCGGCTAGCAGCAGAAAGTCTTTTGAAAGGATTTAACAGATGGGTTGAGACGATAATGGCCCATGTGCTACAGCAGACATTTACATTGTGATTTAGGGTAATCATTGTACCAGGCTACACAATTTATGGACCAATAAAATAACAAGATTTATGTTTTGACACAGGGAACCAACCAAAAGTGAAACAAACATTTGTCAAACTTTCCATATAAAAAGTATGAGTCGTTTATGATGCGTGTACGAGAAGTATGCCTTAGTACTGCATGTGTGTCTTGAAGCGCCGTTTAGCCAGTTCCTTCAATTTCACAAACTGTAATTTACAATGCCTCCCATTGGATCAGGGCATATGTGTGTGTGTGCGTGCGTGCGTGCGTGTGTGCGTGCGTGTGCGTGTGTGCAATGGTTGTTAGTCTTACCATACTAGGACTTTAAATTGTCTGTGAACTTTGGTTTACTTGTATCTAGCTTGCCTTACACTGTGACTCAGCACAACATAGCGTGCTATAATCTACCTCGCACACAGATGCAAGGCCAGACACAGACACGAACACACCTGTTTATAAGCCAGTGAGTAAGGACTAAGTCACTGATTAGGTACGTCTTTAATCAACAGGTTTTGTTTTGTATTTTTTCCAAATATGCTCCTTAATAAAGAACAGCCAACCACAACAACACGTTCTTGGGAAAATAAGAATTTCATTAAAAAGGGGTAGTGTATAAAGGGATGAGGACGTAGGAGTCTGCTAAATGTAAAAAAGAAAAAAAAAAAGCACTAACCGATGGTTGGATAATATTAGATATAGTTTAACTTGACAAGTCAATTTCAATCTATTTTCCTTCATAGAGCACATTCCGATCAAGTAGTTATAGAAAATATTAGGGATATGCTGTGCCATTCTCAGCCCAAACAAATGGCTGTGTCTGGACTGACACAAGATAATGTTTGGGCGTTTTTGTAAAATCACCAAACTGATTAAATCTATCTGGCCAGGTTTGGTGGCAGAATTTCTTTCACTTCTAAATCAATCATTTGAGACAACATCAAAAATAACTAACAAAGGCTTGCTGGCAACCTCTTCCTCATAGTCATTTCATTTTACACACATACCAGAAATGTCACAACCTCAATGGAAGTACAAGGGTCTGAAAGTTGTATCCAGTTTCCTACATAAAAAAACACATTCAGGTCATAATCCCAAAGCAAGTATTGTATCTCAACAAGAGAAATTAGATACAATACTTGAACATAGCAGTCAGACTACTGCTTCTTTGTTTTGAGCCAAAAAAAAGAAGAAAAAAAAAAGGCTTTTTTTAAAAAAATTATAAAAGAATTGCGTTAATCGCGCAATAAAAAAAATTAACTCGTTAAAATTGGTTTGCGATAACGCCGTTAATAACGCGTTTAACTGACAGCACTAAAAAATAACAATTCCATTTAAAGGGGAATCGATGACAGCATGAGGATGTATGCGAATGCTAACTGCTGGTGAGCTACCATCATCACAGCTTTGAGATGGTGACGAGAAAAGACCCACAAAAAGGGGATAGACAGAACCCATCAGCCCTCCTTCTCACCGCGCCCAGACCTACCTTGACGTGGTAGTGCGCGTCCAACAGGATGTTGGCGGGCTTCAGGTCCAGGTGCAGAAGGGGCGGGCTCATGCAGTGCAGGAAGTTCATTCCCACCGCCGTCTCGTGGATGATGCGGAAGCGCAGCTCCCAGGGCAGGGGCTCGTCCGCCAGCAGGGTCTCCAGGGAGCCCGTCTCCATGTACTCCATTACAAGGCCCTGGGGGTCCTCACAGATGCCGTACACGGGCAGTATGTAGCGGAACTTGGCCGCCTCCATCTTCCTGGCCTCCGCAAGCAGCTCGGCCCGTTCCCTACGACCGGAAGAGTGAACGTGCGGTTAGATTCGGGTATACGACAGCACGGGTGTGCCTGCTCTTTGATGATGGGCTGATTAAAATCATACTTAAGACCGTGGGACAGTGAGATGGCCATCGTTGATAATAAAAGCAAAACAACAATACACATTCAATGTATCTTTCTTAATCACTGAACACCAGAATTCTAGGAGTAAATATTCATGCTGATTCAAGGGTGGATTTTGTCAACCAAAGTAGCAGTCTTGGCCTGTAGTTTAAATGTCCTTTCTGGATAATGGCGGAAATCAATTCCATGAAGGCAAGTGCCTGAAAGCCGCCAAGCTGGGGTTAAAACAACACGAGGAGAATTTGTTTTAAATTGTTTCACCGGAGCGCGAAAGAGAGAGAGAGCACAAGTGAGCTAACAGGCCTCTTGTTCTCCAGCGTCTTGCTCAACCTTTGCACAGTCACCTTTTATCAGCATGCAGGAGCTGCAGGCGTGCATACCTCAAACACCAAAGTACCGTGTACCACAAATGACCTCCACGCAACACGTCTTACAAGAAAGTAGCCGGAATCGCTGGCCCACTTTAGCTCAGGTCAGATGGGTTACCGGAGAAGCAAACAGAGGTTGAACCAGGAGGCGGGTGTTAGCTCATTACAGACTCCTGGGTGATAAACCAGACATGCTGCTTCTTCAGCACAGCTTACGTAATGCACTTGGATCCTTATCCCTTTACATTTTGTATGTTGAAATATCCCAATGGGTACAAAATGATCCTTCACAAGGGTGAGGAGTAAGGGGACACTCGCTTTGCCCCATTCCCCTAAACTTTACACAGCCAAACAATTGTCCTTTGCTCGGCAGACACGGGGCCGGTGAGACCGGTTCCACAACATCCGCATTGTCTGAAGCACACGGCGGCAGCCTGAACCCATTCAGACAAAAGGTGGCTTTGACTCACGGAGATGGACGGACGGATGTGATATATGTTTGTATGTGTGCTTGTGTGGGTGTGTGTGTGTGTAGGTTGAAGGACTATTGATATGCTCTGCAGATGTGGGCTGCTGATAACATCAATGGCCTTTGTTTATCTAAGGAAAGTGGAGCAACAGGTACGGAGACAACCGGCGGGAGACAATACGGTGCCTTTACTGTCTCCCTCCTCTTCCCTCCTCTTTCTCCCCCCCCCCCCCGTTAGCCATTGAGTCACCCAAGACGTGGTTGGTGGCGTGTGTTGGCTTGGAGCGTTTACATTCAGGGTCCAATTGTTGGATTGAGTAAGCTGAGTTTACTCAATCCAAGTTTACCAGCTACTGAACAGTGGCTAGCTACTGTCAGTCATCACCGATCAAATGCTCAGTCAATCAAATCCTGTCGCACCTACAATTGGCTCCACGTTAATATTCCCTTATGTTATTGTAACAAACAAACATACACTCTGATCTTCGCTTCCCCATCGACCAATGACGGTAATGGAGAAAACATACACATTTTGCAAACACACACACACACGATAGGGGTGAATTACAGGTTTACATAATCGGATAGGAGAACAAAATGCCCCTCCCCCAACACTAGAGTCAGGTGTTGGAAAGCGGAGCCGTGCGTATGACATAGGCTTTACATCACCTGGAGTGAGAAAAAAACTAAATCCCCAGGTTGGTTGATTTCAATTATGTCAAAGGGTCTCTTACACCGGGGGGGTTAAGCCGTTTACGAAATTGATTGTGAAAATCTGAATTACACAACCCTAACCCCCCATGGGCATTGACCACCACAACAAAAGGAGAAGGAGGTGAAGAGGTTTATGTAGAGCTTGAAAGCATGCAGCGATGTGCCCTGTGAATTTGTTCTATTTCCAAGAGTAGGGTAGTTTATCAAGACTTGTAAATGTAAAGGGAGAGCAGCTACAATAGATAGCATGCAAAGAGAGGGAAGAAAGAAAATGGAGGGCATTCATTCTTGCACGTCTAGTTTTTAATGATGAGTTCAATGACGGCCCTCTTTAAAAGGGAACAATCTAGGTCCAGCACAGAAGCGGAAGAAGTGTGAATCAGGGAGATAATTGTAGGTGTTTTTGTCATTATGTCGGAAGCATCTCCCTGGGTTTGCCTTTTCAGACCCAGACTCATATTTTAGGGGGAAATGCAACAAACACAGAAAGGCCGTTATTGACTAAATCGACCCCGAGGCTATGGTCAAAGAGGCATTTGGCTCCAGGGCGGAGAGGTCCTTAAGAGGTCATAATTGAATATTCGTCTTTGACCCCTTGGGCTTGTCAGACAGAGTGGATTTCGCCATGCGGTGAAACAGGTTCTGAGGCCCAGCCTGAAGTGTTTGTATTGATTCAGCTTCTGGTTCACAAATATTCAACACGCATGAACAAGAAGCCATGATAAAACACACACACACATGCACCTGCACAACCCATGAACAAATTACCAACACATACACACACTGGCGGGATCGAACAGACAACAATTCAAAAACAATCTTTCTTTTCGACACACACACACACACACACACACACACACACACACACACACACACACACACACACACACACACACACACACACACACACACACACACACACACACACACACACACACACGTTTGCTATACATAACATCATGGCGCATCAATACAATACATTACCTATTGCAATACACAGGAGCATTCCAGAGCACTGTCTAACATGCCCAGGGGTGCGTGGGAAGGTGAGGGAAAATGGCATTAACCGCCCCCCCCCCCTCTCACAAATGGATCTTTATTAAAAACCTGCCACTCCCGGAACACTGGGCCAGGGGTGAGGCTGATTTTGGGGGGGTGAAAGTGGCTTTGAACTGCTCTTGGGTCCCTTTGGAATGTAAATAAGCAGCAAAGGCCTGGAGGGCCACGAATGGTCGTATATAAAAACTGCCCAACAGAGGACTCTGTGTCTCCCAACAGGCTTTTAATTGCAGGTAATGGGAGCTTGAAAACGAGCGTAGGTAATTAGAAGTTGTGGACATCTAAACGTTGAACTTGTTACCCGTAAAACAACAACCAAGAACGTCTCTCTTGATGGGAACTAGACCAGAAGCCACCAATTGGGCAAGGCCTATCTGCCCTAAACACAGAGACAACTGAGTTAAGATGTGGTGACTTCTCCACTCCAAACACTTAACATAAGCCTCCTGCTCCACTTCACAAACTGCAACACAAAACAAAACCTCAACACAAAACAAAACCTCAACACACAGAACCAGTCGCTCTAGATTAAATCTCTCCCAACACTTACTTGTCGTCCATGTGAAGGCAGGGAGGGCACTTGATGGCCAGCCATGTTTTCCACTGTACATGACGGACTTTGTATACTTGTCCAAAGCCACCCGAGCCGATCTTCTCCCAGCTGCCAAACTCGGGGGAATCAAAGTTCCTCAACAGCCCCATATTCCCATGGGGAGCGTCGGGGAGGTCCATATCCAGGTCTGGAGAAACCTTTCAGTTGAGTGTGAGGAAGGACAAAAAACTCCTCCTTCAAATGTTTCTGCTACAATCCTGAGAGCTGAACACACACACACCGACACACACCGACACGCAGACGAGAACTCCTCAGTATGACTTCTTCCTTGTTTTTGCTCCTGGTCTACCTCTGCTTGCATGGCTCCGCCCATAATATAGCTCTGCCCCCAACCACCGATTACCTCAGGTAAAGAAATATGTGGGCTGGGCTTGCAGTGTGACATCATTTCCTGGATGTTGCCACACAAGGAAGAATCTCACCAGAATCTGCACTGTGTACACTACTGTTATTATACTCATATATTATACTCTCTCCACAAAGCCTACCTCCAAGAAAGAGGCTGGCTCACGTTTCTCCTCACAATGAGGGAGAAAGGTCTGGGCACTGACACAGAATATAAGAACCCAGGAATGTCATGTATCACAACACACTCCTTTGTTCCTCTGGGGACCGATATTCTGAAAATGCCCCCTAAGGAAAGAGGGAAAATGGTTCTTAACAAGAACAGCCAGTTATGTGATATTGACCAAATGATTTAGCCTTCGGCTAGTGTAGTGGATTCAATAACACAGCATCAGCTATGTCAGTATATCTGGTGTGTCCACCTGCCTGTGGGTAGAAAATGTGACTTGGTGTATCAATTAAATTTAACACAAAAATCACCCCACAGACAGGAGAATGCGTTACCCTGGACAAGATGTTTTCTTAGTAGGCCTAGAAACAAACCAAACTGAGCTAAGCAATTGCAATGTCGATACAGATTAGGTTTCAGGATGCACTTTACTATTTTACAACATGTAAAATAATGTATTATTTGGTGAATATGAAACTAAATTATGAACCTTGGGCTATGCTGATATCTTCTTAAACATGAGTTAATCAGAGATGCAGCTTCGAGGAAGGCATCAATGTAAACAAGCACATCACACCTGTCAAAAAAACGATTAACGTTATGATTTCAGCAGCCACTTTTATCGACAGAGTCTTTCAAGTTGGCTGACAGTCCCAAGCGTATTGGAGTAGCCCAAACCAATATGACAGATTGAAAACTCAACATACGTTGGTTAAGATAATAATTTCAACGTATTTCTTCCACTCTGCTTCATTCCTAAACAATAGTAATAATCGTAGGCCTCTCTGCACACTTGAACAAAATGTCCCATAGGCATCTGTGAGTCTACCTGCGCCAGCCGGAACCACCAGCTCGAGGACTGTGGTTGAACATGCATCGACGCCTCCTCCGGGTCCTGTTTTGGTGATGCGATTCACTCGTCTCTTCCGGGCCAATGGTTCTCCTCAATCATTATACATGGCGATTAGATAGTAATACTTTTCGATACTTTGTTTGTCATACAACATATTTTATAATTATGCTACCAAAGCAAGTGGCCAAATTACCAGTTCATGTCGAATAGATTACACTTGTATCAATGTGTATCTTATTATACACGGCTAATTGATCTAACCAGTCACTCCTCTTCCGGCAGAGCCCATGGGACCTGAGATCGAAAAATATGAATGGGTTTCAATGGAGAGAAAGTAATTTTCTGCTGGTCCCAGTCTTTATATGCCCCGGATTACACATGTTGTTTGTGGATTTAAATGATAATTTTTCATTACAAAGGTTTGACCGATTATTGTGCAATTGTTCAGTTAAAGGCTGTCGTAAAGCTCCCCGCATTTTCCCGCAAGTTCCCGCATTTTTTCGCAAGTTCCCCCAATTTCATCGCATAAAATTGCATAAATATGCTGCATATTTCATCGCATTTTTTAAGAAAAAATGCCGCATAACCAAGGATTTTTGGCCGCAACAATCACAAAAAAACTGACTGTCAGATGGGTGAAGTTGGGTTGATGACACAAGTCATCCAATGAGCTGTACATAACGCCAACGTTGGGGATATAGTACCACCTATTTCGAGAAAATGTTCTGTAATAAAAAATAAATAATGAAATGCAAAATATTTTTGGGTGAGATTTCTTGAAAAATAATCAATGCAAATGACTTCAAAGATTTCAAGTACAGTAATTCCCAATGATTAGATAATATACATTATATACACACACGCTAAATAGAAAATACAAACTTAACAGCTTTCTTCTGTATCCTAATTGTCCATCACAGACATGTTTTTTTCTTTCTGTAGAAACAGTGGAACAGTAAGCAAATCTGTTTTTATTTCTATGAAGGTACCATGTTGAGTGAATCAAAAGTAGTATATTATATATAGCCGATTCAGTCATCTTGCAAACGTGCGTCTTTTAAAAGGTCTGCCCAACAGACCTTTTCCCCCCTTCAGTTAAAAACGGTTCATACATTTAAGAGCATCAACAAAATGATGTAAAAAAGGCAAACATTCATGAGCTTCTTCCAACGTCCATAGGGCTCGACAGGCATCAGGGTGACCGTGTTCATACTTCTATAAAAAGTAATTACAAATAACAAGAAAAAAATGACTAAACCTTGATACTAATGAGTGTGAGGGGTGACCGGCACCCCCTTCGCTCTCCATCAGTAGCTGTACATCTGCTGTCCCGACCCGCTCTGCTGCTGGTCCGAAGGTTGGCCCACTCCCCCGCCCTGGCCCTGTTCCGTGTCTTGGCCCCCGGCTGCCTCTTGGCTCTCCCCGTGCCCCGCCTCCCCCCCTGGGTCCCCCTGACTCCCCCCCGTGGCCTCTACCGCCGGCATGGGCCTCCACGCCAGGCTGGGGTTCTCCATCGGGTGGCCCATGGGATTGACGAAGGTGGTGAGGTTGATGAAGTGCGTCACCGGCTGTGGGGCGACGGCGCCGGCGCCGCCCGTGGCTCCCGCCCCGATCCCTCCGCCGGCCCCGCCCCCCACCACCGCCACCTCCGAGCCCAGCTCCCCGGGCCGGTTGTGGAGCACCGCCGAGCCGCTGACGGCGTCGAAGGTGACGGTGAGGATGGAGTTGTCCAGGGTGAGGGGCCGGTCCCCGCCGGCCGAGGTCAGGTGGCCCACGGCCACGGGCTGCAGGCTGGTGAACTGGGCGCCGGCTGCGTGGGTGCTGAGGGGCGTCACCGTGATGTTGGTCAGCGCCACGGAGTTGCTCGGCGAGGAGGAGGAGACGGCGGGGGCGTTGGGGTCGGCCAGGACCACCACCTGTGAAGGGTGAACATGGGCACCGGGTCAGTCAAAGCTGCAGTCCCCCCCCCCCTCCCCGTGGTGAATAGGTCATCTCTGAACCAGCGGTGATGATGTTCAGAGTTTCTCGATAAACGCTGGATTAGGTCTTACTCTGATATATGGATACATAATATATAAATGTTCGAGGTTTCTGAATGATTTGAAAGTCCTGTGTGTTAAATAAGGAAATCTTCACAGATGCCTTGCCAAAATAAATACATTTTTGGCCTTCTTAAAGCCACAGAAGGTAAAGGTTCTCCAGGTAAAATGAAACACAGCGAGTGAAGACATACGGATAAACGGCTGCACCGGATTCAGAGCGACTCAGTGCTCATTTCCTTTATTAATTCAAAACGCCTCAGTGGTTGATGCAAAGCGGTTTGCTCCACAGATCCCTCTGATCAACGATCAACTCGGTCCTCCACCGGGAATACTCCTCCCTCGGTCGGCTTCACGACCTCAGCTCGGCCTTCTTCACACAGGATTGGTGGGGGCAGAGGAATACAAGAGCTGCAACAGGTGAGGACTAACCTGCTGGATGCTCTGTACCGCCGAGCTGGTCTCCCGCTCGTCTCCCCCCAGGGCGGAGGTGAACTCGGCGATGGGCCCGTCGTGCTGCCGCTGTTCGGGGAAGTCGCCATACTCGTCCGACGAGGAGAGCTCCGGCTCGGCGGCGGCACGCTTCTGTTTCTTGCGGGCATGGCGGGACGTTCCGCCCGGCCGCTCCTGGGGCATGCCGTCCTTGTCCAGGCTCAGGGTGGGCTGTGGGGTACAAGACGCTCGGGGTTGATTCAGAGTTCACCTGGACTCAGTATAACTGTGTTGGCAACCAATTTCCGTTTTGCCTTTCACAATCGTTGGTTTATGACTCATACAGAACTCAAGCACTAGTTTCTCATCAAAGCCCCCAGTAGGGCAGTGTTAACTACGGCCTTCTGGGTAATTGAAAGCAAACAGAATTGGTGGAATGAAGCCGTAAATCTCTCTGAGTTTTTTTTCCGACTGCAGGCATTAGCTAGGATGAGCCCCTTGACACCGTGGCGTTATGTGGTCTGGCGGAAATCGCCAAAGAATATACTGACTGACCAACTCTGAAGTGTTGCTACAGAAGGAGTTAGCTTGTGTTAATCTAAACAACAACAACAATACAGTGCTTTGGAACCCTATTGTGTGTTCTGGGTCACGGCCTGTGTATTAAAAGTACAAAATAAGCAATAACCTGCACAATACTGATCGCAGACTCGTCAATCGTCGGAGGTTCCTGAAGATCGTCAAACTCGTCAATTCTTACGAAAACCACCTGGACACAAAAAAATAAGATTTTATATTTAAACCGATGATTATGACTCAACACAGGCTTTACATGGTCGGACTGGACAGGGTCCCCCTCACCTCTGGGTGTTTGCGGCGTATGTGGCGGTTCATGGAGGCGCGCGTGGACACCTTGGTGCCACACAGGTGGCAGGACTGGGCCTCCACCCTCTCGTGGGTCAGGTGCACGTGCTTCTGCAGCATGTACTCCGTCAGGTACTTCTTGTCGCACGTGCCGCAGGTCCACGTCTTGCCCACTGTGGACGGAGAGGGGCAGCGGAGGGTCACATTGGTGGGAGTAATGAGGAGCTTTTGTAGAAATAATAACGTTTGCTTGTAATAATTAGGAACATTTTGGTTATCAATAAGGAACATTTGAGGTAATAATAAGGAACATTTAAGGTAATAATGAAGAACATTTGAGGTAATAATAAGGAACATCTGAGGTAATAATAAGGAACATTTGTGTCAATAATAAGGAAAGAATTTGTAATAATAAGGAACATTTTCGGGTAATGAACATTTGGGGAGGGAAACATAAACTAATAATAAAATAATCAATGATGTTTCCTCACAGTCTAGTTCTTACTTCTTAAGATAGGCCTATGTATTGTCATCCTATTGAACTTCAAGCCTCCGCATCCATCAACTCCTTTTTGGAGGAGGGGGGGGGGGAACCAAGGTGTGTGTGTGCTGTGATGCATGTACTCATTGATCGACTGATACATAGCCTGCATAAACACACCACGCATGTATTGTGAGTCTACCATGCATGGTGAGGGGGATGCTTGCCTGTGTGGATGAGTTTGTGCGTCTCCAGGGTGGTCCTCTCGCTGAACGTCTTCCCACAGAGCTCACACATAAAGTCCTTTATACCTGTGAGGGAACACACGCACACACAAATATCAGACACATTGTTTCAATGCGTTTGTGCATGCACGGTCTCTCACACACACACACACACACACACACACACACACACACACACACAGCAGCCTGACTCACCCGTGTGTCTCTTGTAGTGCTTCAGCATGTTCACCTTCTGGGCGAACTTGCGGTTGCACTCCTTGCACTCGTACTCCTTGATGCCCTTGTGGAGCTTCATGTGGTGACGCAGCGCATGCTTCGTCTTCATGCCTGCACACGGGGGGGGGGGAGGGACAAGCAAACCAACAGTTGGTGGGGCTTCTGGGTCCCGGGTTCAACCCCCACGTCTACCTGAAGGCACCCTTAAGCAAAGGCCCAGGCCCTACCCGCTCCTGAATGACAGGTATCTTAAAATAAAATAAAACCCCCTGTAAAGGAGTCCACTAAATAACTAAACTCTCATTTGTGTGTTTAAATGTCATCCAGATGGTACGATTCACAACACCAAAATGTTAAATATATAAGAATGGTACAAAAATAGGGTTATGTATTTCAAATAAAAGGTAAAATTAGGCAAGGTTCTCCGACAGTGAGCCAAACCTTTTCCGCACTCGGCACACAGGAAGTCCCGGATGTCATCGTGGACCCTGAGGTGTTCCTTCAGCATGTCCTTCCTGGCGAACGACTTGCTGCACTGGTTGCAGGCGTGACTCTTCACCCCTGAAACCACCCAGAATGGAGGTAGCATAGCATTAGCATTAGAGGGTACAGGGCAATACACTGAGTGGTGGTGGCAAGAATGCCTTTTGTTGGAATGTATGAAATATGGTGTGCATTTATCTAATTCCACACACCTCAAACATTAATTGGAATTACTCTGCGATTACCGTACCAGAGAACATAATAAAAACGTTTTGTCTGTGCGTTTCCACTGATTTACTCACAATTAGTATTGTAAAGTAGGATCAATCTATGGATTAGGGTTCACCTGTGTGGATGATCTTATGCCTCTCCAGGTTTCCGATGCTGTTAAATATCCGGCCACAAATCTCACACGGGTGAATGTACCTTTAAGATACACAGTAACATTGTTATACAACACCTTTGCAATCATTAAAAATATTTTGCTATTACTCTACAACAGCTTCATCAGCATTCAGTTTTTCTACATGTAGTAATATCCATTTACATAATATCTTTATATATATATTTAATATCGTAATTATACATTGATAGTGAGGCCTTGAGGATTCCCAGAAGCAATAAGCCCTAATCGAGCGATCCATAACGAAACTCAATCAGCCCCTGTTCGCGGCAGTAACGCATCCACAGCGTTTCCCAGTCGTAACCCCACCCCTCCCAGTGACACCCCAGGGCCCCTCCCCTGTCCTCGGGCCCCCGGTCTTACTTCTGGACGGCGGGGTCGGGGAGCTGCTCGCGGTGGATGACCAGGTGGGCGTTGTACGTGGCCTTCAGGGCGAAGCGCCGGTTGCAGATGGCGCAGCCGTAGCCGCGCTCCTTATGCTGCTCCATGATGTGCTTCAGGTAGTCCCGGCCCTTGGCGAAGGACAGCTGGCACACGGAGACACACACCGCACCGTTCAGATACCTGCAACATCTTGCTCTGGGATGCATACAGGTATGACCATGGATATTATTACGGATCAAATTCAGACCCTTTCAGCTGGAGAGTCTAACACCTTAAACGGCAGACTGTCCTTACTATTGCTCACACACACACACACACACAAAATCAGTTTACAGCAGTTATTATTTAAAAAAATAAAAAATAAAAATAAAATACTACAATTTCACAAAAACATGGACATTGGTACCCAATACCAGAACTGAACGTTTGAAGATCTGTTACATGCCATCACTGGCAAATGAGCAGTCTCAAATCTCACATCAGAAAATTTGACCTATATTCATACCGAAATAACAAGCTCAACGGGTTTCCTGAAAGTTTCCATTAGAGTCACTGCAGCCGGTGGCGTTTGGGTCTGGTATAACCTTACTTGACACTTCTTGCAGTTGTATTTGTGGTGCTCTGGCTCATCGTCGTCTTCGTCTTCGTCCGAGTCGTCGCTGTCGTCAGCGGAGATTCCAATCTTCTTGATGAAGCCCTGTCTCTCCTGCTCGTCCATCAATGCTATGTCCTGAAAGAAATACCTTAGTTATTCAGTCTCATCCTCCGATACCAATCCTTTCCTCTCAATGATGTGGTCTTGCCCCCCCCCCCCCCCCCCCCCCCCCCCCCAAGTACAAAACACATAGACAATAAATAATTATTAAATAATTTAGTCAGATATATCGATATTTTGAGACCTGAAATGCACCAAGATAACGTGAAGGTACTTGAGACAAGACTAACATGTTTCATGGCATTGCTGGGATATTTGTCTAGAGAGAAAATGTGTTTGACATATTTCTGTGATATTCGTCACAAGAGAAAATGCGTTTGACATACTGCTGTGATACCGGTCATAACCTAACATATTTTTCATGTATTGCTGTGAAATTTACCACAAGAGAACATGGTAAAAAAAAAAAGAGGTAAAATGGACCGCATTTATATAGCGCTTTTATCCAAAGTGCTTTA
Organism: Gadus chalcogrammus; assembly: GCF_026213295.1. NCBI lineage: Eukaryota > Metazoa > Chordata > Actinopteri > Gadiformes > Gadidae > Gadus > Gadus chalcogrammus. The sequence goes on from NC_079418.1 coordinate 20,482,849, forward strand.
CAATATTGCCTGGCATTCACCCATTCATGCCCACATTCACACACCGACGGCGGAGTCAGTCAACAACGCAAGGCGACAGCCAGCTCGTCGGGAGCAGTTAGGGTTAGGTGCTTTGCTCAGGGACACCTCGACCGATAGGAGGAGCCGGGGATCAAACTAGTAACCTTGCGGTTACCAGCTTACCCGCTCTACATCCTGAGCTAGCGGCGTCAACAGAACATGTGTATGATGTATGGCTGTGATATTTGTCACAAGAGATCTTGTGTTTGATGTATTGCCGTGATATCTGCCTTAAGACCAGCTTCATGATTGGATAAGATCAAGTGAACTGAGAACTGAAGGGCCTCCTTTCAGCGTGGTCTGGGGCCCCAGTGGGGACCCTGCGGCTCACCTTGAAGTGAACGTGGATGTGGTCTCTGAGGACGTCCACGCGGAAGAACTTGCGACCGCAGATCTCGCAGGTGTACTTCTTATCTCCGTGGGTCAACAGATGCTTGTTCATGTTGCTGCGGCAGGAGAACACCTGAACACACACACACACACACACATTTATATATGAGTATGTACACACAAACGTACAGACACACACACAAGGACAAATATTTTAGACGGAGCATTTGTATGAAAATATTTATTTTCAATCAGATATATTTAGCAATGTTTGCCTGCATGTTTGTCTTATAACCTAGCTAAATGTTGTCTGCATACGACTGTAGGTAAACACAGTTTGTGCAAATACTATACATTTCATATATTGTTATCAAAAGAAGGGTGCCTTTTGATTCGATATACTGTATCGGACAAATTTTGGGACTTGGTCGTCAATCAGTTGCGAGTGTTTTAACCTAAAACCACCTGTAATTTGTACAAAGATGCCAAGCAATGGTGAGCAGGTAGGGGTTAGACATCTTGCCCCAGAACGCCTACAAGCAGGGCTGCAGATATGGGGGCAGAAATCAACCCAGGACCTGACGGCTGGAAGTCAAACCCGCCAGCCAGTAATGCGTTACGTTTCTCACCTTGCCGCAGACGGGACAGGGCGAGGGCTCCTTCCTGTACTTGGTGGCCTCCTCGCCGCTCACCTCCAGCTCCTCTCTCTTCATGTGCTTGGGGCCTGGGCAGAGACACAGGGAGGAGGTCACACGCCAGAGAAGAGATGAACGCACGGTGGGCTCGAACCACAACAGTAGCACTGAACCGTCACTCTGTGGGGGGATCTTGAGGACAGACATGGTGGCCACAGCTCAGAGAGCTTCAAAAAATGTACTGACAATAACATTTGCATTTAGGGCATCAAGCAGATGCTTTTATCCAAAGATACTCATAACCATTCTTACACACATTCACAAACCGACTGCCGAGTCAACCGTTCACTGCGATGGCCAGCTCGTCGGAAGCAGTAAGGGTTTGTTGTCTTGCTCGGAGACAACTCGACACTCAGCTAGGAGGAGCCGGGGATCGAACTAGCAACCTTTGGTTTACATGTCAACCTGCTTCCTGTTATAAATATAGTACATCATTCAGCTTCAAAGAACACATTGGTTCCGATACAATTCTCTACCCTACTAAAAGGCAGTTATTCGAGGTTTATCGTCTATACCGACATGTGCAGCGTGACCCTTCGAGGAAACAGTGCATTGTGGGTAATAACCAGCGACCGACCCATGCCATGGCGCCGGTGGTGCTCCTGCATGACGTCCTTGCGGTAGAACATCTTGTTGCAGATCTGGCAGGAGTACAGCTTCTCGCCGTGCTTCTTCTTGTGCTTGGACAGGTTGCTGTTGGTGGAGAAGAAGCGCGAGCAGATGTCGCACTGGAACGTTTTGTCGTCTGCGGGAGAGGAAGAGGGTTGAAGGGTTGGCGCAGAAGATATACACCGATATACACCAGGGTCCAGGCGTGGCGGTTCTAAACTGACTGCAGTAATATAGAGCTCTTCCGACCTGCGGCCACTCAAGAGGTCTTACAATTAGTTTCCAACTCATCGGTAGCGGTTGGGGTTAGTTGTCTTGCTCAGGACCACCTTGACAATTGGCTAATAGGAGCTGGGTATCCAACCGGCAGCTCTTCCGCCTGAGCTACTGCATCGATACGCCACATTTAATTCTTGACATGAAAACTATCGAACATAGAAATTCAGAATTATTGATAAAAAGGAATGCCCTGAAAGAGACATTTTGAAAACATTGAAGTGTATGACCTGTTATGCAGTTGTGATGACAACACAAAATGGTTGATTTAAAACAGTGTCTTAAAAGAGAAGACGTAAAATAAACTTTGAAGACGAGGACCTGTTCTGCAGTTGTGAAACTTCAAGGCGTTCTCCAGGCGGAAGGACTTGTCACACATGTTGCAGATGTACTTGTAGTCTACGTCCGGCTGTGGGACACAACGATAATTCATGAAGGACTTTAGCAATGTGTGTGTGTGTGTGTGTGTTAAGAAGCGGCGGGAGGCCCCTGGGGGCCACACTTACCATGTTCTTGCTGTGCTTGTAGGAGATGTGCTGCTTCAGGCTCTCCTTGCGGCTGAACAGCTTGTCGCACTCGTCACACTTGTAGAGTTTATCACCTGGGGAAGCGCAGCAGAATGGGTCCTGCTCTACAAACTATAAAGTTCACAGGAACATAGTTTCATCCAGTCTCACTGCAACATGCAGTTCAACTATAAATACCTGTATTAGGCAACAGAGTGATACCATCATAAGTCAGTATAATTATAAGCATTGAGATGCTTATAATTAGTTGTAACCTTTTACAGACTCTAAACTTACTCTAAATTACTTTGGGGGGTAATTCAAAATCATCATGATTATGCTTTTAATCCACTTTAACAGTAACCCAGAGACCTGACAGCACCACCAACAACCCCCACCCCTTTACCTAACCACAGCCAATGGGAGCGGGGGGGGGGGGGGGGGGGGGGGGGGGGGCGGGGCGATGGCTGCCATGGGAGGCGGGCGGGCGGCGCTAGGTCCTACCGTGGGAGCGGATGTGTCTGTTGAGGTTGCTGCTGTTCTGGAACACCTTGCTGCAGAGGCTGCAGCGGTACACGCGCTTGTGCTCCCGGCTCTTGTGTCTCTTGAGGAGGGGGGCGCTGCCCGCGCCCGTGCCCGTGGGCAGGCTGCCCCCGCTCTCCGGGTCCGCCTCCACGCCCTCGGGGGCCGCGGCCTCCATCAGGGGCTTCACGTCTGGAGGGAGAGGGCCGGGGATGTGGGATAAGGTAATAATCTTATGGTTTGTTATGCTTTTTAGCATTTGTTTGGGGAAAGGACACTCATTCCTGACTTTGGCTCATGATCATGGTGGATCAAAGAGTTATGTTGTGGCTTTCTTGATAACTTGAAGTGCCAAGCATAGTATTCATATCACGCTAATGTTAAATGGCTATATGTGCTTGCTAACGAGCATATCAAATTGCCTGCATAAGGTTAATACATGATTTGGCTGCGTGGATGTTTAACAATCAAATATGCAATTTTATAAAACAAAATGTGATACTTAAGATGAATTCTTGTGAGGAGATGCGCGCAGACCTACGGTATCGGTTACCGCTGTGGGCGCCGGCGGACGAGGAGGAGGAGGAGGTGGAGGAGGAGGAAGAGGAGGACACGGCGCCGGCCCTGCGGCCCCTCCCCCTCCTCCCGCGGGCCCCGGCTCTCTTGGGGGCCACGCGGACGCGGGTGGCCGTGGTCACCGTGGTGGTGGCGGTGGTCAGGGCCGCCTCCTCCTCCTCCTCTTCCTCCACGGTGCTGCTGAGCGCCATGAGGGCGTCCTCGCGGGGCAGGAGCTGGTCCACCGCCTTCCCGTCGTGGAATGGACTCAGCAGCTGGCCTGGGGGAGGCCGGACGGACGGGGGGGACACAACGCTGTTAGGATGTGTTTCTCAGCTCTTCCTTTCTATGGAGGTATTCTTTTCTATTTGGAGGCCTTTTATTTTATTTTTTTCGAATGCTGTTGCCCAGGTGATAAACTTTCTACTGCTGTCTTCAAAGTACAGTTTGATAATGGGTGGGTGGATAAATAGATGAGACGGCTTCTTAATTCATTCACTGTTCTAGTTGATTAATCTTTTGTCATAACAGCAGCCTATAAAAAATGTAATATCTATGTATTTATAAGTATGTATAAAGCAACACTATAATATATAGGATAGAAAATAGATTAAGATGAAGATAGGACCTTATTTGTATTGACATTGACAGTATTATACGTACAATAATAATATTTGCACATTTGAAACAGATAACATGTTTTCAATAATAACTCCACAGTTGATATTCCACAATATATCTGTTCAATTCAGACATTTTCCTTATGCTTTTGAGGGATTGTGATGCCTTTCCAAATAATAAAATACTTAGAATAAAATAATCTCTAGAAATTAACTTGATGTGTTGACGTACGGTCAGACGATATGCAGAGAGGAAACTCACCTGCGCTAATGTTTTCATCACCGCTGGCCATCGTGGGGGATACGGCATCCATTAGTGTTTCTGCCTTGGCTGAGGGGATCACATCTATTTGATGGAAAGAGACCTGTGATGTTAGCAGCCATTACACTTATTGTGGATGACCCCAGCTGCATGGAGCCAGCCCGCACAGGGCTGCTATGGTTTTTGTCAAGATTAATTTATGAAAATTGTTTATGTGTAATACAAACTACTAAAACTATACCTAAATATCATGATAGTAAGGTAGGAATTGTTCTTAGAATAAAAAATGACATGGTACATTGCTCCCAGTTAAAATGGATTTCAAACAAACAGCCAGTATCTTCAATTAAAGTGCATTGTGATTTTTTTTCCTCATGGATGTAAAGCTTTATACAGGGTATATTCAGCCATATAGAGTGAGACAGGGCCAACCCTTGGCTGCTCTCTAGCTCCCCCTGCTGACCTGATGGTGTCGGCAGCATGGGGGGCCGGAGCGTCGGCTTGTCCAGCTTCTTGGCGTAGAAGGCCCCGTACCACACCCGGAGCTCGGTCCCCGGCAGCACGTCCTGCAGGGGCCACACAACACACGGCGGGTTGACGCAGGGAAACCCCCCAGACTGGGCCATACTGATGTGTGCTAAGAGGGTGTTTTAACCAACCATGTTCTGATTCTGAATACCATGGTTAAAACAAAAGTGCACCACTTTTATAGGAAGAGTAAAATATTTTATTACACATTTATTTAATTTTTTGGTGACTAGAACAAACCCAATGTGGACTATACAAATAAAAAAGGAAATAAAGTAATTTAGAGGTAAATAAAGTAATTTAAAGGCCAACATATGGAGAGAAATTAAATGTAAATAAACTATAAGATAAAAATTCAACCAGTGTGACCAGGCAGCCCACAGCGGACCTGAGGACCTTGGGAGGAGGGGCTTGCTACCTGGGAGGTGTTGAAGTACACGTCATCGTCCTGCTGGTAGGCGCTCAGGTTCTGGTGGGCATGGTCACCGGCCGGCCTCACCAGCATCATCCAGTTACAGTCCTCCTCGCTGGACGAGTCCAGACACACCACCGCCCCGTCCCTCTGGAAGATCTGATCCCACAAACACACGAGAGCCGGTGAGAATCTTCACTCCACCTCTGACACATTGTTGTCTAAAGTTACTGGTTTGTAATGAAGACTTTGGCTGAGGTGGACGTCTGTGTGGCACACATCTCGGGTAGACTCCTCATCTGACTTAAAACACATCTGCTGAAATTAAAACCGAACTTCTGGAGCACAGAAAATATTTTTAATCAAAGATCACAGGGAGCATTGAACAATACTGATATATAGTCAAGATATGCTTGCTTATACATGCCCAAAGCCCATTTCAATATATAACCCATATTCCACTACCATATCTATACATTCCAGGTTGATTTAGGGTTACTTAAATAAATAAACTGAATATGTGTGTAATATTTAACGTTTTAATTTTTTACTTATTTTAAATAATTGGTCCCTTTTACCTTGGCAGATGGCCAAATGCACAAATGCATTTCCGTGCTGTTCAAATGGTAATTACATTTCTCATGAGCAGTAAAGGACAGAGTCAAGGAAACTGCTGCTGTAAACATGTCATGTCCGCACCTTCAGAGGAAAGGGCCCATCTCTCTCCAAGTGGGGCACCCTCTTGGCCTCAAACGGCCCAAATCGTGTCCTCTTGACCAGCTGTCGCAGTACGAACACCCCCTCCACGCCGACGGACACCTCTCTGATCTCCAGACTGCTTGGCAATGAAGACCTGTTATAATGGACAAAAGCAGCATACTCATGTTTACCTTGTGATGGACCAGAAGGAAGCCAAACTACAACTCCCAAAACGTTGAGAACAACCAGCAGCGGAACTGCAGTATTATTCTACTAATGTCATCATCTCCCTGCCTGGAAAATGGATATCTAAAAAAATAAAAGCTTCCTGTAAGGCAGCATTACTTCCTGTCCCATCCAGTAAACTGACAGCTTTATAACAACATCCAGACTTGATCAGACAGTCCCTTTCCTATGATACATTGGTTTTTCCAATTGAGGTTCATACAAATATTTACATAATAACATTTCTTTATAATCATGGAATAACTTCAGTCAACCAAAAATATGTTTGAGGGATGAAATTTGAAAAGCAAGATATATTGTTCATAACAACACAACCATAACGACACATGCATTGCATCCGTTGCCGATGCCCCTGAGGGATAAAACAATTGTAAATATCCTAGTAGAGTGTGTGTGTGTGTGTGTGTGTGTGTGTGTGTGTGTGTGTGTGTGTGTGTGTGTGTGTGTGTGTGTGTGTGTGTGTGTGTGTGTGTGTGTGTGTGTGTATGAGATAGTGGCTCACCTGGCCCGACTGAGGACAAATGAGTCCTCCACGGTCACCAACGGGCCCAGCTCTGGACACTCAGAGTCATGGTACTGACTACAGTCCTCACACCCTGGGCGAAAACACCACAAGACATTGAGTATGACATGTAAATAGGCTCCCTCTCCCTATCATAGCCATCCGTTTAAAATATACTCACAGATGAACTCATCCGGTGCCTGGTCAGTCATCATGGCAATCCTGAAAATCAAGAATAAGGTTCATTGCAATGAGTAAAAGACGCAAGAATACGAGCTAAGAATCAAAATGTATTTAACAATTATTTATACACAAACGTCAACTAATTTTAAACAAATTATTAGTTGTAACAGTGTGTGCAATGTGTGTTCTTCAGAGCAAGGAATTAATTTAATGTGGGACAATATCAATGGCTTTATCCTTGTAGTGCAGAACCTTTTTGGTAACCACAGTGAACAACATGACAGCGGCATCCACCATTCACGAAAACACAGCGGAGGGGCATAATCAAGAGGAAGTATAATGTATGCAATCCATGGCAGCATGAGATCCAGGATTTCAGTGGATTCCCTCTCTTGCCGGGTTTTAACTCCGATCTCGGAGGGCTCAGTGCTCCCCTGTATGTAACAAAGAACAATCGGCATGGCGGATGGAATGGACACGCAAACGGCAACCGGAGCCTGTACACTTCAATGTCAATACCCCGGGGCTAAAAGACACCCAGTGAAATTCGGCGTGGTCCATTTCAATCAGCTGCACATATTCTACGGACGTGCGTTGCTGTAATGTTAAAAAACGACTCACATAAGTGTTAAAACAGTTTACCTTTATTGTGAAGACTACTCATTTATTGAATCCTGACTCCAGGTTCCAATCCGCTCCAGAGAAGGCGCAGGACCGGAAACAATAGTCGCATGAAAGGCATTCTGGGTAATGTAGGCATATTGCGATGTTCACAAATGCTCGTTTTCGTGCGTACTACAAAACCTTTTGCAAGTAGTTGGGATTTCAGTTTATCCCGACGAAGCCGTAGTTTGTTATGGCTTAGTTAAAACCAAACAAAAAAGAATGGTCGGTAGACCTATGTATGGAAATTAACAGGGAATCATGTGTGATCTGTGATAAGCACTGCAAGTGAAACAGGTTCTTGAGTCAATGTTTATTGCTGAATATAAATACAATACAATAACATGTTAATTATGGGAAGGAAGTTTATTAATCACATAAAAGCTCATTGCTTGAATGTATTACAATTGCATAGCTTACAGGCTGCCATTTCCTAAGGGACAATGAAAGTTTGCATGTATAAAGCAACCCATTTATTTCTCCATTCTTTAATCCTTAATGTTGGTAATAGCATAATCTTAATCACCCCGCTACTTTGCTATAAATTAGGACCTTAGTTTAGTAACAAAAAAAAAAGTCACCCACACTGTAAAGAGGATTTGCTTTGGTTGGGCAGCAGTCCCTTGTAAATGCCTCTTTTGGTACGATAAGAAAAAAGGAAAACAAACATGTCTGCGGAATAGGCCACCTTGAACGACAGGCACATTTGGGCCACAACGTCCTGGCAGGCAGACGTTATCAGTCTGAGTCAGGTTTCTGATTATGTTCCCGGCCTTCTTAATAAGAAGTCTCAGATTGTGAGGAAAGAGCGCTGGCCGATCAAACGCGTTAATTCAGGTCCAGTCCATACAGTGTCCATAGAGCTCGGGCACGGAGGGGTGAGCTCCAGCTTCCCCTGAATTGAACCGAGCGGAACATCCTTTTGACATCGAGGAGCATCCCGCTTTTGTCTGTTGTGGCGCATAGGCCGTCGCTCCCAGTCAAACGTGTGGTCCCGTTGGAGAAAACGGGACGGACAGTAGTTAGAAGTAACAGATTTTCTTGAAGAACATCGTTCGACGAGATGTCCACGAAACTAATACATTCATTAGCTGGGTTAAAAACAATCAAAATAAAAAACCGTTAAACTGTTACCAAAAAAAGGTTTTCACTATCGATGCTCGTTCAAAGCCACGATACAATTGTTTTATAAAGAAAGAAAAACACATATTCAAAGAAATTGACATTTCAAATCAATGGAAATATATACACAATCCAAATGAGCACAGAACCGGTTTCATTAACAAGCACTGCAATTTGTATGGCTTAACAGTAGTGTCAAAGTCTCCATTCTGGCCTGTTTGGTTCGCTTTGACACACCGAAAAACCCATCTACAAGAGTAGTGTCCGAGAGAGCATCCTGGAAGACTAAAGAAGTGGATAACCATTTTGAAAACACCGCAAATAAGAAATAAAACATTCAAATGACAATGACAGACACACTGCAATATTCCCCACAGTAAGAAACAGTAACAATTTCATCGCAATTACGCTTTTTTTTTTGTATTAAAGTTCTTGGGTGACTTTTACGACTCATCAATATTGCAAAATATCTTAGACCATGCCCATGAATAATTATGAATTCGGATAAAGGTTTAATATTAGTCCTTGCTGCTCAGGTTTCAATAGTTATCATCTTTTTTTAAATGTTCTTATATTGTATCACATATGGAATTTGCCACATTAACAATCAAGCAGTACAATCTGATATTCATGTACTTGAATTCCTTATTTCATAAAATGCCAACACAACTAGTGTTTGAGATTATTTCATCACGATAATTTTCTCCTTATCTTGCAATAAAAGAACGAGTCAACGGTCTCCCTTTATGCCCCATTTACACATAAAATCACTAGGTGAATATGAGCAAAACATTTCCAACTAATAAGAGTCTCTTTCACCATTGCACTCGTACATCAAGTTCATGAATGACAAAAAAAAAAGTCATGGCTGATGTGCAAATCATACCCACTCCTCGTCACTGGCCTACAATAGCCTGACGCCCGTGAGAATCACAATTATTTCAACCCACCGGAGTCAGTAGGGTACACAGTGAAGACGTGCACATCCGCCATTTTGCGTGGCACAAGGCCGCTGAACTGCTAAAAGATGACTTGTCGTCGTTGCATACGGTCCAAATAAAATCAAACATGCATAAGACTATACGCTTCTGCATTTCCATGAATCTCAAGACCCTCTTCGCAAGACGGGGTCGACCAAACCATGCATCGCCTGTCTGTCTCTCTTTGCGCCATGTCCACAAGGCTGGGTTTAGGAAGGGTACTTCAGCAGGGTGGAGTGGATTGGTGGTGGGGGGGGTGCGATGCTTAATAACACCGCGTTCACACTGTATACGTCCGTCGACGGATCTCATTGACTTTGCATGGGGCGCTCTCAAAATGTATTTTGGGACAATCTGTTCCGTCGGCTCTGTTGCCATATGCCAGACACGCCCTCCGTCATCCGTCGACGTAAGCGATCGCATTCATTCCCAAAATATTCATGTCCGCTATGTTCAAAAACACATCTCTATCCCGGCGCGTGGAGCGCACAAAGCGGGGAGGGGTAGGGGAGGTCAAGGTCGAGGCGCTGATAGTGAACGGGGGGAGGGGGGGCTGTAAAGTCACGGTGGGCTTTGGAGTAGCGGGCATGGACTGTGCGTGGGGGGGGGGGGGGGTCACTGCGTAGGCCCCCCCGGCGGCGAGGTAGAACCGTTGGCTTTGCTCTTGTGCTTGGGGAGCAGCTTGCTGCGCATGCGGCTGAGCGTGGCGGTGTGGCGGGCGCGGTCCACCGCCGCCGGCTGCTCCAGGTACACCAGGTCGTTATGGGACTGGCTCATCCCCGGCTCCTTGCGCTGGTGCCGCCGGCGGAAGAACAGCTTGGCGCTCTTCTGGAGGAAGCTTCCTGCGTCCCGAAGGAAGGGAGAAGTGGTTAATAGTGACGCGAGCAGAGAGAGGGAGACTTGAAAGGCAACCGACACCCAGCCCGTCCAGTAAAGGTTGTTCACATCCTCGGGGGAACGGCTGCCTTTTGTTTGGTGCTGTTTATGTGAGTTGAAGCTTAATCTAGGTCAAGACTGAATCCCACAAGACCTGAAGCTGGTCTTCAGAATCAATGGAATTGGTAACAAACCTTTCAGGGGATAACAGCCCGACTTGTATGCCTGTTTACGGTAGCCGTAATTGAAAGGCCATTGTTGTCTGACTGTCCATTCATTATCACCATAGATCTTTGGTGATTCATTTTGCGTTACCCCGTTAGAAATGTCCCACAGAATATTCCCCTACATCCACAGATGCATGCTATTGATGAGATAGTTGGCCTTTTAATGTCATGTTGTTGTATAGCAATCTGGAGTACCTTAAGAGGCCGTTTTTTCTTTTGAGACGTGGGTGGCATAGCAATATATGTTGGCAGTTTGTCACGGCTATAACATCTTCACTTTGAGAAAACAGGTGTAAAATCCTTTGGGTCAGTCTCCCCCAACCAATTTATGAACTTTCTACTCTGCTCCGAACTCAAGTTCCTTTGTATTTGTGACGTCGAAGTTCCTTTTCTAAGGAACTTCAATGTTACGATGAAGGGACACCCTTGGCGAGGTGTATGGATGGGTGAAACTCCATGTGTTGATGTCCGAGTCCGAGAGAGGGTTTAGCTTCTCGGACCCTTATGGTATAACACTGCTGTGTATGCCACATTTCATTCACAACTTATATTCGCTCCTTATTAAGATCATACACAAATAAGGTACTAAAAGAGCTTAAAATAGTTTAAATTGGTCAATCCATGAGAAAACACACCCTCCTCCTTTCTACAACTCTAAGGCTAAGCCCAAAACACATACTTATACATCTGGATTTTGAATTTGAGCTGAAACAAGGGGTTCACTTTAAAAGGGAATATGTAAACTAGTGTTCGCTTATGTACAAAAGTTTAAGTAATACCCCATACTATACAATTCAATATAATTTTGGAGAAATATACTTGTGCACAAATTCACATGCATTAAATCCCAATTAAAGTCAAATCTTTCACCTGTATGTGATTGTATGCATCCATGCCATGATTTCATTCATGAAACCATATCATAGTGCACAAACAAGTAGAAGAGTGTTGCTTGTCCTTCAAAATTAAATTAAAATGAAATGTGTGAATAAAAAAACACCAGAGTATCATATTCTACCTACTAACTATCATCTACTTTCTACATACTAGAGAGCCTACTAGCCAGGGCTGAACAATTTATGAAAAAAAAAGAAGTACATTTTAATTTACTTTTAGCAGTAACTCGCCATGTTTAGAAACTGCATGACGATGCATATGAAAAACTACCTACAATTTAATCCTCAACAATGTCAAGATGCATATGAACTTGACAAGACAGGAAATGACATTGTTAAATTAATAATCCAAATCATGTTCAAATCATGTCTACATTGTTCAGCCCGTCACCACAAAAGGTTCTTTCATACTCTCTCGCACACACATGTTTTCTAATCTACAAAGTAACTTACTGGTCTGGGCAAAATGGCTGCTTAGTAGCGCCGTTTTCCTCTAAGATGGCATGGTAGAAAAAAAACATCAAAGAAGCAAGGTTTGACGAGCATTAGAGGTACACCAAGACCAGGTCAATAACACCATGCATACATCCCCCCACCCCAACCACCAACCCAAAACCCCAGGCGAACGCAGTCCCTCCGTGGTTCACCTCTGCTCTTCTTGCAGCTGGCCTCAGACACACACATGGACAGGGACAGGTTCTCCATCTCGTCGCCCGCCTGGCTCTCCCAGTCCTGCGGGGGGCGCCCCAGTGCACCGGGGCCGGGCGCCTGGGCCTCTGACAGAGGCGGAGAGCTGCTGGAGCCAGAGGCGATGGCGACCGTCATGTCCTGGCTGGAGCTGCCCTCAGACATGGAGGCGTCCATGGCGGCGGCGTAGTCCGCCATCAGGGCCAGCTCGTCGTCCTGGGACAGGGGGGCCTGGGGGGGGGGGAGAGAGGCCAGCAGAGCTTTAGGAAACAAATGGTTTTACGGGCCTTTGATTTCTATGTAAAATATAAACTGTGAAGGATAAATACACTTTTTGTAATTTCCTTACGTAAAACGACTATACAGTATGAGCACAGTGAAAGGCTGGTGGCACAGAATATAGAAAATGTATATTTAATCCTAAAAACTATAAAAAGTGGATAAATTAATGTTCAGTGAAAGACACTTCTGAAGTGGAAAAGGCTGTGGAAAGTAACCAACCCATTGTCATTCGTTCTGCAGCACATAAAAGATTATGACCAAGCTCTTCCTAGTAAAAGGAGTCATGCCACAACCAGCCCTGAAAGTGCTGCTGCATGTCCTCGTTGGACAACACAAGGGGGGAAAACCGGCAACTATTTGGCCTGATCTAACCCTGTTGACTCATAAACTCAGCAACTCTGTGTGAATGGAGTGGTGTAGAAGTCCACAGAGACTCTCTATAACCCGTCCTGGGTTATATCACGATCCATTCCACAATCCGTTTGTACACCATGGCTGTCACTGATTGATGAAAAGCTGCTTCAGTGGAGAGCCATGCCTTATATAATATGACATGGTCATGGCTGCGAAGTTATGTTGGTTATTTTTACCAGCAGACAAAAGTGCTGAATACTTATTGTTCGCAACATAAACCCAGAGACTCCGGTTCAAAGCGTAGCTCCTGAAGAGCTGTTTGACCCGTAGGGAGCGAGCCGAAGACTCAAACAACCGCTATTACATTTTAAGTACCACCCCCCCGCCGGGCCCGACCCCGTTACCTTGGTGATGCCGGATATGATGATGGTGCTCTTCTTGACCGGGGACTTGAGCTTCTGCTTGGCGGACTGGTGCAGCTGGCGGATGGCGGCCTCCGCCACCGGGTCCGTGCCGTTGAGCATGAGCAGCTCCGTGTCCGACGACGACAGCGCCTTGTTCACCATGGCGCCCGCCGACCCCACCACCGGCAGTTCAGAGACGCGGCGCTCCGACAGCTTGGACTTTGTGGGCGTGGCCTTCTGGGTGGACTCTGAGGGGGACGGAGGATGGAATGACTTCCTGTGCGGTTTGACACTGTAACCCCTGCAGTGACGGTGAGCTTTTGGCGCGATTATGTTTCACTTCTACCCGCGGCGTGACAGAAACTGTAATCGCTTTTCGCCAACTTTCCCGGTGTCCCCCCAAGCATATGGGCCATGTCATCCAAAGATAGGAGTTGGTATTCTTTGCCGCTCTTATTTTTAGGAAAACATGTCGTTTTGATTAAACGCTTTGAGAAGACAAGTAATTTTTTTGTCCTAGTGAGAGGGAATCCAAGAGCTTTTTCTGCCAAGTCCTTTATCAGCGATTGCATAAATAGCATTCAACAAAGAATGCATAGCAGCAACCGTGTCATGAATGCAATGCACCAGCGAGTTCCATCAGGAGCCAAGCAGGAACAGACCTCGGCATAATGTACCGGCATCGAAGTGACCTATAAAAACAGCATGAACGTGTTTGGAAAGGTATGTGGAAAATCCAGTTTGAAGTGGTGGTAGACGTCGCATTGCATAAACAATATCTACAGATCTGTAATTCTTTGTTTACATGCAGACCAAAATCTAACTTCCAGCGTAACTGAATGTATGCTGGGAATGTCCGCTACACGCCGTGACTTGCTACTCCCTGACTAATTAGGAACCCATCAGCCACTCAACTAAATTATGATGTCTGCTGTCCTGGCTCCACAACGTTGGAACGAGCCCCCCACTGACATCAGTACAGCTGAGACCCCACCGATCTTCTGCCGCAGGATGAAAACTAATCTTTTCTGACGGCGTCCTGGCCCGTGATGCAAAATGAATACAAAAGAAAGGAACAACTCTCCCCATCTCTTGTTTCTATATTGTAGCACTTACAGCAGTAAGTTTATTTGAACCTGTAGTGCATTGGAATTGTATGTGCTCCAATGAGTCATGAACTTTTTGGGTTGCATCTTCATTTATGAATTTACTTTGGACAAAAGATTCAGTCAAATAAGTGTTATGCAAGCCAACACTACAGCAAAAGTGGATTAGCAAATCTCAATGTTGAGCATTCAAGCCTCGAGATGGATGAGGTGGAAACTAACACCTGCGACTAAACTCCCACCAGCTAATAACGGGCGGCCGCACCATCACTTCTTTATAATACGAGTCGGGGAGCACAAATTACTGCAAACCACGGAAACCCTTAACAAACGTACACAAATAAAATCGGTCGAAAGGCTCGAGGTGCGGCTCTAAACTTGGAGATTAATCTTGTTTGAGTCATTTGCTGCCTACTTTCCCCCACATAGGTTAACCTGCAGGCTAATCTCTGGGCGTCAGGCTACTGAGATGGACCCGGAGAACATGTACCTGTGCTGATGGAGGTGGAGAGCGCTCGGCCCGGCTTGCTCTTCACCGCCGTGATGGTGGTGACCACCGTGCCGCAGGGCATCACCGTGCGGTCCATCTCCACCCGCTTGGTGGGTGCCGGGGTGGGGGGCAGCCAAGTGCGCACCTCGCTGGGCTCCAGGTAGGTAAACTGGAACAGAAAGGAGGGTCGGTTATTAATAACCTGCTTATACATCACTTCATGGTTATTATGGAAATCCGAAGCAAGAGTTCAACGGTTGGGGATAATTGCCCCACATAGAAATAAAAAGATACAGAAAACGAATATATGTGATGAACATGCACAATAACTTCATTCACATGACATGTCAGGTAAGAAGCGCATCGTGATTAATCATTGCACGTCAATTTACCTCAGTAGTCAGTGATCCAGTCACTTGGTCTTTGGTCATGAGTGCAAATGTTTGCTGTCCTTTGGGTTGCATCTTGGCCAGATGGAAAGGCACAGACACCTGACCTAGTAAAGAATCTGGAAACACAAGCAGCACAATTTTCAGTCTGATCGCACACTCAGATCCCACTGAAACCCATAGAAACTGAGCAGCAAGAACTGCGGTTAAAGTAGGATTATAGGACAGGATGGATACGCCACTGTTTACCCTCACGATCCAACAGCCTCAATAGGCTGCCAGCTAGTATGTCCATCGCATGGCAATTATGGGTGTCATTTAACAACCAACCCTCTAGCAACAATCTTTGTTGACCAATTCAGGACTTGTTAAACAAATGCCCCATGTAAATAAAGTGATTATAGATTTGCAATTTGGCTGAGGTGACAATTGTCATGCCAATGAAAGATCGGTCATCAGGACAGATATGACGGTTACTGCAGTGCAAACACCTCTGATTTATGATCAGACCTCTTACAATGAGTGACTTGGCGTCAAGTCTACACAACAATGTGTCTGCAATCTTAAGGTTACACATACAGATAGCAAAATGTGTTAACAGATTATAGTTCTTTATGCATCCGCAGCATCCGAAGAAAGGGGATGTACACCTGTGTGTACACAGTCAGCACTTGTGCTACATGGCAAGTGGCTTTACCAGGGTTTCAAACTTTTGTAGGAGGAACTTAAAGGAAGACGACTTCAGATGGTGAACAGATTTTGGCCTACTTTGCCCTGCACCTGTTCATTTGCAGAGCTGCACTTTCTCAATAAAAGGGTTTGTGATGATGATATGGGCCCTGGGGAGTGTGAACGGCTAAATTCCATCTCCCAGGCTGAGCTGGCTCATCTGACCAAGCAACGGCCTCGATGGGACATTAAAGCCACCGGAGACTTTTTGCGCAATCCGACCGGATGCTAATGAGAGAGGAACACCAAATGTAACCCAAGCCTTGGGACAAATGTACCAACTCATCATGACAAAAACGTCCACTACATTATACAAGTTATACATCCATTGGCTTTCCTACTAAACGCAGAGCAACAGTAAGAGTAATCCAGGCCTACTGACTTTGTGAAACATTACTGCAGTCATTTAATACTGATTGTGTTCAGTTACTCTGGGGTTCCCATAAGTCCTTCAGTCAGAGAGAGGCTTTAAAATCGAATGCATCACTATTATTTGTATAAGAGTAGACTGCTATTCATCCACGGCTACTCATACACTAGTGGTTCTGCCGTTTGAAGCAGCCTGTAGAATTAACAACAGATGCTCAGCGCCACTCTGTCTCATGCAAGACAGACACACAGACAGAAATTCCGTCTTACCCTCTTGAGGTTGCCCATCATTCAGTAGCTGGATGTTGAGCTCTTTCGAACGCCCATTCAGCTCACTAAGTCAGACAGAGAGAAGAGAGACGGACGGGATGTAGTCAAGATTATGAAGAAAATAATACAAATGTAAATACAATTTCAGTAAGCCGCATGATGTTGCAGTTATCGACGAATGCTATAAATATAACAATAATAGACGTGTAGATCGATTGACGGATGGACTGTCCTTGTAAATGTATCCCTGCCTTTGATTGATCCACTGCTTTTAATTGTGGGGGTTTTAACAGTCTTTACTGAGTGAATGTCAAAGCACCTTGAGTGATTAGGATTATTTTTCTACACTATTCCGTAGTACAATACTATAGAGGTGGACCTACAATATGAAAGGCTGGTCCCAGGAGGGCGAGGTGGAGTTCTTCTGGACCGAGGTAGAGAACCTTTGTGGAGGGTCGTCCATCTGCATGACGCACACAGGATTCATGCTGCCTGCGGAGACCACAGACACAGACCACGTGTTAAAACAAAGGGGCTTCTCTCCGTCGCTTCACAGGAAACACGCAGGGTACAATCATGTCACAGGGACCTGTAGGAATAAAGGACGAGTTAGGTCGATAAACAAGGGTCTGAATCATGAAATGGAGGGAGGAGAGAGAAGGGAAGGAAGTCAACTGATGACACAAGCTTGAACGTCCCATTTTAAAACGTTCAGACTGTTCCACGTATCCATGAGCTATGTAGCAATTCAGCAACAAAAGATCCCCCCCAGACACAGACCGATCCCATCTATAAATAAATAAATAAATAACCCCCGCCAGCTCTCAGGACAAAAACTAGGGCAGGTCACGATGACATAAGGAGGAGCAGTTAATGGTCTTCAGCAGCAGATCTCCGGTCAAACCGCTTATGCAGGGGGGACATCACACATCGCCGCGACCACTTGCATGTCGTTTGGAAAAGGGTGAGGTCAGCCAAAAGCGTATCCGGGGCCGTGAATTATACGACGATTTACCGGGACGGCCAACCGCCCTGTTCTGAACGATTGAACAATTTGCTTGCCTCGGTAGAAGGTGATCATTTATGTCAGGGGGGGGGGGGGGCGGTTTAGCAACCGAGAGCCAAGTATCTCTTTGGGCAAAGTGGGCCCAGGCATCCGTTCTGCTGAGAGAGATGTGAGCAAGGACCGGAACACAGGAAGGAGTCGCTGTGAGGAATACTCAGCCCCTGGTGCCGGGCCAGGAGGTAGAGCTCATCAATAACATCCCCATCAGGGTGATTGTCTTCTTCCTTTTAGAGTACATGGCTTCGCTTGGTCAGCCTTTCAGGAATCAGCTTTTTACCGCGATTGTCATGCCCAAAAGAAAACGTAATTTCCGGAGAAATATGCAGTGCTTTTTGTGGGTTTTCTGCGATAAAAGTTGCGGGAATGCAATTGCAAAAAAAATATCTGAATCCAAATCCTTCATCAAAAGTAATTAAATGCGGGCCTACGTAGACATGCTTGCTTATTCATAAGCACAAGATGGAAGGGAGTTTGTTGTTGTTCGTGATATTTTTTGTCGGAATCAAAATAATTGGTCTTACTCGAGGGGAAGTGTGTATAATGTCCATTTCAGGCAGAAAGCTGTGGTGAGTGAGCAAATATGTAAACTTGTGCAATGTTATGAGTGAATATACCCCCCGGGGGGGAGACATATTAGTTACTAGTTAATCAACAGAAAATCACATGATAACTCAATATTAAACTTATGTAACCTGGGTGTTAGGCCCACATCACAAGTAAAGGTTGAGCTTTAACTTTAAGTGTCAAGGCTGTGAAGAGGCGTCTTCTAGAAACTCCAAATAGAGCAAGAGGTGTTCTGTAAGTCATTTTATATGTTTGTACATCTACAGACCAATAAAATAGTAATGCAAGTCAAAGTGAGTCAGCAGTCACTGGGATAAACATGTCAAAAGAAACACTTGGACACAAAATAAAACACAAAAGCCCACAAAAACAAAAACAAACGGGCCCTACCTGCAGATGCTCCGTCCTGATTTAGAGTGACCCGGAAGTTCTTGACCAGCAGCTTCCATTCGTGTGCCCGTGGTGGTTTGGGGGGGGACAACACCTTGCTGCATGACTCCTGCTTTCCAGAAACACAACAGGGAAGAGGAGGTCATGCGACCGCCAACACGGATGATAAACCTCTACTTCTTCATCCGGGCACGGCTGCGTTCATTGTCCAAACCAAACACCGTAAAACGGTAGGATGCATTGGATATTGGAATAGGTTCCAAACCAATTCTGAATATTCTGGGAAGAAAATATAAAGAAAGAAATCCCTTCATAGGGAGTCTCTTTCACTGCCTGTAAACGTAGCAGGCGGACATTATTAGAATATTGAATTGATTCAAATACATACCTAACAAACGAATATCCGGGTATTCAAATATAGGGGCTCAGCCCAACAGCATTCAGACAAATGTAAAACCCAGCCCACTAAACGGAGTAGCAAGCAACACGCTTATTAGTCCAGCCAGGTAAACATGGCTGACGGCGCAGGCGACACAGGGCTATTGACAGCTGAATCTGAATGACAAACACACTCATTGTGCCCTGTTTGTTTTGACTGTAATTACGGCCCAGGGCTGCAAACGCCTTCAATAGACAAGGGCTTTATTTATGCAATGCACACATAGATTACAGACGTGTGCAGTTTGTCATTACCCCCTTCGAAAAACTACGTATGTCAGAGTGTGAATCACCAGATATGAACGGCTTGGAAACTATAATGATGGTTCCAACACAGACACAACTTCGGAACGATATAATCAGGAAGACTCAACATTTGAAAGTCATGCTTCGGAGACATCAGAGAGATATCAACAGCTTGCATCCCCGGGGCAAAATGTCCCCGAGCGAGACACCCAGCCCCAATGGCTCCAAACGGGCAGGGCTGTTCCCAACGGGCATGGCTGTTCCCTCACATGTTGGCGCAATAATGTGAAGCTCTAAGAGTACAGGGCCGATTGGCCACAGTTAAAAAAAATAATAATAAAAAATAATAATAATACGCAGGCCAGGCATCGCCCTTTCATGGACCCATAGCCGCGGGTCACAGGCTGGGCTTCAGACCTGGCCTGGTGGCTCGCTGGTGGCTGGGCTCACCTTGAGCCCCGGGAGCTGAGCGGGCCTGCAGCTCAGCGACACGGAGGGCCGTGCGGCACACAGCAGCCTCCTGATCCGGTCCTTCAGCTCGCCAACGCCAGGGGACGTGCCGTTGTCCTGAAGAGGAGAGGAGAACATGTCTGTGCCACGTGTGCTGTGGTGATACACATGTAGGTAAACTGCATTCAAAAGGAAAGGCTGAAGAACGGTTTGGTCGCTATTCGTTGGACTCATATTCGGTCTCTATGCTCCAAACCGTCAATTCAGACACAAGGAGACTTCTTGCTCGAGGACGTCCACAGGTGAGGGGGCGGACAGGTGGGGATCGAACCCGGTACCTCTCGGCTGAGAGTCGAACACCTCCGCCGCTACAATAACCACCTGACCCACTTGGCATCAAAGCGTTCCTATAGTCGCGCTACAGTCACGGTGCTCAGCGCAGCGTTACCTGAGTGAGGCTCGGGGTGAGCCGTAGGTCCCGGGTGTCCATGTAGGACACGCCCCATCCCACCTTGACCTGCTCACCGGCCTCCTGGAGGTCAAGGTCCAGCTGGGGCAACACGAAGCACACAACATGCGCAGGGTCAGGGTCATTACTATGGTTCTTTACTCAAAAGGATTCAGGTGAAGGGTGAAACCAACCGCATGCTGGATTCTTTCACATTAAGGTCATTATTGTCACGCATTACTTTTTCATTCCACATTTGATGTCTTGAAAAGCCCAGATTTGGCTCTCTCACAATAAGACCATGAAATGATACCACTGGGAAAAGGCATAAAAAACATTGACAATGAAATCCAGCAGGCTTAGAAACCTCTCAACTCCTTTCCGAAGAAAGACATACTGTTGGCCGGAGCAACAAGAACGCATTAAGGGAACTGATGAACAATGAACCACCTCTATGGACAAAGCGAAACAAAAAGGGAATTATTTATTGGCCACAATTGGTTGTGAAACAAATCCAGCAACAGAATTCCTCCACACACAAGCACACACAAACACACACCTCCTGCGCCAGCATGCCTGGATTCCACCGCCAGTGTACTACAGTCGCCTCTGTGCTACCAAACAAAGGCCTCATCAGATCCCAATGCAGAATGCCTGCATGGATATAAAATAACGACCCGGATGGCCCTACACTGGGCGGCTGGGCTTGGTCAAATATCTACTAGAGAAGTTACATCTAAGTTTAGTTCTAGTGAGATCATACCCTTAAAGCCATAACATACGGCGGAGGCCATACTCTGGTTTGTTCCGGTTCAAAAGTAGAAAATGTGCGCGGTTAGCAGGAATGTCTGTGTTATTAGCATCCCGTGCAGCGAGGCCTCATGACGCGATACAGTAGCACGGCACAACGCTGTTTGAAAACAAAGTGAGAGCGAGAGCGGCTGGCCGCCCTCATTGTGTGCGTGTTCATTATTCACGTGGAATAACAGCAGGGGTTCAGGCACAGGCCTGGGACACCAGCCCCTGCACCGGCCAGGACTGTTCTAGCAGGGGCATGAGTCAGAGCCTAACAAACTGGAACCTCTGGGGTGATCACGGATGCTCAGGAGTAAAAAGGTGGATGGGCGCGTTGAATGCTCCAGACAGAGGGGGAAAGCACTCAATGGAAGGCTTTCACCAATCAATCAACAGCTAAAACAAGAAAGGCCCGTTCCCAAACCAGACCTGAGCCTTCAAGCGGCTCACTGCCATTGTATTTACAGCACAGGGAGATTAGGCCCACGGCCGGGCCAGCAAGCCCCTTATTGGCTTATAAATAGCTGTCATTCAACTGGGACACATGCTACGCGTGCCCTTCATGAGGACTAGATTCAAATGCAGGTCTGAATCAAACGTTTTTGAAAAGAAGCACATAGGTTATACATGACATCATTGTTTTTGGTCACACGGTACTTGAACCCTGAAATCAGCAATACGATGCTTGAGCCGTTTAAAGCTGGATGATCAAGACAACACCTGCCCAGTAGCATGTCGGATATTCAGAGAGTAACCTCAGCTCTTACGTTTACATGATTTAATGATTTATTTCGGCGAGCAAAGCCATCCTTTGCCAAAAGCCCTCTTTATGGGTCTGGCAGCAATCTAAATGGAGCTCTTACGGGCATTTGCCTACGGCAAGCATTTTTATGTTTTTTCTCCTGCCAACAGTGAAACAAGACGAGATTGCCACTGTTCAATGAATCAGCAGCAGCAGTAGCAGCAGCAACAGCACAGCCCCGGCTGCCCCGCCAATTAAAACAAGCTCCCAGTGACTTCGGAGTGGCCCAGCCCCGCTGTTAAGATGACCCTCTGTTTAGGAGCCATGACGTTAAAGACCCAAATGAGCGCGTGCAGGCTGCTAAATGGATGGTTGGTGGTGTATTTACCTGTATCTGGAGGGGAGCGATCTCAACGGTGTATGGGCGTGGTTCTGCCGAGGACGGGGACTTTGTATTGAGGCTGAACTGAAGCTTGTCCCCCACCAGCTTGCAGCGAGCGGTCTGTCGAACGAAACAAGGCCTTTAAGAACAACGCTTCTCCCACCTAGCTACACGAGAGGCCCATGTCAACATGAACCGTTTAGCAATGTAAACATGATTTGGCTGATAAGGGTTATTTCAAGCCATGCGAAAACAAAAAAAGGTAAGATATGTAGTCTTACCCAGTACGCTTTCCGACAGTACATGATAATACATAACAATACCTCAAAAGGGACACTGTTAATTTTGTTTCTATTCAAGGAGATGATATTGTATCTATACAAAAAAGACCAACAATTTTGCCTGTGGTGGGGTTGCATAAGCGTGCATTTTGGAGCATACAAAGTAGGTGTCAGGTGATATTTCCCCTTCTCACGAGTGCTGTTTTGAACAACAATCCAGAATACTTGATACACACAAGAGTCTAGAGGATTGCTACTTATTAAACCCCATTTAACTAATAACAAAGCCCCAGGTGTCTGAATTCAGGTTACATCATAAACCACATTAACTCAGCAAGTAAAACAAGCCTGATTTCGTGCAACAATCCGGCAGCCACAACTGTAAAGCTGTCAGCCTACCGTCATGTTCTCTGTGTCTGAATAAGTCATGTAAAAGAAAAAGTTCAACCTTCCACATTGAAGCCTTACATTAAATTCCATGTACCAACATAAACATGGAATGGATTGAAATATCTAGATTATTATAGATATAATATAATTCTCAATGAAACTGCAATTTACAACTGTGGCCTCCATAAACGGAAAAAAATTAAAATGTATTAACTGAGAACTGAGCTTACTCCAATATGTATCCTCGCATGTGGTTTTGATTAGGATTTACTGTCTTGATAAAATGTGAAAAAAGCAACAACCAGTAAACTCCAACAAAAGGAAACTGCAAATAAGCTAATCCCAATTCATTATCGAACAATAGGTGTAGATTACCTTCAGGAGCCATGATATTACAAAAGCATGCATACAGGAAGAAACTGAAACCATCAGCCATGAGTGGTTGCCTTTATAAACATGCTTAATGTTAACAAGAACAAAACTGTCCTTGAAAAACAAATGCTAACTTTATGTGGGCCTGGAAGGAGGAGGGGAACGTGGCACTGGCATTCAACAATGGCTCAATTGATCCAGAAATCTCCTCCGACCTTCTGCATTATTTGATGAAGGATAGTGGCTCATAAATGATCAACATCAATCGAATAAAAGCATTGAAATACCACCAACAAGGCTGTATTAAGTACTACATATATAACAAAGCTAACTTAAACCTTAAGAAAATAGGGTAAGCTTACCTTGTGTCCAGAAGACTTCTGGAAGCTACAGACTTGACTGACCACCAGGTCGGATGAATGGAGGCCATCCTCGTCAAATGACAACAAATTACCCTGGGAGGCAATGATTGGCAAACATACTGCAGTCAGGAGCAATGATGCATGGGCAACATTTTAAATAACAGTAAATGCCATTAGAGTTTGGTCGTCCAATCATAAAAAAGGTCACAAGCCTAGGCTGTAACATTTACAAAATAAAGAAAACGTAAAGCTACTTTGCAATCACTACACTACAAGAATACCAAAGTACTAGGAGACGACATATGCGAGTGGAGTCAACATTTCTGGATCTTTACATCATTCCAGAGATACAAATGCATGACACCAACCAACCAACTAGGGTTTTGAAAAGATATGCAACATTTTAAATGGCATATTACACGGATATTTTAACTTGGACTGAATTAAGTCTTCAGCAGTAAAGGGGATAGTAGTGACAATATTGTGGTTATTCTTGCAGAGCTCAGAACGACATACGCAGAGCACCTATTTGCACAGGTCCACATACCCCAGACCTCCGTGACTCGTTGTTTAGCGCCCTGCACCAAGCTTCTTTCCATTGACTTTTCCAGCTTTGCAATGACAGCATCCATTCCAACAGTGCGTCCGCTTCCTCCTTTGACGCATTGATTTGCGCCGGTCTCGGTACGTTCGCTAGATAACCGTGTTGGACATATTGCACTAGGTACAACAGTAACGTAACCAACGATGCAATAAAAAGTGTGACCATGCAGAGCCACATTGGATCTCCCAAGCCAAAAAAAACCCCGGAGCTCTCCGTTTCAGACATGCTTGGGGAAATGGTCCGTAGCGCAACACGCTTATGATAAATGACCTGGCATCCTACAGTACTTTCCTAAGAAGGTGAGCGACATCGTCGATGAGGGCAGTTCGTCTCATCCTGTGTGTTCCCCATTCAATGACTGACAGCTAAAAACATGCGCTCCCAAAAAGTTAGAAGTATTTTTTCCCATGTTATGGTACTGTAACTGTAAGGTGCCCGTAACGAGCTCCATGAACATCACATATTATTCCAGTCTGTTAGAGAGCAACCGAAACCTGCAAAAAAAAATACTTAGGGGGAAAAAACCGGAGCTCAGGAATTGCACCTACAGGCTACTTACTAACCGTGTATATGTGACTGGAATTTAGTTGTTAGCTTAGCTAACAAAGCTAGACAGCGTTTAACCATCTACTATACATTTTACAAATCAGCTTAATCAAAGTTCCTCAACCGGAAAACATTCCAATGCTCACGACTATGTCCAGATTCAGCTATCCAAGGAAACGGGAAGCCAGAAAGGGAAACCATTTGATGGAGAGCCCCTAGAAGTCCCCAGTGCAGGTTTGGTGCTCGGCTTCTATTCTATCGTGAGATCGTAAACTCGCCTTCCTCTGAAACGGATATGTGGCACTAACTGTGTTTCCCACAACCCACCGCGGCCCACTTAAAGGGAACGCCAAAGCGTTATTTACTGGCATTGGAAAGGTATTTGTCCTTAGATATTATACCGAAAGTTGTGTCCACCGAGCATTTTTTTTTACTGTGTAAAAATAATTGTTGTACTTAATTTGGTGTGTTTTCCAGTTAAACGTATCGAATGTCGATCGCGACTGGACTGCACCCAAATGTTAATTTTGATCTACTCCGTTTCCCGTAGAGTGTCGTCATCGTTTTATGCGCGGAGTAATGGAGACACTCGCCTCGCTGGTGTTATTATTTTGTTCTATGCTTCGTTAAGCGTTGATTTTCAACCATCGAATACATGCTGTAACGTATGATAGAGTGGGTTGATGTAGCTTGTCAACGAGGTAAACGTTACAAAACAACAACGCGGTACCCATAGGCCACGCCTATTCACAGAGGTAAACAAACCGTGTTTTGTCCGTTCAGTATTTAGAGACAACGCAGAATACTGCCAACCTTAAATAATCAGTCAATGGCAATATAAAGTTGCTGACAATGAATTGCCGTTCGGAAGTGCTTGAGTTGACGGTGGAGTCAAGACAGGTGGAAGAAGCAATGCTTGCTCTGCTTCACACTATCCTTTTGCACCGCAGCACTGGAAAATTTCACTACAAAAAGGAAGGAACTTACTCCATCGGCACCGTTGGTACCCAAGACATTGACTGCGATTTCATTGATTTCACCTTTGTCAGAGTGTCATCGGATGAACTTGACAGGGTGATCAGTAAGGCTGTGACCGAATTTAAGGTAAGCAGGCCTATGTGAAAATGGATTTGGCTAGCCTACCAATTCGACCTTTCAACTAACTTGGCTTGATTTTATTTTCAACATTTCAGGATGCCTTGGGAAACACGGGCAGCGATGGCATGGGACGCATATCACTGGAGTTCTACCAGAAGAAAAAGTCCCGCTGGCCATTTTCTGACGAGTGCATTCCCTGGGAGGTGTGGAGCATTAAGGTGAACGTTGTCCACCTGGCCAATGAGCAAGAGAGGCAGATCTGTCGGGAGAAAGTGGGTGAGAAGCTTGGTGAGAAGGTGATCAACGTCGTTGAGGTCATCAACCGCCACGAATACCTGCCAAAAATGCCAACCCAATCCGAAGTGGACAACGTGTTTGACACCAGCCTCAAGGACGTCCAGCCCTACCTTTACAAAATCACCTTTCAGATCACTGACACGCTGGGCACGTCTGTAAGCACAACCATGAGGCGGCTTATCAAAGACACACTGGCGCTGTGAAAGAAAACCCCAGTCAAAGACTTATATGGGCCTAATTGGCGACCTTTGAAGCTGCATCTTTTGATCTCTGACAAATGTGTCTCTGTGTTAGAAGAGCAGCAGTTCCATGTTCAACATTGAGTTTTCCGTCTACCTGTAGCTTACGTTTTTTGTTGCAAGATTACATTCATCTCCCTGATTTATCTACAATAACCTTTGTTTAAGCCATGCACCTTTTTGAAGTAGAACCAATTAGGAAATGTTGTCATAATATATTGCATAAAGATTGTGTAAATTCCTGAAAATAAACACTGATTACTGCGATCCATATTTGACTAGTGATTTTGATTTGTATTTTAATTTATATGGATAATGTATTTCAAACCAAGGGAACATCGATCTGTAATATAAGGCTTTGTGACCTCAAATCATGAGTTCATGTGAAATTTTGCATGATAAGAACAACCTAACTTTTAGCACGCAAGAGGATATCCTCATCTAAGGGAAAACTTCCTCAGCATATTTTCAGTGAGGCTGTGACCTCACAGATGAAGTACACAGGATTTCCAGTCTATCATTTCCCAGATGAAACCGGTCCTTCCTAAATGTACCACTATATTTTCCATTTGAATAAGTGCCCTTAGGTTGAAAACCTTGAAAAACATCTGACCAAAATAAAAACTTATCAGGAATCCCCTATTATTATGGAAATCTCATAAAAACATTATTTCAAGGGCAGATATCATGGACATGCAAAGTATTTATAGACTTTTGTTATAATAGAAATACACAACCAAATGTGTAGAGTAGAGTATCTAATATCTCAAAATTGCCTAGATTACAAGTAAAACATACTGGATTATTATTCTTTATTACAGAAATGAAGCACAAAACTGTAGAAAATCCTAAACACAAAACTGCTGCGAGTCAATAAGCAACAATAATGCAACCAATACTAATACAAATATTAATTATTGCAGTAATAGCACAATAATACTAGAAAGATAATGTTTTATATACTAACAAAATAGGTACAAAATCGAAAAATACAAACACTGCCATATACACAATATTATAATCTAGATATTCTTTGAAATCTTTCATATATAGATATATTTATATAAAGTTTCTTGATAAAATTAAGAGCACTATAATCAATACAGAATATCTGAAGAAGAATATAGACAAGGGTGATTTCTATTTTGTTAGACCATGTCTTTGGAGTACCCATTGTAGTACATTGTACAACATTGTTTTCGGTTTGACTTGGAATCCAAATTCCATTTTTGGGCAGATCCACCTTTTCTGAATAAATATAAAGTCGTTAAGCCACAACCCGTTCAGGATATGTTTAGGCTTTGGCAGGTCAAAACACAACCCTTCATCATGACAGGAGTGTTTTTTTTGTTTTCAATTAAATGTATTTGATTGTTAGATGTGTAACATAAATACCTCAAGCCATGTGTGCTGTCAGTTCTACTGACCTCTCTCTCTCTTGTGTTGGTAAGATTAGGGTTTTATGGAGGTGGCAGAGAAAAGTAATATCCGGGGAATCAGAATACAATCAAATAATACTTTTCAATTATGAGTCAAACAGAGATTGAGAAAGATTGTTTCCTTTACCTTCCACTTTTGTCTTCCGTAAATTTGAATTGCCTGAGTCAATATTTTGATCTGAAACCTAACTTGTGCTTCTACATGATCGAAATCGAGAAAATGTTTAAGGCCTCAAAAACATTGTAAGAATATAATTTAACAGGAACTAGGACTCTTAGTTTTGCTAAGGTGTGTCAAGAATCTTCGTAATTGCTCAGAAGTCAAAATAAATAAATAATATCTGAAGTTTCATTAATAATGGGCCATGACAGTAGTGAAGAATATGTGGGGAATTATAATTTAATTCTCTAAAATGAACTATGGCTAGTATATATTGTGATCCTCAAACCTTTGACTATTTCGGAAATATTTCTTTCTGCATGAACCTTGGTTAATTCCATGGCTCGTAAACCTTATCTATGCATGTGCCATCAATTGGTATTTATCAGCGAATAGACGATATGATGCATTTAGAATAAGTGAAAGATGAAATTACCCATCATTCATACCATCCAATTCTGCAGCTCCCCACCGATCTAAAAACAATATAATGCATCTTGGAAATGTGTACATGTCCTTGGGTTCACACTCCTTATGTGTGACAGACGGACAGTGATTAGTAACAAAGTGCATACTTATTACATGTTTGCTGAGGCCACCATGAGAAATACATCTACAGACCCAATAGATCTATACAAAAGCACTTGCCTAATCGTATGTTTTACTTATGCCAACAAAAAAAACATTTCAGAAAAACAAAGCACCAGAAGTTAACCAGTGAAGAAAATGCTAAATGAGCAAACTAGTTTAAAGTAACAATATGCAAACCATCCAACCATCTCATTTAGTGAGATCTAAAATAGCGTTTCATTGCACACATTACCCATTACACCTCTAATGACCACTTGAATACATGACATGGAGGCAAGCGAGTAGGCTATACATTCAAAGTCTTCCTTTCTTAAGCTGACGCGTGTAAGCAGAGGTGTGTTACATCAATATTAGGTAGCGTCTGTCAGGGGGGTAGGGGGGGCCGGGTAAAAGTGCACTCTCTGTGAGAGGCCTACAGATGGCCGTGACTCTGCTCGTGGCTCCAGAGACTGAACGCTGTCTTGAATGTCCTGTGACAGAGTTTACACATATACTGCCTTTTAAATGTCAGGGCGGAGAGAGTGGGCGCATGGTAGAACAGAGTGTCAGGATCCTGAGTGCCAGACGACTGCTCCACGCTGTTGGATCTCGACAGAGGGCTGGGACTGCCTTGTTGTCTTTCCATTTCCGGATTCTTGCCCTTGCATTCTGACGAGCTGCCCGGCTCCGGGCTGCTGGGCGCTTCCGCGATCGCTGCGGCTACAGGCACGGTCTGGGCTGGCTTGGCCGCAACGGCCGCTGGGCCAGGATGCTCAGAGGTTGTTTGAGGCGTCAAGGGCGGGGACGGGGAGGGCGATGACGGGCGTCTGTCGACCTCTTTGGCCCCGGCGTCATCTCCGGTGGACATGTGGGACTGGAAGTGGCTCCAAAGGCGAAAGTTTGTCCTGAAGGCTTTGTTGCAGAGGTGACAGATGAAGGGCTTGATGTGACACAGCAGCTCCTGGTGGCGCTCCAGGTCTTTGTGAGAGCTGAAAAGGTTGCCGCATTTCTCGCACGGCCAGACGCCCGCTTCCTCTGTGGCGCCGTTGTTGTCGTCATCGGCGTCCATGATTTCCCGTTCGCACACCGCCTCCTCCATGGGCTCCTCCTTGACGACCAGCTTGCCGTGGGGTCCCATGCTCAGGTCCTCGGGCACGTAGGACGAAGAGTCCTCCGAGTCGTAGACGGGCGGGCCCGACGAGTGGCGGCCGTAGTCCACGTCCTCTCCCGAACTGCCCGTCGGCATGTGGTCGTGGCCGTACTGGCCGTGTCCCAGCACGTCGGGCCCCTCTTCGTCCTCGTCCCCCTCGGCGTCCTGCGGCTTGAGGTTCAGCTGATCCTTCACCGTCATCATGTTCTGATTGTGGACCTCCACCTGGTGGCGCCATATGCTGAAGGACGACTTGAAGGTGCGCATGCACTCCAGACAGGTCAGCTTCTTGTACTTGCAGTGAGCCTCGTGCTCCTTCTTGACAGCCGTGCTGGAGAAGCGCAGGCCGCAGTACGGGCACACGGTGGCGTGGCGGCAGCCTCGCTCGTGGTCGCCCTGCTCCGACAGGGACGACAGCTTGACGTTGCAGAGTCTACAGGCGTACACGTTGGCGGGCAGGTGGTCCGCCTTCTCTGGGACGGGGGCGTCCTGTTCCTGATAAAGGTCCCGGTTGCTCGATGCGTTCCCCTCATCATTTTCGTCGGGGTGGGTCCTCAGATGCTGTTTGTACTGCGACTGGAACAGAAACACTTTCCCACAATAGGGACAGGTGAATTTGGTCCTCGGCCGGTTTTTGGTCAGTTTAGGAGACTGTAGGCTTTGTTTATTCCTCTTGAGCTTCCAAAGCAGCGCTTTCTTTATTTCCCTCTCTCGCACCATGTCAATCAGTCTCTTCTGGAACTTCTCGTCGAGCATGGAGGAGCTGGAGGACGAGGCTGGGTTCTGCACCACTCCGTGCTGGGTTTGGCAGTGCGTCCACACCTTAAAGTTTGTGTGGAAGCGCTTATGGCAGATTTCGCATGCATACGGCTTCTCGGGGTTGTGATACATGTTGACGTGGCGATGCAGCCCGGCTTTGGATCTGAACACTTTCAAACAGTTCCAGCATTTGAAGAGCTTACCCTGACGTGGCTCACTAACATTATCATTGACTACATCATTGTCATTACGGTCTAGGCTGGGATTCGAAGGTGCCATCCCCTCTGCCATGATGTCATCGGCCACGGCGATGTTTTCAGAGGGATAATGTTCATTCAACCCTCTGGTCTTTTTGAAGGGATATCTCCTGTTGTCTGCCCTCCCCTTTCTCTTAGCAAAGTTATCAAAGCCCGTCCTCGGCCCCTGTTCGATATTTGGTTGGAAATGTTTTAGGTTTACCGGCAACGTGTCTCCGATGGTGATCCGAATAATCTCCAGGGGGTCCCCCAGAGGGCTGCCGGGCTCGGCCTTCACGCAGACCCCTTCGTCTACCTGAGTGGCGTGTTCGTCATATACGCTGGGGTACTTTGTCCTGAGAACGAGCGGGGACGAAGATGTTTTGGAACTGCCGTTGAGGACGGACGTATCCGTCCCCGTCGCCTTCGACACCAATTTGACGACGGACTGTTCGCGGCCATGCAGCTCAAGCGTCGGTGAGAACACTGGAACGGGGCTGTCCATGGACAACGATCGACGCAGGAGGCTTTTGATGAGTGGCCCGCTTCGGTCGATGGTCTGGCTGTGTTCACCCGGCTGTCCCTGATAAGCACTTCGGCCGTGGTAAACGGGATCCTCGTCTTTAATGCCCATCTCGCAGCCGGGCTGGGACCTAATATGCTGGACTTCCACGTCGCTGAAAGACACAGAGGATGTGAGCTGCGGCCTGATCATGGTGGACAGCGATGGGTTGCCTTTCAGTATGGAACTGTATGGAAAGACGGGCTTGCGCTCGGCATCGTCACTTGTTCCTATTGCCTTTGAATTGACAGGTTGAGGATTATGATGCGTGGGAGGCTGAGGCGCTTCTTGCTGAGAGGATCTGGGCAATGGCGGCCTCTGTGTGGCTTTCCGGTCACTGCGAGTCCGACACACAATGACGCTCCTTGTCTGACTGTCGGTCTCATCCTCCTCTGAGAAGGAAAGCCTCTTTCTGGAGACACAATAGGACACGTGAGGCCTTGTGGACACGATGTTGGTCAGGAAGGGGATTCCTAAGCTGTAGCCCAGCTCCTGTATGGCTGCCAGGCTTCCCTTGTCCACAAAGAGCGAGGAGGAATACATGTAGTTCAGCACTATCTCAAAGGCATCCGCTTCACAGAAATCCAGGTGGACCACCTTCGGCGCATCCGCTTCCGTCCGTGTGAACAGAGACTGGAAATACTCACTGCTGGCTGCCAGGACACTCCGGTGGGCCTGGTACCTCTGGTCCCCCACCACCAGCACCGTGTCACACATCTGGCCGCTCAGGCGCTGCTCGTTGAGCACCCCCAACACAGAAGGCCCGTGGAAGGGGTTGTTGTAATGCACTAGGGTCTCCATTGTCTCCTGGACGCAAAGCAAAACAATTGGATCTTAATGCAGGAGTGTCAATATGAAATAAATCTGTAATACCCAATAGAAAACTACGTAAATAACCATCAACACATGTAAAATAGTGACAACACAAAATATCATGTACATTTGGATGAAAGTAAAAAAATATATATATATGTATTGCGAAGGTGGCCATTAATGCATCTAGAAATCATCTTAATCGAACACAATGACTAATTTAAAGGATTTCATCTTTGCAATCATTACCAAATTGTTGTTAACCCCCCTTAAAGTTTCATGACTTTCATATTTAATTTATTATAATACTAATACATTATTTGTTTTGTTATTGAGAGCATATAACATTTCTTTTAAAAGCAATTCTTTAAGTAAACAAAACAGTTATGTTTCTATTTTAACTTTACAGCTCGGTTTTCAGCCTCGGGAACGTGTACCAACATAACGTGTTTTAAAGCATGACAGTCAAAAATGTATGGTCTCTGCTATGTCAAATATGCATTAATGGGATTTTATTTAAATTGACCAATCGAAACATGACCACAAATCCCGATTTATCAAGGTGCTATTATTTCCCACTGAATGACAATAATTTTAATAACAAACAAAACCTCCTATCCTGGATACGCAGCTTGTTTATTCATGTTGAGAACAGCGCACCTAACAACACATGCGCAGAAGGGTTCGGTTCTACAGGCATTACATCATGATTGTGTTGAAGATATTAGGCATACAACTAGCAAACAGACAGTGATAAAATGTGCCTTCATTGTGTGAAAACATAAATGGGTTGCCGGTTATTTCGTCCGTGTAAGTAACTGTCCCTGATATAGAAACGGAGACATTATCGCCCGTTACATTATTGTGGAGGAGCGCCTATGAGACGTGGCCGAATTCTTGATGCTATTTCACTTCATTCAAGTAATGGCGCGTCGGCTATTAAACATGTGGGCAACATAGGTAGATCACCGATTGTATCTTAACACACAATACACTCGGACACAACGAAGGCTTAAAGTGTTTCTCTCAAACAATGTTTTACATGAGAAAAAAAGTTGTATCAGAAATGCTTTCCAATGAACGCTAATCCCCAAATAAAAAACAGCATTCCAAGCTGTGAGATAGCAGGCATGGACTATATTCACTCCGAGCATGGATCAGCGCTGTCGCAGGCTATACTGGGAACAGGGCAGTAGCTGGTGAGGTTTAGATCACCAGAATCTCTCATCGAGTTACGTCAGGAAAACGTTTCTAACAACAACTATGCCAGAACTATGTATAGATAGCTAATTATCTCGCTAATGTAAGTTTTGGCTGCCTTAACTTACCCTCTTGGACTACTTCTGTTCCCACTGAGCATTAAAGCCAAGACTATGGATAGAATTCTGTAGAAAACGAGTTGGTCGTGATTCCATCCATCTTGAATTTGACGTCATCCCACTCCAGGGATGAGGTCATCGCAAAGAACGCTCGTCACGTGCGCCTTTCTTTGATAGGCTGTCTAAACACTAAGGGCGTGGCCAACAACAGAATGTTTCGAGAAATGTTAAAGAAACAGGTTAAATCAATGATGCGCGTCAATAACACTCTATTTAGCATTAATTAGAAGTACAACTAAATATATATTCATATTTAGAGATCTTTGCGAATTTTGCTGCATATTTTTCTTCCCCTATAAGTGACTTAGCCTAGTAATTGAAAAAAGTTTCACTTTGTTCATTAGGGAATTGTGTACTGCCTGCAAGTGTCAATAAGCAACATAATGCAACCAATACTAATTCAAATATTAATTATTGCCGTTTTAGCACATACTAGAAAGATAATGTTTTATATACTAACAAAATAGGGATAAAATCGAAAAATACAAACACTGCCATATACACAATATTAGAATGTAGTTAATTCTTTGAAATCTTTTATATATCGATATATTTATAAAAAGTTTATTGATTAAATTAAGAGAACTATAATTAATACAGAATATCTGACGAAGAATATAGACAGTGGTGATTTATATTTAGTTAAGACCATGTCTTTTGAGTACCCATAGTAGTACATTGCACAACATAGTTTTCGGTTTGACTTGGAATTCTAATTCCATTTTTGGACAGATCCACCTTTCCAGAATAAATCTAAATTTGTTAAACGACAACCAAATCAGGATATGTTTTAGGCGGCAGGTCAAAACACCACCCTTCATGACAGGAGTGTTTGTTTTGTTATCAATTAAGTGTGTTTGATTGTTAGATGGGTAACATAACTACCTCAAGCCATGTGTGCTGCAAGTTCTACTAAACTGTCTCTCTTGTGTTGGTAAGATAAGGGTTTTATGGAGGTAAGTAAAGAAGTAAGTACAATTTATTTAAAAACAGTTTTCATTGGCCAAAGTAATGTACATGGTGCAAAAAGGCATATAAAAGAACACATACCACATACATAGACAGTAGATGAGAAAACGTAAAAATCAACATATCACAAAGGGGGAGGAAAGGCCAGGGAGAAGAGGTGTGAGCCTAGATTTAAAAATGGTGACGGAAATTGAAGGCGGCAGTTCGTTCCAAAGGTTGGGGGCAGCCACAGCAAAAGCCCTGTCGCCCCTCTGTTTTAATCTAGTGCATGCAATGTGCAGGAGATCCATACTAGATGATCTAAGGGACCTGGGAGCTGAGTGGCCGTGGATGAGCTCTGTGATATATACTGTATATTAAAAACCATAAGTAGGGTTTTTAAATGAATTCTTTGCTGGATGGGCAACCAGTGGAGGGAAGAAAGGATGGAGGTTATATGATCCCGCTTTCAGGATCCAGTCAGCAACCTTGCTGCAGAATTCTGGACCAGCTGAAGGCGAGAGAGGAGGGATTGAGGGAGTCCTAGGTAAAGGAAGTTGCAGTAATCCAGCCGTGATGTAATGAAGGCGTGAAATACTTTTTCCAGATTGTGAATTGATAAATGGGGTTTAATTTCAGCAATGACTGAGCTGGTAAAAACTGCTCTTGACTACAGCAGCAATTTGCTTGTCAAAGCAGAAATTCGAATCGTAGATGACACCCAGGTTTCCGGTGTGGGGTTCATGTGGATTTCAGGTGGATTTGCAGCATGCCACTTTTGCTCGAGTTGAAATATTTAAACTTTGCCGCGACCTTCGCGTGATGACAGCCAATCAGCGTTCAACAGCATGGCCACTGAGTGACGTGCGTAACGTAACAGCCAATCAGTTTTCAACCGGCCAACCGTTCCCTGTAGTGCAGTCCGGGGTGAACCGCAGCATGGAGGAGAAAATGATTGTTGCCGTTTGCGACTCCCCGAGCTCAATATAGAATAGTATATAATATAATTGTATTGTATTGTATATATAATATCACAGCCAAAAGCTCTGTGCGCCTCCGGATGGCCGTAGCACTGGGAGGGCTACGGGAGGGTTTAGCAGGGTTTGTTTACCTACGTTGCTATGGTTACCAGTCTTGTGTGTTCCAACGGTTTATTAGGTATCTAAATCGCTGTCTATTCAATGCTTCATTCACTGCCTCCTCCGTGGTCATTACAATATTATGAATAGACTGCGTGGAGAAAGTTAATGCTGTTACTGTAGTCGATAAAGTCTACAAATTCAACCCCCGACTAGTTGAAGGATTTCGGGTGGCTAGTTTATGATGCTAATAACATGAAAAAGTTTTTTACATTTTGTAAGGAAGCCCCATTGGCAATGGCAGGATCCTCAGTTTATAACGGGGAACCCTAATCTGAAAAGCGATGCTGTGGTGAAACACATCGAGTTCACTAGGCATTCTCGCTGTCCAGATTTCTATTTAAAACGCACCAAGCCCAATAACCCTGGGACGTTGGAAGCTGAAATTGGTGCCGTTTTGTGTAGCGTAAATGTAATCTTGTCTATTTATTTGTCTTAATTTTACTTCAGTAAATTGGTGCTGTTGGTGTGTGCAATTTCTGCATGCTAATAAATGTTCTAAAGAAAAACCTATTGTGCCCCCATTTTCTTCCCTGTGCTCCTAATTTTTTTAACTTAGGGGCACGAGTGCTCCTGAAAAAAAAAAGTTAGTGTAGAGCCCTGTGTGGGACTTAAAATGTTATTCTCCAAAATGAACTATGGCTATATATTATGATCCTCAAACCTTTGAATATTATTTTAGAAAGAATTCTTTCTGCATGAACCTTGATTAATTCAAAGCGTTAACACACTTCCATGACTGGTACACCTTATCAATGCATGTGAAATCAATTGGTATCAACGAAAAAAAACATGATGCCTTTAGAAAAAGTGAAAGATGAAATCACCCATCATACATACCATCATATTCTGCATTCATTTTTTTTATATATATATATGTGGAAATTGCGTTGAATGAGAGATACAATTTCGCACGTTGAGCACACAGTTGTGTGACTCGTTTATTGAGTTAGAGAAAACAGGAAGTGAAAACGTGCTGCAAGTAAACAAATCCCGCATCGGGCTCTGACGTCAAGAGACGCTCGTAATCCTTAAAGGGACAGCGACCCCTGAACCACCAAGACGGTAAACGACATGCCTTCCACTTCCACGGTGGAAAGAACAACACATAACAAAATGCTGTAGGTGAATTATGTTACACTCACTGCCCTCCCCTTTCTCTTTCCAAAGTTATCAAAGCCCGCCCTGGGCCCCTGTTCGATATTTGGTTGGAAACGTTTTAGGTTTACTGGCAACGTGTCTCCGATGGTGATCCGAAGAACCTCCAGGGGGTCCCCCAGAGGGCTGCTGGCCTCGGCCTTCACGCAGACCCCATCGTCTACCTGAGTGGCATGTTCATCGTACCCGCCAGGGTACTTCGTCCTGAGAACGAGCGGTGACGGCGATGTGTCGGAAATACTGTTGTGGACGGACGTATCCGTCCCCGTCAATGCCGATTTGACGACGTACTGATCGCAGCCGTGCAGCTCCAGCGTCGGTGAGAACACTGGAACGGTGCTGTCCATGGACAACGATCGACACAGGAGGCTTTCAATGAACGGCCCGCTTCGGTCGATGGTCTGGCTGTGTTCACCCGGCTGACCTTGATAAGCACTTCGGCCGTGGTAAACGGGATCCTCGTCTTTAATGCCCATCTCGCAGCCGGGTTGGGACCTAATATACTGGACTTACATGTCGCTGAAAGACACAGAGGATGAGAGCTGCGGCCTGATCATGGTGGACAGTGAACTGTTGCCCTTCAATGTGGAACTGTATGGAAAGACGGGCTTGCGCTCGGCATCGTCAATTGTTCCTGTTGCCTTTGAATTGACAGGTTGAGGATTGTGATGCGTGGGAGGCTGAGGCGCTTCTTGCTGAGTGGATCCTTGTCTGACTGTCGGTCTCATCCTCCTCTGATAAGGAATGCCTCTTTCTGGAGACACAATAGGACACATGAGGCCTTGTGGACGCGATGTTGGACAGGAAGGGGATTCCTAAGCTGTAGCCCAGCTCCTGTATGGCCGCCAGGCTTCCCATGTCCACCAAGAGCGAGGAGGAACATGTAGTTCAGCACTTTCTCAAAGGCATCCGCTTCACAGATATCCAGGTGGACCACCTTCGGGGCATCCGCTTCTGTCCGTGTGAACAGAGACTGGAAATACTCACTGCTGGCTGCCAGGACACTCCGGTGGGCCTGGTACCTCTGGTCCCCCACCACCAGCACCGTGTCACACATCTGGCCGCTCAGGCGCTGCTCGTTGAGCATCCCCAACACAGAAGGCCCGTGGAGGAGGTTGTTGTAATGCACTAGGGTAGCCATCATCTCCTGCTCGAAAACAAACCCACAGCATGACCGTGCAATGCATAAATGGTGATCGGAGTAAAGTAGCAATGTAATCAAGTGTGCGAGAGCATTTTAAATCGATATATTCGATCTGCTTTCTACTTTCAGAATCGCTTGTGGGAAAGACCAATAGGGGCCGTTTCTCAGTGAAATATCACAAGAAAGCTGGGAGATGTCCAATTTACGACTAGCATGTACCGGCGTACATTCCTCTCGGAATTATCGTAATTCCGAGAGGAATTACGATATTTCCCCACTTGCAACTCGGAAGGCTGGTGTCCGAGGCATCTTGAACACACCATTAGGCATACAACTAGCAAACAGACAGTGCTAAAACGTGCATTCATTGAGTGAAAACATCACTGAGTTGCCAGTTATTTCGTCCGTGTAAGCAATAGTCCCTGATATAGAAACGGAGACATTATCGCCAGTTACATTTTTGTGGCGGAGCACCTATGAGACGTGGCCGAATTCTTGATGCTATTTGACTTCATTCAACTAATGGCGCGTCGGCTATGAAACATGTAGGCAACACAGGTCTAGATCATCGATTGTATCTTAAAAGACAATACACTGGGACACAACGAAGGCTTAAAGTGTTTCTGCCAAACAATGTTTGACATGAGAAAAAAAGTTGTATCAGAAATGCTTTCCAATGAACGCTAATCCCCAAATAAAAAACAGCATTCAAAGCTGTGAGATAGCAGGCATGAACTATATTCACTCCGAGCATGGATAAGCGCATTCGCAGGCTATACTGGGAATAGGGCAGTAGCTGGTGGTTATCACCAGAATCTCTCATCGAGTTACGTCAGGAAAACATTTCTAACAACAACTATGCAAGAACTATGTATAGATAACTAATTAACTCGCTCAAGTAAGTTGTGGCTGCCTTAACTTACCCTCTTGGACTATTTCTGTTCCCACTGAGCATTAAAGCCAAGACTATGGATATAATTCTGTAGAAAACGCGTTGGTCGTGATTCCATCTGTTGTTTTGATCAATAAAGTATCCGAATGGTAAAGTTGATCCATGCTCCATGCACATCGAGTTCCGGGTAGCGAGACCCACTCATAGTACGGTAACACTTTAGGGTCAAACCGTTAAACAGTACAGCTATCTACATCCCCCTTCTTTAGCTGTGGCTAATGAACACGGGAAACATAAAAACACACTTCTGCACTAACAGCCGTTTTATAAGTGAAGTGTAAACATGATCTGGTTCACTTAACTTTAACTGAGTGCCCCACAACTATATGCATTGTCAACACAATAATACATTATGCAAAAGTCAAATAACAAAGCATTATTTCTGACATTATGGATTCAATAAACTTCAGCAGTTAGCTCTGTTCATGTATTTTCCTTTTGGCCTAGAAGCTCTGCCGGACCTAGTGAAATACATAGAATTGGCAACTTGAACTGGGTTTTTGGCCGGCGGTACGACACGTTGCTCGGATCCCACGCCTTGCTGGGATACATTGATGGGAGACTTTTCTGGATTTCGTTGTCTGTGACTGTTCTGCTGGTGTTTGTTCAGTTCCTTCAGTCCTTTGTGTTTTGTCCATGTCGGGGTCAAGTGTGTAACCTGTTGTGTTCAATTCGTCAGTGTCTGTGGTGCTGTTTGGAGGCTGTGGATGTGGCGTCGATATTCCTTCCCTTCAGAATCCACAACATATAATCGTGGCTCATCACACCTCCGCTTCACTACTCCAACTTTATCATGTCCCCTTTGTGTTTGGAGTCTCACCACCTGGTCTGGTTCCAGAGGGCGTAGTAGTTTGCTGCTCTTGTCGTAATAGTGTTTTTGTTTCCGGCGCTTCTTTGTTAATTGTGCTTTGATGCTGGACGGGGTACTTGCAGCTGGTTTTAGAAATTGTTTGCAGATGGGCAGAATGGTCCGAGTGCGACGGGACTACAGCCTTTGTGCAGGTGAGCCCAAGATGTCTCGGGGCATGTTTCGTGTTCCAAGCAGATTCAGGTAGAAGTCTGTCCCGTCCCTCTCTGTGGTCTCTAACAGATTCTTTGTACTCCTTACGGCCCTCTCACTGAGTCCATTGGACTGAGGACACTCTGGACTGCTCGTCACATTGTGGAAATCTCAAGATCGGGCGAAGTCATGGAAGGCCTGGCTGGTATACTGTGTTCCATTATGAGTACAGCTTCTGTGGTATGCCGTGGACTGAGAAGTGACGCTTTAGGTTATTGATGACAGTCAATGATGACAGGCTGCTGAGCCGGTCAATTTCAAACCAGCCAGAATATGAATCAACAAGCACCATTTAATGGTGATTCTTCCATTCAAACATGTCTGTGGTGACAAGAGACCAGGGCAGGTCTGGGACTGTGTGCAGTTTTAGCGGCTCTTTTTGCTGGTGAGGCCTCAGGCTGTTACAGACGTCGCATGCCATAACGACAGCCTGAATGTCCTCATTTAAAGATGGCCAGAAAACACTTTCCCTTGCACTTCTCTTGGTGGATTCAACTCCTGGGTGACCCATGTGTAGCACCTTCAGGTATTCCGAATGCAGGGCAGTAGGCACGGCCACTCTGTTTCCTTTCATGATGACCCTGTCTTCAACGGTGAGTTCATCACGGAAACTGAAGAATGGTCTCACCTCTGTAGGTAGGTACGCTGCATGGATGTCTTGGCCACCCCCGTTGAATGAAACAGGTGAGTTTCTGCAGCACCGTGTCTTCAGCAGTGTATTGACGGAGTTCTTCAAGACGCCGTGGGGATATTAGTTGAACTGTCATCATCTCAAACTCTGGCCACTCTGCCCTCTTGGGGCTGGCGTTGCACCTCGGTGCACGGGAAAGGTTGTCAGCTTTGTAGATGTGCTTTCCTTTTTTGTAGGTGAGGGTCAGGTCGAACTTTTGCAACTGTAGCATCATGCGTTGCAGGCGGGCTGGGAAGGTGTGAAATGGCTTGTTGTGAATGGTGACCAAGGGCTGGTGGTCAGTCTCAATCACAACCGGCTTGCTGTAGATGTAGTCATAGAATTTGTAGCAGGCGAAGACCACTGCTAGAAGTTCCTTTTCGATTTGCGCGTATCTCTTCTCCGTCTTGGTCAGTGTGCGAGACGTGTATGCCACGGGATTCTCCTCTTGGAGGCAGGCAGCCCATAAACCAATATGTGATGCACCGCAGGTGTGTGTCACTGGTTGCCTCACATCATAGTAATGGAGTACAGGTGGCCTGCTACTGCTTTTTTACATTTTGCTGCATATTCTCCTACCCCAATTAGGTTAATCGACTTAGCCTAGTAATTGAAAAAAATAAAATTTCTCACAGTTTTCACTTTGTTTATTAGGGAATTGTTTTGTTAATCTAACCATCTGATTGCACTTTCCAAAAAGCTGCCCACGTAGCTTCTATGTCTATGCCCATCTATGTCGCATGCCCCCTTACGTGTGACATTGCTCTTGGAGAGATACCCTATAACCTATAGCCTATAATAACCAATAGCCTATGATAAGAAAATATATTTCCTAATGAAATTATTTATTTACAAGAAGTATATTGTCTTATAGCTAATTCAGATTTGTTTTTGTACACATTGTATATTCAATTATATATTTATTCTTTATATGTAACCAGTACGCCCCACCTCCCTCCCTCCCTACCTCCCTCAGCATGCTCAATTACATAATCAGCTTGATACACCTGGCTGACTGTTTGACTGAAGCAAAACTAATTGAACCCATTTTCACACCATGAAAGAAGAAGAATAAGCATAACCAGCCAAGGCTGAAACGCTGTCGAGCAAATTAGTACATCATATAGGCTCTTCACGTTAAGCTATGATATCTTTTTTTGCAAAACAAGAGTTCATTTGTCTGTTGTTTTCTCTTGGCCAGCACAATTCTGAAAAAAAATATTCTTATCTCAAAAGGCTGTTATTAGTATAATTAAGGAAAAAGGTTGCTTCAATGTCGTTTGAAAACCCAACATTTCCGAAAAAATGTTTTGATTACTTTATATTTTTCCCACCTCCCCTTTACTTGACAATTAACTGTCTACACATGCTGAGAGTTTACAGTGCTGCCATGGTGACCGCGGTGGGTATCAATGGTATCAATTCACGGGGGACCGGGACTCGAAAACATGTTGACTCATGCTGACACTTCCATTATTAATGTCTAATTAACGTCAAATAATAACTTGCTTTCAACTATTGAAAACCTTCGCTTGTCACAAAAAGAAATTCATGGATTTCCTAACCCATGCTGTCTAACGAAAACTCCATGTTACATGCAAGGATGTCAAAAGAACCCAAATGTTCAAAACCAGCTTGAACTAGACTAAACCCGGCCATGTCAGAATTTGAAGTATAACATATTTTGTCATAAACTGCTTACTTGCAGCATGTCAGAGCTAACAATGTCGCATGTACAACTCCCCGTGGGCCATCAGCCCGCTGTGCTGCTGTGGTAATTGTGGTTCACCTGGGGGCCTTCGAATCAGCTAGGGGAGGGGTGGGAGTGGGATCAGAGAGGACCTGAGAAGGTGAATACGCCCTGAATCGTTCTCCACCATCTTAGTGAGGAAAACACAGGTACGATGTGGTGGCTGAATACATAGTGGGGGAATGGGTCTTTATCAGAAAATGAGCTGGATACACTCTATGTGGATTGCTGGGGCCCTTGTGGCCCTCGCGAGGGGACACCACACTATGATGGAAGGTAGGCCTCTGTTGAGATTGCTTAGGTTGATGTTGTTGAGAAAAATGTTGTATAGTATGTGGGAGATTTGTATTCGGACAATGCTTTGTCTTAGTCACAAGTTTTACTCGATGATGAAAATGACAGATAGATGGCTACGTATGGGTAAGTATGGATCACGCTATAGGCCTACTTACAGAGCGTCAGAGATAAAAACAAACCATGAACCTACCGAATGCATTTTAGAATGTAAAATGCATTTTAGAACGTAAAACTTATGGGTACATTTCTTGACCATTAATTAACATTAGTTAATGTAGTAGTGATAATTGCTTTATAGCATTAGTAAATGGGTTAGGGTAAGGGCTAGTGGGTTAGGCTGGGGTTAAACCTAATGCTATAAAATGAAGTATGAATAAATACAGAAGTTATATGAACCCCATCACCTTACATAATGTGAACACCATGAGTAAACATAAATACTATAAGAATACCATAAGTAAACTAATTACTAGACCATAAGTGGTTGTTAATTAACTGTTAATGAACTGTTAATGTGTGATTCATGTAACCTTGGTGTCAGTTGAGACCTTTTGGAATTCAACAACTTAACATCTGTTTCCATGAGAAACTGAACAACGAAACACCTTCTCTTTGCTTTTCTGTAATTGTAGGAAAAGACTTATGGAATACAGGGTACCATCTCTGCACCTTCAATGAGACCAGGAAGGAGAGTAGGTTGGTATATCATGCGGTCCCTTACATCGTGCAAAGACACTGCGGGGGCTGGCTGCCATGGCGGATGTGTAACGTCACTCTTTACAAGATG
The DNA here is from genome assembly GCF_026213295.1 of Gadus chalcogrammus. NCBI lineage: Eukaryota > Metazoa > Chordata > Actinopteri > Gadiformes > Gadidae > Gadus > Gadus chalcogrammus. Next base: position 20,526,381 of record NC_079418.1, read on the forward strand.
ACCTCGTGGCCGGAGTACAGAGAGGTCGTCCGAGAGGTCACCAGATGCTGCCATGGTTTCGTACACATGGGTCACTACTGTGTGCTGCGTGAGTCGTTGTCTGTTAGCATTGACGCTACTAAAACCACTTTCCTCTTGACGTTTCATATTTACTGTAGGCCTATGTGGTAGACCCTTTTATCCAAAGTGACTTGAGGTGAATTCAGAGATATGAAATGTTTACGTGCTCGTGGTTGCCTATTAGGTATATATACGTATGGTACCTCAGTACATTTTAATATTTCTTCACACCTTTACAATGTCAAAGAGTAGTAGACAACACAGCATAATCCTGAAGTTCCAGCCAGGCTCATGATTAAAACCCCTACTACATAGTAGATGATGACCTATTGTATTCATTTTTAAATAGTGGGCTAGGGTTATTTACCTTCATATCCACAGGCTATCAATAAAAATCCTTGATCAAGATGTCTCACCCTACCTGCCTTAATAACATGCATCTCAAGTCGCCTTGGATTAAAGGGTCTGCTAAATAAATAAATAAATACCCAGTAAATACTACTTATAACTAATAATGTCATATATTTCTTTGGAGCCATCTGCTAACAAGACTTCAGTGTATATGTACATACATAAAGGTCTTATAGTGAGTTATATCTCGTCATTCAGCACTCAACAGAACCAGGGAGTTCACTACCAAGCCGGGATTCTGCCCGACCGCATCTGAAAAGTCACATGACGGCTGCCAAACCTGTGTTTGGGACATCGACTGCCCAGGTTGGCAGAAATGCTGCCAAACGTTGAATCGTTCCCGATGTGTCGACCCTGCCAGTAAGTAGTTATTCAGTGATAATTAGTTTTTTAACATGGTTCTTATCTTGTAATCTTCTTTTGTTGGAGGCCCAATCACTTGTTTTCTTGTTTGAGTGATGTGTGTTAAAAGCAAGGTGTAATCTTTTTCAGTGTTTACACATTACGTAGCCAACGGAGGATGGAGGCTCAATGTGACGGTGACAGTGAAGACGGATTACGATGTCATGATGGCCTTGGATAAAGGACTTCTTAACCACACACAATTGTTGCACACCATGGTATGGTAGTATTGAATGCAGAAAATGGGATTCAGTAGTTTAAAGAATGTCCTTATATTTTGATGCATTTCATAATTTTGAATTTTTCGAAGGAAGCGACCTACTACGAAAGTATACTTTATGTCATTGATTCTCTGAATCTTTTTCTTTAATTGAACTCATTTCAATTTCTTCCATCTGTGTTGTGCATGTCTGTACCCCTGCTAGGTGAGCGGGGCGCTGAACTCCTCAGATATTTCGGTCCAGTATCTCAGCTCGTGTCCAGTGGTTCCTTACAGGACAGCTACGTCTCTGATAATTGGCTGTGATGCCACACTCTCCCTGGACGTCACCACGGCCAAATTGCATAAACTCCTCAGGGACATATCAGAGGTGTCCTCTGTAACAGTGGAAGGTAAGGATAATCTCATGGTCAGAAAGATTACCATGAAGAACTAAAAGCACTCTCTTGTCTCTCGGAGATGGCCACTGGTGCAATAAGTGAATGCATACTATAGGTATACTATATACCAAGCTAAAATGTCATTTATTTATTCAAGACACAAAATAAAATGTAACCTCTATGGGCCAGGAGGAATCTCATCATTGAGCAGACTTGTTCTGGAAAGTATGTGGATCATGAATCATCCCACATACTTGTGAGCAATCGGCCTCCATTCTAGCGCGATCCTTTACAGCAAAATACAAAAGCAGAGACAAATATGCAGACATCATCCACCTTCAGAAAGTAAACAGTGTAAGCTGTTCCAGTCATATGTATCCTAAATTGACACAGTTACATGCTTAATGATTGTGAGTGTCTAACAGTCTAGCTGTTTGGTTGCTCCTGTGTGTGGAGGATTGTGATTCATGATGTTTTCCAAAACTCAGTGTTCAGGATGTGTGAGTCAGTAAACCGCCATAGTTTCCCTCCCCCGATACTTATTTTTGACGGTCATCTGTGGGTCGCTTCCTGCATCGCTGGAAAAGCTATCACCACCACACACACCCACTCACACACATGAATCGAACAAGAATTTGAATCCATTTTGTTAGAAATATAATATTTAAATGGTACAATCTAAATGTGAAAGTAATTAACTGCATGCAACTGTGACCCCTCAATCGGAAAAACAATGTGTCTAAGGCACCATCAGTGATTCCTTACAATAAGGATACAAACAGACTTCAATCCAAACCACCATACCACCATTTAAACAACAGCTTTAATTATCATCAATCAATTCATATTTTGGGAACCATTTCAAGGTAATGCCACATGGGTAATACAGTGGTGTAATCTTAAATATCTTAAATATACCTAAATATTCACCACAATATTTGATGCAAAATTGCTTTTAGTGAATTCAACATATACCCAAAGTGCACACCCAGCCTTTCAGTTCAGTATACCTTATTATTCCGCACGACTATACTGCTACAGCATATACCTGTGCCTCATAAACCTACTCATTACTGCACAAGCACACAATGTGTCTTCATTTGTCAACACAGACGTGGATGAGTGTGCGCACACTGCTCTCCGTAATTGCTCCCCTCACACCGAGTGTAACAACACCGTGGCCTCCTACCACTGCTCCTGTCGCCACGGCTACACAGACGTTCTTCCCCAAAATGCTGGTGCATCGTGTGAAGGTGTGTTGGCGAGGGGCAGCTCTCTCTGTGAATGGGCGGACATGATTTATTGTATGTGTGTTCGTGTGTCGGTGTGTCCGTTCGCGATACAGTGAGAGGATGAGACTATTAATAGTTGTGTCAGAGTGACTCAGAGATAATTTCTGTCTCAGCAGCGGGGTATTGTAACGAGGATAGGGATACATAAACTCCAATATCAAACAGTGTATAGATATTCAGTGCATGATATGTACCTTACACAGGGACATAAGTGCATTGCCTCTTTCCTCTGAGCACTACAACCTTTTTTTTTTTACATTGGGCATTGAATGTGTTTGCATTTGACCTACAGAGGACGACCTTGACATCGCCCATCTTTTTGATTTCCAGTTTACCAGACCCCCACCAATGCAACCCCCTGTATCAATGGACTAACTGGATCCACAAGCCGAAACCCCTCTGCCACCCCTGGACCCACCGTGGACCCACCCTGCTGGTCGGCTTCAGCACCGACCACCCTGCAGACAAACGCCACTTCTAACACAAGCACCCCACCGCCTGAGGAGATGTCCACATGTGGTATGAAGTACACATCACCCGTCTCCTGTAAATGTTGAGAAAGGAAACAGGAATGTGCAACTACAAGTCATTTTACCAGAACCGTTGTTTAACTTGAATTGTACTTAGTCATATTCTTCTTCTTCTTCTTCTTCTTCTTCTTCTTCTTCTTCTTCTTCTTCTTCTTCTTCTTCTTCTTCTTCTTCTTCTTCTTCTTCTTCTTCTTCTTCTTCTTCTTCTTCTTCTTCTTCTTCTTCTTCTTCTTCTTCTTCTTCTTCTTCTTCTTCTTCTTCTTCCCACAACCACCAACCAGCTCCTCCCAAACTCACCCAACTGTCTTCATCCCACATCACGGGAACATCCTTCTGCCTGTCCTGGTCTGGCCTGACACAGAGCAACCAGACAAGCTATTTAGTTGATCTGAGAGAGGGGACAGAGTTCATCATTCACCTGGTGACCAATGAGACCAAGGTGAACATGACAGATCTGGATCCTGGGGTGCTCTACAGTGTCACCATCACCCCCTGTGCATGTGATGCCCAAGGGGAGAGTCAACTATTGAATGTGAAGACGGGTAAGTCAATTACGGGCTGATTGCTCTATAACAGGTATTCCTAACCTGTTTACACTCAAGGCCCCCTTCCCAGTGTCAAAAGTGTTTCAGGCCTGTAGCCGAAGACTGCAATACTATATTCCCGAAGCTAACCATGGCTCAATTCTATGATGCATTTTATCAGAGAAATAATGTATGCGGTAGCCTTTGGGCCCACTAGGTAGTTGTATCGCACATGTGTACGATGCAACTCGCACACTCTTAAGGTATTTTTTTACAATAGATTGGTTTTGGATAACATTGTGACCATTGTGCATATTTATACGTAATAATACAATTACTTTGAACTTTGTCTTTTCTTCAGCTGCTCAGAACCTTAAGGCCACTGCAAAAGTGACAAATGTGAACTTCACTGATGACTTCCTAAACTCAAGCAGTCAGGCTTACTTCAATTTCTCTAAGGGTATTAAAGAAGAGGTATGTTGGTCCCTCATTACCATCTCCATAGCCACATAGTTTAGAGTTACACAGGCATGATTACAAAACATACTATTCTTCTTCTTTTTTTTCTGTAATGACTTGCCATTATTAACCTGTGCTGTGTCCTTCTATTCCTATTCCGTCCATCTATCCACCATCCATCCATCTGTCCCTCCCTTTTTACCGACAGATATACAAGTCTCTCTCTTCAGAGCTCAAAGAACTGGTTGACTCTGGGAAGGTGAGAATCGAGATCACCAGCCTGTCACAGGGCAGCGTGGTTGTCCACTTCTCCGTCGTCTACGACGCGAGCGTCACCGAGCTCAACGTGACCTCTGCAGCGTTGGGCTCCCTGTTAAACAGCACCAGATACAGTGTGGACGAACACAGCACAAGTGTATCTGGTATGTATCTCTCACTGCATGGTCCAGGAGAGGATAGTTGGGCTGTTTTGACTCCCCAGACAAATACAAGGTTTTATGTTCAAAGCCCAACAGTCCGCAGACTCCATCTAGGCATCCTTGAGCAAGATGAAGTGCATTTCAAATGTCATTTTATTTTGTCATTCCTATAGATGTTGATGAATGTGCTTCGGGGCTGAACGACTGTTCCCAAAATGCCACATGCAATAACACCTGGGGCTCCTACACATGTGTTTGTAATGATGGCTTTGAAGATATGGACTCTGATTGGCCAGGACGAGTCTGTGGAGGTATGTGGTCCGGAAGACCCTATGTTCATTGGTAGAATTGTAGAGAAATAACATAATAATAAGAAAAGTGTCTAGATGTTTGTTGGATGTTCTCTAATGCTTACTATTTCACCTTGTTCTCTCTGTAGATACCACTACCTCTTCCTTAGCCCCGTCCACCACTGTACCTGTCATTACCCCTTCCTTAGCCCCGTCCACCACTGTACCTGCCACTACCTCTACCTTAGCCCAACCCACCACTGTACCTGCCACTACCACTTCCTCAGCCCAACCCACCACTCAACCTGCCACTACCTCTTCCTTAGCCCAACCGACCACTATACTTCCTACTGCCACTTCCATAGCCCTGCCCAGCACTGTACCTGTCACTACCTCTCCATTAGCCCCGCCCACCACTGAACCTGCCACTTCCTCTTCCTTAGCCCCGCCCATCACTGTACCCATTAACTACACATTCATGGGCATTCCCAACATTAATAAAGGGCTTCCATCCATCTCGGTGGAATGCAGCCCAAAGGCCATCATGGTGACGGTAGCCAAGGATTTTCTGCAGACCAAACAAATCAGTTTGCCGTCACTCCACCTCGGTCAGGTGTCCAACCTCCCACTCGACCTCAACGATACCCACGTGCGCCTGACCGCGGCATGGAACGACACCAACCGGTTCAGCGTCAGTGTGGTTTAACTTTTTTAAGCAATCTCAATATTGCCTTACTCAATGAACAGCTTCTTTTGTTGTATCTTTGTTGCACTTTGTTGTATCTTTTTTGAAAAAATATACAATGAAAATGATTCAAAATGTGGGTTTTTTATGTAGAACGACTCCTACCTCACAGCCAAGGTGACCCTATTCAACAGCCCGGAGCCATTGCTGAACGGCACCAAGGGCATCGTGCACACACTGGAGGTGCCCATCCTCTGCGCCTACAGGAAGAGCGTCTTCATCTCCGCAAACTTTGGTGACATGGGGTAGAGTCTCAATATAGACAAATCGAATAGCATTGTTGTTTTGTTTTTTATTCTTTGTGGAGCTGTTTATCTGTAGGGGTAACTTGGTGTGCTGCAAACGTTGAACTTTCTACTATTTCCAGATACAACATGAACATAGACCCTATATCGGCCTCGGGCTCCTTCAAAGTGATCATTCAGTTGCTGAACGGCACATCTGCCCTGCCGCACAACTACACTTTGTCCCCTGACGAGGAGGTGGTGGTGAAGGTCTCCATGAACACCTCCGCTGAGGAGATGAGGCTGATCATCAGCAAGTGCTGGGCCACCCCCACCAGGAATATTGGGGACAACCCCAGCTACATTTTCCTGAACAGGGGGTAGGTGTCTGGGTAATAGCTCTGCTGTTACCCAGTTGCAGGTTTGGGAGAGTACCTGGAGATTGTGCTGGGGGCTATCGCTTGTAAAAAACGACGTTGCAGTGTATACGTTTTGTTGTTTATGATTTTTTTGTGTCCAGCTGTCCTCTGACCGACTCCTACACTGCAATCATAAGCAACGGGAACTCAAGCTCGTCCTCGTTGTCGGTGCGGATCTTCTCCCTCGTAGAGTTGGATGTGGTCTACCTCAAGTGCCAAGCCAACATCCGTGTGGAGATGGGATCGGCGACATGTGTACCTGTGAGGACTTTCACTCTTCACTAGGGCTGTAACGATACGCGTATCGAAACCGAAATCGCGATACTCAAAGCCACGAACCTGTGGATGAGTGTGCGCACACCCTAACCCTAACCCTCAAAGCCACGAAAGCGCGATACGCCCTTTTTAACCCTCCGGTCAAATTGTCCAATTGAAATTTGCTAATAATTTGTCTAAATAATATTCTGCTGACACCGCCCCCTCTTATCGATGCCGTAAGTATGCGACGAGATGCCCTCTCTGTGATGACAGCTCTCCGTGGCTACGGAGGATTGCATTTCTCCACAGCCATCGAAGTCCTCATATGCGATATGAATGACATTTATCCAGAGTGGGCAAAGCGCGAAAATCGCCTGTGTGATCCCTTTCTCTATTGTTTTGTGTGATATGACCGGCAGTTGGTCTGCTTATAGGTCGGAATGAAGCGGCCACCGATTATTGACAGGCTGGGTGCTTTATTCTACCGGACTCGTTCTCTTCTTCACTAGACACACGCTACCGCTCGCTCTCCTCAATCGTCCACTCACTCGCTGACGTCACTCACACACACACACACACACACACATACGCACACTGCCATTCTCGCGCACACACATACGCTACTCGTAACACTATGCCTCGTTATTGCGACGTTCATGTTAGACGTTCATGTTTTTCCCATCTATTGAAAGTTAGGCTATTAACCATGTTGCATTCTATACGGCCTGATTATGTCATTATTTAAGCTACATAGCCTAATAAGAAGCGCTAATAGGATATTTGACTAAACCACCAAACTAGTTGAGGGTTTTTGCCTACCTGCAAGCATCCTCCAACTGCAATCTTTGGTTATTTATTTATTAATTTAGCTATACTGTAATAGTATTCTTTCTGTTCAAATCTGTTCAGTGTTCCAAATTATTTGTTATTAAATGTTACATTCAGTTAATTGTTACACAAGTGTTGTTGAACTAAAATGCTTTTTAAATGTAAAAAAATTGTGGGATGTATCGAACCGTGGGTCAAAAATCGTGATACAAACCGAATCGTGAGTTGGTGTATCGTTACAGCCCTACTGTTCACTGATGATGTGCTGCTTTTCCCCCTGCCGACTTGAAAGCCAGTCAACCAATCAAATGTGTTCTTTCAGGACTGCAGCATGAGTAAGGCCCGCCTTGCCAGAACAGTTGATTCCCTTGTCGGCTCCAATGGGGCTTTGATACGAGAGCATGAGTGTGAGTGGTTTCCCTCTTTCTCTCCCAAAATAATGATAAGCTAGAACATGTTTGCAGTAGATACGTTTGCTCGTCCATATAATGTATATTGAACCGACACTAGAGCGACTTCACCAATTTTAGTTAAGTTTGCGTTTTAAGGAATTTATGATGACTCATATATCCGAGTTGTGTATTCAAAGTGTCTGGGTTTATTGGCTTAATGGAATACTAGCTAGAGCTATCCCTCAGTTAAGTGATACACAACGCATTATTTGTATCACTATCATCATTGCGTAGTGTACATCTAGTCGGTTATTTGAGCAGCTTGTTTCCCAGGCAGGATCTGTGTGATCTGTGACTTGTCCTGAATGAAATTCACAGATAGCCTTGAGACGGAAAGCGATATACTCCAAGTCGTGGGCTTCAGCTTTCTTGGAATATGCATAATGGTGATCTTTCTGGCGGGTTTCACCTGCATCGTCTTCTACCAAAGAAACCGTATCGGCCACTACAACTTCAACATCAAACCCAAGCAGGACGACTTCACCTTCAATGTCTTCAATACGTAGGGATTCAATGAGGGTGGCATTGTGTCCCTTAGGCTTGTCATAAGCAGGTACATTAATGATTTCGTTTCATTGTATAAATGTTTTAAAGCCACATCACGCAATGAATTGTCATTGATTCACGCTGTAGCGTATACATCATAGTGTATATTATGTTTTAAAAGCTATCCAAAGTCTGTCGCATTCAGTTCAACAATTGCCAGGGAAAAATGTAGGCAAAGATACGATGTAACGCACTTTCTCTCAATATTTTTCTACATAGACGAAAATAGTTACTCTTTTTTTATGTCCTCTACTTGCAATGCATAGATGATTGAGTGTATGATGAAGATAAAGTTGGCTGTAATAATTCATCTCAAGTGGTTTTGTGTTATGCTGTATCCACACACTTGAGGGTGCTAGTGTAGCAGTTTTCAAAGAACTAAACAGATAACAAGATGGCTGCCTGCATGTGAGGGACCGAGATCCTCTCCTCGGTCAGGTCCACATCAGGTCAGGCGATTATCAGATGCTTGGTGATAAGAAACATAAGCCATTCGCAAACGAGGCATCCGGAACACCTGCTGGCCACATAATAACCATCATGCTTTTTTAAGGCATTTATGGAGCACACCCAATGCACATTGTTGTCATTAGACACATGATAACCAAAATGTTTCCCGGATTAAATACCTCCACGTGTTCAGAGTGCAGAGGTAAAGCCGACGCCTGGTGTGCTACATGACAAACACAAGAGGACGGTTCTCTTGAGGATGGTGTTCCCTGGAGACGGTGATGAATGAATAATTCTTCGGGAGGCTGGTGGCTAGTAGGCACGTAACCATCTGGGAAGCTATAACTAAACCCCCTTTCTGATTAGCCCATTCTGCCGCCTGAGATCCGCTGCCGGGTTGCCATGACATCCGTGGCTGCGCGCAGGCTCGGTGTGCCCTGGAGGGATCGAGGGAGGCGTAGAAGGAGAGTGATGAAATATAAAGGTGCGAACACACCAAGCGCGTTACTCGCGTACGACGCGTATAAAATTGGCAATTTTTCCATAGGGAACCATTGGTTTACGCGCGTATGAGACGCGTACACGCGTAAAGCAACATTTTACTCGCGTTAGGGGCGTATGAGGCGCGTATATATACGCGCGTATATATACGCGCGTACATATACGCGCGTATATATACGCGCGTACATATACGCGCGTACATATACGCGCGTACGCGAGGAGTTCAAAAAATTGAACTTTTTACGCTCATACGCGCCGCAATAGCCAATCAGCGTTGAGCTTGACCCGACGTCACTGGCAGAGAGTAGTGAGCTTGGACAGAAGCATACGGCCGACATCTTTCTTTATTCTGTGTGGAAATAGTAACATAGTTACGCTATAAAATGCTTTTATGGAAACATTTTTAGCGAGAAATGTGCATTTTACTTTCATAATGTTCGCTCGGTGAATGTGAAGGATGTTTGGTTTGATAGTTATGACGAAGAGGGAACGCTCCGTTCACTTGCATGGACAGAGTCTCTGGTTACTAAGCAACCTCAACGTCTTGGCGGACTATATATCTGCTGATCAACACTACGAATGCTGGAAACACACCAGACACACCATGTGAAGTTATTTAACCAGATTATTGTTATTTATATCCGATATTATTTAATCTAATCCGATCTAAACTCTATCACCCAAACACCACGGCGTTTGGGTTTCCTACCTCGGACTCCAGCGCAGCCATGTCCATGGCAGCCACGGCCGGCAACTTTCTTTATTCTGGGTGGAAATAGTAACATAGTTACGCCATTAAATGCGTTTATGGAAACATTTCTAGCGAGAAATGTGCATTTTACTTTCATAATGTTCGCTCGGTGAATGTGAAGGATGTTTGGTTTGATAGTTATGACGAAGAGTGAACGCTCCGTTCACTTGCATGGCCAGAGTCTCTGATTGCTAAGCAACCTCAACGTCTTGGCGGACTATATATCTGCTGATCAACACTACGAATGCTGGAAACACACCAGACACACCATGTGAAGTTATTTAACCCGATTATTGTTATTTATATCCGAGATTATTTAATCTAATCCGATCTAAACTCTATTACCCAAACGCGACGGCGTTTGGGTTTCCTACCTCGGACTCCAGCGCAGCCATGTCCATGGCAGCCACGGCCGGCAACTTTCTTTATTCTGGGTGGAAATAGTAACATAGTTACGCCATTAAATGCGTTTATGGAAACATTTCTAGCGAGAAATGTGCATTTTACTTTCATAATGTTCGCTCGGTGAATGTGAAGGATGTTTGGTTTGATAGTTATGACGAAGAGTGAACGCTCCGTTCACTTGCATGGACAGAGTCTCTGATTGCTAAGCAACCTCAACGTCTTGGCGGACTATTTCTCTGCTGATCAACACTACGAATGCTGGAAACACACCATGTGAAGTTATTTAACCCGATTATTGTTATTTATATCCGAGATTATTTAATCTAACCCGATCCAAGCTCTATCATCGACCCAAAGACAGCGGCGTTTGGGTTTCCTTCCTCGGACTCCTAAATCCAGCGCAGCCACAGGCTGGGGGGGGGGGGGGGGGGGTTTGGGGTCTCATCTACGCGCGTATGCGTACGCGCGTATCTGACCATTTTTGACACAAAATGGTCAAGCAACATTTTAGGTGCGTTACGCGCGTACATGGTACGCGAGGTACGCGCTTGGTGTGTTCGCACCTTAAAGGACGCATTTCGCGCGTTTTCATCCAGGGTGTGTGTGTGTGTGTGTGTGTGTGTGTGTGTGTGTGTGTGTGTGTGTGTGTGTGTGTGTGTGTGTGTGTGTGTGTGTGTGTGTGTGTGTGTGTGTGTGTGTGTGTGTGTGTTCATAATTGCTGCACAAACGAAATGTTAAATTGCTAAATGATACAAAACGACCTTATAGGCAGATTGCGTCACAACTCCTAGGCCCGATATCAGGTTTGCTTTGGAGTAAAAAGATCTGATTCAAGTTGCAGATTTAAAGACCTGCAATGCATATTTTCAGGTGTTTAGTTTGATTCATGCCTTCAGCGTTGTTATGTAGCCTATCCAACGTGTATGGCCTTTACCTCATCCCAGAGCCCCTGTTCCTCTTCAGCTTACCTCCCCTTCCCAATTCCTTTGGGTCAGTGTGCCCCTGAACCAGAAGCCTTCGTCCTTGATTTTTTTTGTGTGTGTGTGTGTGTGCGTGCGTGCGTGCGAGAGAGAGAGAGAGAGAGAGAGAGAGAGAGAGAGAGAGAGAGAGAGAGAGAGAGAGAGAGAGAGAGAGAGAGAGAGAGAGAGAGAGAGAGAGAGAGAGAGAGAGAGAGAGAGAGAGAGAGAGAGAGAGAGTATGTATACATGACTGGGTGACTGAGTGACTGAGTGTGTCCCAAGGCTTTTACACTGGACCCTACCTCTCACAGGTCAGGGCTAATTAGCACTCAAACATCTCTGCAGTGTACATAACCAGGCCAGAGCCTCAGCTAAAGGATCCTTGAGGAGCATAATTACATTAAGTCTTCTCGGTTACACAGGGGAATTCTGATGGTAGGGTAGAGAGTGCAGAATTAAGAAATGTATACAGGTTTTTAGTCATTCAGCAGAGACCTTTGACCAAAGGGACATTGACTGTACATATATTTCAGTTATGATCCGGTAGGGCTATGGCATCTTGGATGTGTAGACTGCTGCCATCGTATTTGACCCCAGAACCTTTTGAGTCAAACAATAATATCCTAGTAGTATTTTGCGGACATGATAGCCTCAATTACTTTACTTACTTGGTCCTTAGTTGTGAGGCCTTTTTCGATAGATAATGGAGATGAACCAACCCATTTATCTAGATCCACATGGTGCTATTATGGTCCATTGTTCCTCTGTGTAATAACCTTGAAGATAACCTATGGTCTTTGGCCAGAACCAAATACGTGCCTTTCTAAGTGGTGTGTAGCTTGTGCTTGAGCTAGCCTGGAAATACAATGATGCTATCAAGTAGAAATGTAATCGAATGATTATACGGATAACTGTTCAGCCATGCTATCCTGTTTTTGTGTATGTTTGGGATTCCTTGAGGCCAGACTATCCATTTAGAAGCCACGTAGTTCATAGTTGACTAGTATTTAGTAGAACTCATCCATGTCAACTATTAACAATTGTAACCATACAAATCAGGTAAGTGAAGTTTAACAAGGCGCCTCTTCTAAAATAAAAAAATAGCACACTCATATAGACCAACCACCTCCCCTTATCTCAGATACACCCCCAGTTGCAGCTCTCTGTACTGCACCTCTTCAATTAAATATAGTCTGTTGCAGTGCCAAAATAAATTGCCAAAACATCCCTGGATTTTCTTTTTATATATCAGACGGATAAGACATTCTGTTTTTACCTCTGGTTTCTTTTTAACAGACTTAAAGAGACAGATTTTAGTAGGGGAGCCATTGATAGTGTGAATTAAAACATTACGGGTAAGATGGAGCCATCCAAGACCATAGCAGCGATAGGAAATGTTATTATTTTACATAGCAATGTCACTGTTGAGGGTGTAGGCCTCACCCACTGGTCAATGGAAGGAGAAACACAACCCTCTGGTTAGTAATGAGAAATAACCATAACCAACACTGTCTGGTTTCTGTATGCTTCATAATCTTTGACTTTGAGAGTTGCCATGCCAAGCCAGTGGCCTATGGGAGGAACACCTTAGTATGTCCTTTCAGGGGGAGGAAACCCTCTCAAAAACATAGAACACACACACAAAGGTCCTGTTAGAACCCGGGCCACTCTGACTGTGAGGCTGCACCCCCAACATAAACAACAATAGCTGGGGGGCCACTGACAGAATGACAATAGAAGATAGCAACTTTCAAGCATGTTTATTTACATTTAAACTGATTCACATACATCAATTTCTGTTTTTTTGTTATACATTTATAGAAGCACTTAATGGTGTGGTTATTCTGAACAGATTTCCCATTAAAACATTGTTTTGAAAACAATATAATGTGACCTGAAATTAATATATAGCACCGATGGAATAATGCATTGGATGAGAAACGTGAGACATGTTTCAAACATGCTTGTGACCTACAGTATGTGATCTTTTTGGCGAACAGGAAGCTTTTAGGGTTATGGAGCAATAATCTCTTTTGCTAAATATAACCTAGTCACACGTCGTCATGGTAACACTTTATTTTACAGGCTATTCCATAATTTAAATTCATCACAGACCAATATGAAGGTAAAATGTAGACTATTCATGAACTAGGTTCTGTTTGGTTGTTTACTGTACACATATGCACCCTGAACTTTACCGGTAGGTAAGAATTCTATATATAAAATCTTTGCCAAAGAAAAATATCACAGCCTTCTTTAATTTGTTAATATCTGATAAATATATATTATATGCATATGATACAATCATCATCGTTGATATTGCACTTCCTAGTGTTAGTCTGGTTACTGAAAACCCATATACAGACTTTACTAGATAATTTCTGTACAAGTGTTTTTTCTCCATTTTACCTTTGTATTAATCACTCCCAAAATAATTTGTATTCATGGTTTTGTTGTTTTGTATTATTATCATCACTTAGATATTTCATGAGGAAATAACAGTCTGCGAAATAAAGCGTTACCCAAACCATTATATATGTACACTACTACTGATATCTCCTGCCATCTTACACTGAAGTGCTGTTGCTTGGGTTTGGATAGTCGGTGTGCTAATCCGCCGGTTTTACATCAGGCGCGAAGCGGACCACCCCAGTGGTCCGGCGGGGCTCGGGTCTTACCACGAGAGGTTCTGACTCTCCTCCGGCAGCACCCTGGGCACCACGATGATCGGCTCGGAGACCCTCGTCATGAGCTTCCCTTTAGCGCACAGTTTACATACCAACGAAGAAGAAGAAAGAGGGAGAGAGAGACAGAGAGAGAGCGAGAGAGAGAGACAAAAACACAAACACAGGATGAGGCATAACTCCAGATCATCAACATCTGTGTGGCTGAGCACTCTTTAAGCACTCATTCGGGATGATAGGGAGAGAATGACTATAGAACAGAAAGTAGTCATTGGTACTTTTGAAAAGTTGAATTAAACCATGGGGATACTGTTGGCATTTGCCAAGAATCAACACCCAAAGGTTTAACAATCTAAATTTGTATTGGTTTGTATCTTTATAACCGGATGGTTTAAAGTTAATCCAAGTTGCATTCGTATTATATATAGCTAGTATCAAATACAGCAAGGACATTACAGACCATTCTCTTTATAGTCTTCTTCAAAAGAGCCAGCCGGAGCCAGTTCCAATTCATACTTACCCTCAGTTGAATTTAACAATGAAAAGTATTCAATACTTAAAACACTCAAGAGATAATACCCCAAAAACTGTTGAATGGAACGAAAAAATTGAGTGAAATAATGTGTTTCCAGTGAAGAAGAAAGTAAAACGATTCAAGATTCAACAAAAAATTGAAGATACGTTTCACAGAGTCCAATATAACAAATCATCGGCAGAAAATGCATAGTAGGTAAATCTTAAAATCGGAAAGGGTCGGATGATCCCTCCATTGTGATCATCAAAAAATGTAACAATTCAACCATCATATTCATGCAACCGTGCAATGGGTTATGCCCGGCATCCTGGATTCATCCCAGTCCACAACGGGCAGATGTTTCGCGGATGACCAGCGATGACTTGAGAGAACCCAAGGCTTCCTGCGCATAAGCAACGTAAGATGGCCTTGCATCTTGCATGTAGGACAGAGCCGGCATGCATTGCAGAGAGACCCATTTCCTCCCGGACACTATAGTTTCCATATGGAAGAAAATACATGCAATGTCTATTTTTAGTTGAATGTCTGAACGGGCATTCTGGAGTGTTGGGCGTGTTCACGTACATGAAAGACGAAACATCGGAACCTCGCTTGGATCGAGTATGCGATCGGCGACCACAGAGACGCAAGTGTGCTGCTGTGACAATAAACTTGGAAGGGTTCGGCTCCTTCTTGGGCATGTATGAATGGGAATGGGTGGTAATTGGGGCTTGCGGTTGTTGTTGTTGCTGTTGTTGTCGGTTTCTTGTTGTGTCGTAGTAATTTGTCATTACCTGGGATCTGGTAGCGTACAGCCCCACAGGTGTTGCTTTAGGGTCTGCACCCAGCCAATGTCTCGGATTGGCTGGCAGAGTTGTATGTAGTGGTGCTGTTTTAGCACAACCCTTTAAATGAATCAGAATGTCACTCATTAGCACTCTGAAACACAATGCTCAAACAGCAAGACTTACTCAAACATAGGCCATCCATGTTACCTGAAGATAAGGAGTTAATTACGATGGGTTTCATTCAATATCTTAACATATCAAACACATCTGATGTTAAATTAAATATGTAACGTATATACATCATTGCATTATTTGTGTAAATATGGCCAGGCTCATAGAGAATCACATGCCTTTTTATTCTGGAATTTGGTTCTTGGACTTGTTTGTTACATGCATGTTGCTACCCAATTTGAACGAGTGGTCTGAATATATTCAGTGCCTGAATCATATTTTCTTCAGTTCCCCACGTGAACGCAATATGCATGAAGCTGAAAAGCCATAAGAACTTATGCCAGAATATGGTACCAGTATTAAATATGCAAAAAATAATAGTGAGCAATAGCGAAATTCTCTTCCATGTGGATGATAATCATTAAATGATATGATCTATCTCACCAAGGTAAGGAGTGGAAGAGGTGAAGCATACGAGCACATATCTGCAATCTTAGCAGTGCTATCTCTGTATTTCTCAACAAAAGACCCAAGAACACACTGCTTTTTTTCTACTTTTGGCATTTATTTGTGCATTTCATTAAATATATGCAACACAAGCACGTCACAGTAAAATATATATGTATATATATTTCTTGCCCAACACGTCACTTTCTTTACCACACTTTCTATCCTGGTTTGCCTAAGAATGATAATAATTAATAATGACTATAATAATAGCCCCGTAAGTGATCTAACCACTGTTTACATACACTTCCCCAAACCGGACCCTCACACAAGCCTCCCCTGGAAACCAAAGGCTACAAAATGACAATGAGCCTCATGCTTTACGGTGTCACATGATCAGCCATGGTGTCACATGATCAGCTATGGTAGCGGTGGTAATGATAAATATAGATAGAAATGGTCAGTGTCACCCTTTGGAATGGGTCACCGAGCGATGCAGGTTGGCAGAGGTGATGGAAAACAGTGTACTGGGTGCCCTCATAGGAGGCGGTGGTGGCAGGGTGGTGGTGGTGGTGGTGGTGGGTGAGGGTGCTGAGTTGGGTGAGGGTGCTGGAGTGGGTGATTGAAGTGGGGCGGGGTACAGTGATGGGCGAGCCATGAGGCAGGGCAGGCCTTTCACAATGTACAATGCTCTGCCATTGTGGTCTATCCTCGACAAAACCAAGGGGCGTAAACAAAATGAAAGTTCCTTCAACGCTAAGACGTACAGAAAACAGCCATTTAGCCATGTGTTGCGTAAGACCTAAGCCCATGCAGAGCTCTGTCGGCCATATTAAGATATATACAATAAGTTACTGCAAAAATACAACTAGCTTTTTACCTTTCTTACTTTGGACACACAAATTTGAAATATCGTATTATTCGGCATACTTTGGTATACCTCTCATCGCCAAGCAATTGCAAACTGTTTTCAAATTGCCCAACCTGGCAAAATAATTGAACCCCATTCCCTTACACTACACAATGGAAAGTGCTCCTGGTTCAACTATCAGCCATTGTCCAACAAAAACATGGGCTTATTGTAAGACAAGCAGAATAACATGCAGTCGGAAGAAAGAACAATGAACAGCAAAGTCAGAGTCCACAAAGACTGCATTCAAACTCAGCATAACATAGATGATGCCTCATATCATTACTGGGGTGTAAAGGATGAATATTCTGATGAATAAGTCATCTTTAACCAAGAAAATAGGATAGATCCTTCCCTCTACAAACACATACATATAGGTGAGTGAGGTTACCACTAGATTAAGTTGTTGCATTTAAAGGGTTCATGTGTAGCGAATTCTATAGGTCACAGTTCACCCTAGCTGTGTGTGTGTGTGTGTGTGGGGGGGGGGGGGGGGGGGGGGGGGTTGTGTGTGTGTGTGTGTGTGTGTTGCTGTGCACTAAATATGTCTTGTCAATAAAGATTATGAATGGGAGAATTTACAGGCGGCTATGGCCAGTACTATTGTCAGCATCAAAAGGACAAGTCAAAGTTATATCATTACCTTAACTTTGCAATTGACAAAACCGTCATCAGCATGTTAATGTGTTCTGCAAACGACGGTACAGTACATGCATCAGACGAGGGCTCCCAGCTGGGTGGGGGGCCGTACGGTGAGCCTTATCAGAAACAGGGAGCTGTGACCTTGAACACAACAACCCCTTGTGAGGAGCCAATCTCGTGTTAATGTCGCGGGATGGAAGCTACGCGAGCTAACGATGAGCACAACGAACACACCACTTGAATTCAACTAAGCACCACTTGATGTTGTTGGTTGAGAGCTATTCAGTTCTTTACACAATGCAAAAAAACAAAACAATGATAAAACAACAAAGCATTTCCGTCAAACATCATCAGCCCGGCTTGTTGCTCTGCATTCACAGCCACGCAGAGAGCAGTAGAGAGACGGAGAGAGGCAGAGCAGGCTACATGACCAAGCATGGAACCACTTGCCAAGCAGCACATCTATCAAAGATGTCAGGAGGAGTTGCTTTGCTCGTCATTGTTATTATTATTATGAGACGTACACAGAGGTTGGTTTCCATGGCACCAAATTAGAGATCCATTATTCTCCTGACAAACCCTTGATAGACGCAAACAAAGCAAACCTGCTCCGTCGATGGATGTCAACTTTGCAGAATTGTTTGTGGATGGACCCATGCAAAAAAGTACAAGAGACCCATCCTGTGGCTAGCCAGGCATCTGGTAGCCTTGGCAACCAAAAGATGAGGCAGCGCGGGAGCAGAGGGGGGGGGGGGGGCGACGGAGGAAGTGGAGGCTCCTGCCCGGCCGGGACCATAGAGGTCTCGTTTGAGCTGGGAGGAGCAATGACATCATGTCCTGTTTAGATTATAGGACACATTTAATTGTGCAGCTTAAGCACACGCACAGCCAAGAGGTAGTGGTTACTTTGCAAGGTTAAATGGAGAGCCAGAGAGAGAGAGAGATGAGAGAGAGAGAGAGAGAGAGAGAGAGAGAGAGAGAGAGAGAGAGAGAGAGAGAGAGAGAGAGAGAGAGAGAGAGAGAGGGAGTGAGAAATGAGAGCGGAGGGGCTTGAAGGGGGAGGAAGTGAAATAGCCAATTAGAGAGTGAGAGAGTGGAGGGAGGCAGAGGTGTGAGAACAAAGAGGTGTGTATGCTCACCCCCCACCCCCACCCCATCCCCCTCCCCAAAGAAAAAGAGAAAGAAAGGATAGAAGTAGTGCTAAATGTTTTTTTACTCTTTTGCCTCAGCCAGTTTGTTGTTCATCTCTTTACTTTTCTCCTTGTCCCCCGGGGCAGCGGGGGGCCCGGCGGGCCCCTCCTCCGGGGCCTTCTTCTTGGACCCCTTCAGCACGGCGCCCTGCTTGTCCTGCCTGGCCTTCTTCACCGGCTTGCCCGGGCCCCCCGCCGTCTTGGCGGCGCCGCCGGCCTTCTTGGGCTTGGTGCGGGTGGCGCTGTACCTGTCCGACTGGGAGCCATGAAGAGCCGGGGGTCAGTGAGAAGCCCGCAACCCTCCATCCCTATCGCTGCTGGGATCTGATCGTAACTACTGTACTATCCCCAGTCGACCGACACATTCCACATGTACAACGCTACGAGACCTTTTAAATTAGTATTTTCCTGCTTTTGATATTCATGTGCACCACTGCTACTCATGAAAGATACAATGTAAATGGCACCTTGTGATGTGATTTCCTACTGCCCTCTCGGCTCTCCGTCCGTCTGTCGTGCTGCAGCCCTTGGATTGTGGAAGCCACTCCACTTTTAAATGAATTCTTTGATCGTTCTCAACCTCACATGCAAGTTGCTCTCTCCAGAAATCCACAGCCAACATCTTGCAACTGCAGAGGATAACAGGGAGTGGCCAGGGGGAACCAATGAGGTGGTGGGGCCTCACCTGTTTACTGGGGTCCAGGTAGGGTTCGCTGTACAGGCTGCGTATCCTCCGGCGCTCAAGGGCTTTGTTGTCGGCCGGCTGGGGCTTGGACTGCACACCCTGGTAGGAGTTGCTGTAGCTGGTCTCCAGGTTGGGCCTGTCGTCAGGCGGCAGGTACTGGGACTTGGCTCGGATCATCTTGGTTGGCTTCACGTCCTTGTAGGCCTTGAACTCCGTGCTGTGGGGGGAACGGGGGGGGGGGGGGAAATTTGGCGATAGGAGATCATCAATCGAATTGCAACTATGTCAACATTGCAAATATTAAATGATGATGAAACACAGCTGAATCGTGCAGAGTAGCTGTAGGACTCGGAAAACAAGCTGTTAAGGTTATTGAATCACAGAGAAGCCGGGGTTGTGAAGGAGGATGTGAACACGAGCATTTTGTTTTTGCGTGTTTTAAAAGTTAAAACATTGCTTGAAATCCTTTGTCAAGGCAGAATGCTGTTTCGTCCTTCTGTGTCCAGACAGAATGGCCAGGTAAGGAACTGGACTTGGACTCACATGAAGAGTGAGATGGAGGGATCTGGGTTAAAGCCTGTGTTCCCTTGGTGTATAATATATCACGGTTTGACTTGGAGGACTGCAGGTGTCTGCTGTTCTGTAGGAAGCCATTGTTACCGCGTCAGAACCAAATCAGTTCTGTACAGATTGAAAAACTCAAGTCATTGTACCCCTTTTATTTCTGATGACTGATCAATACAAATGTTGTATTTTGCACCTCATGTACTTTGCACCAATGTCTCCATATCTTCCAATCCCAACTCACATACATTTGGTTTATCTTAATTTGATCAAATAGAATAGAATAGAATAGAAAGCCTTTTATTGTCATTGCACGAGTGAAGTACAACGCAATTTTTAGTAAGCTTTCCCAATTGGTGCATTCGAGAAAATAAATAATATATAAATAGAACAAGAACAACAGTATACCAAATAGAAATGTAAATAATGCAGACTTACGCCAGTGTGTGTAATTCTTAAAAGTTTCTCATAGAAAAATATCTTCTGGGATTGTTTTATGAATCATATTAACAAGATCGCACAATGTAACACATAACATAACATAACATAAAAAAGGACTAAGGGTTAGAAACGGTTCCGTTGGACATTTTTTTACTAACTTTAAAGCAGCGCATTTTCTTATTCTCATTTGAACTAGAATAGTAAACAGGGACTTATCAGCATTTTGCAAACAACCCTCCTCTTCGAAAGCACGACTGCATCGTTGTTCTTTGCTTTGTTGTAATTTATTACATGACAGGCGCTGAATAAAGACCAATGCTTTTCAAGCATATTTGCCTAAAAACAGCAATTGTTCAAAAAACTCCAACCCCCACAAATGCAAACAATGTACGGTTCCCCGTTCCGCTGAACTGGCAAGTGAAAAGCCCACTGTTTCATTCTCCCACAAAGGCAACGCCAGTGATGGGAAGGACTGAATTAAGGGAATCTATTATTAAGGCGGATACAGCAGAGAGAGAGAGAGAGAGAGAGAGAGAGAGAGAGAGAGAGAGAGAGAGAGAGAGAGAGAGAGAGAGAGAGAGAGAGAGAGGGCGAGAGAGAGGGCGAGAGAGAGACACACAGCAGGAACACTGTACTCATTAGGCAAGTCAGCACCAATATGAAATAACATAGAAATCCATAATGCTGTGGAGAAAGATTGTAGTTGTGGGAGTCTCAGCTCAGCGGAGAGGAAACAGCATTGAAGGTTGTCGGCCAAGGTCTCTGCTGAGAGAGAACGGAGCTTTGATATTGGTGTGTGTTCGACACTAAGGGCCTGGCATCCTGTGGTGACTGTGCAAAAAATACAAAACAAACGGCAGGATTTTTTTTAATATGAAGAATAAATAGACTATAGAAAAATATTAGTAGATCATTCGAATTTAACCAATGAAACTTTTCTATTTTATCCATTTTTGCTTTTATTTTTCAATGTAATTTACTTTAATTATCCTAATCCGCATCTTAATTTCTTATATTTCATATCTTCTGCGGTGCTCATGACTTAATAACAACATTGTACATGACTTTGATGTAATCCATCATGAAATGTGTTTCCAATGAGTCAGACATTCTGCCGTGTCACCCAAAGGTCCCGTCTCGGAGTAATACATTACATCCATCTCATTTTATATCATCTAATGTACTTCTATTCACAATGTAATTCTTTTCATAAATCTCCAGTAACTTACGTAATATTCTTCACATGTCAGAACAATATAAAAGTCAGTGATGAGTGAAATGTTGTTATGTCATCTTAATGGCTGCTGGATGGAGCCTTAAAGGAGAGAGGTAGAAAACTCGGAGACGGATTTCACAAGAGGACTGAAGTCCATTTTTACAGTAATGCTGGACTGGGCCAAGATACTGCCGAACCAGACAAGTTACACAACCATGTCCGTAGCCCATGGCCAAGTCAAACAGGAGACGCAGTGTGCGATAAAGCATTGCGCGTGTATGTGTCTGTGTGTGTTTGTGTTGAGAGAGAGGGGTGGGTGTGGGGGGGGAGATGATAAAGATAGTATGAGAGCACATGGGGAAGGCAGTGTCATACACCGGTCTGCACAGCGGCATGGCTGCTGGTCACGCACGTATGACAAAACAATCCTGCCAGTGTCTCTAAGGTCAGCCTGTACTTGGTACGTGTGTAGTGCAGGGTCAAATACAACGCTTCCACTAGCACCGTTAGTTCTGCTGTGTAAACTCTGCAAAGTGTCCACTGCTTGAGTGGCCAAAGAGTAGCCTACCGATGTGTCCATTTTCTCAAATGAATCAGGATGTAGTTGTTATGCTTGTTGTCTTTTACAGTCATTCTGCCATTCCATCTAAGCACAAGGGGAAAGCTATTGATTTTGGACTCTTGCATAGAATAGGTGATGGTCATCCTCCACTTGCACTTAATGAATCTCCAAAAAACGATATTTCTACTATAATCTTCATTCAAGTTTCATGAAACAATAAGCCCAATGCTACATGAGAGGAGCTTAGTGAGCTGCAGTGGTGGACAACAGATACTGGATTAAATCCTTCCTCCCTATTGGTCTAAGTCAGAGTTGCTCCGACGGTTTGATTCTCGTCAAATTTTAACTCTGACTGGAAACCAATTTGTTCTCCTCATCAAGCAGAACAATAATCTCCCTGACAACAGCCAGTGTTCATAACCTCTTTGTTTGTGTTTCCCTTTTTTTTTGCTCCTTTTCTCAAACAAAGTTATGAAAAGAGTGTTGTTGCCATGGGTTACGTCTCCATGTGCCCGGCTACGCCATCACCCTCCTTTATCCCTCTTCCTATGGGGTAGAGAGCCGCTTTAGAACGCAACCTTCAAGGGACAGTGTGTGTGCATGAATGTGTGCGTGCGCGTGTTTGTGTACGAATGTGTGCGCGCATGTGTGTGTGTGAATGTGTGTGTGCTTGCGTGTGTGTGTGTATGTGTATGAATGTGTGCACCCATGTGTGTGTGTGTGTGCGTGTATGTGTATGTGTGTGTGTTTCTGTGTGTGTGTGCGCTGCTAAAGGGTCCTCCGCTAGGACTATAAACTGGCATGGACCGGATTTGGCAGCGGGCCAGTGTACCACACCGCTGAGCTTCACGCCACAATGTTCCAGAAAGGTCTGAACTACGGCCAGTTCCTCCGGACTCCCTCGACTCCGTGGGGGCGCTCACAATGTTGAGCCACTAGAACGGCAGAAAATCATCCGCTGTGGCTTAAACATGGTGCAATCACATCCACTCAGGCCGTCTGAGGAGGATATCACCACTGGGGATGGTTGAGAGATGAATAGAGAGGAAGGAATCCTTTTTGTTGTTTGATTTATTAAGTGATTGCACATACTCCACATAAAAGTCCAAGAGTTTTCGTTCTCTCTTTCACTCTGCAGGCCCCAAGCACTGGGAGTGCCTCTCAGAATGTGTTGGAACTCGCCTGTTTTGTATTTATGTATTCATGGTATATAATATTGATCCATTTTTATTTGTAAGCCAGAGATGATTTGGAAATATGATCATGTTAAATGACTGACCTTTCTCACTGTCTTCTGTGTGAGTGTTCATTGATTGAAGCCTTTTAGCACGCAAGGCCATGGTGCCTCCTGGCTTACCTTAAACAGCAACCTTATCTAAATCTGATCTCTCTCTCTCTCTCTCTCGCTCTCTCTCTCTCTCTCTCTCACTCTCTCTCTCGCTCTCTCTCTCTCTCTCTCTCTCTCTCTCTCTCTCTCTCTCTCTCTCTCTCTCCTGTAACTGCAGTGTAGTGTAAACTATCCATTGTGATTATTCACAGGAGACCCTGCGACCAGAGGTTTTCATGCCAGAATAGGAAACAAGGCAAGACCAAGACAACCAGACATGTAACACATAGCTTTCGATGGCTTTAGCTATTTGATGCAACAACCAAAGTTGTCATTTAGAACCTCATGTTATCAAACTACCTTCTCAACTTCTATCATTGGTTTGACTAAAGACTGAAGAATAATAGACTGGAGTGAGTGCAACTGAGGACCTGAGGCCGTATAAACACTGGGCTATGTTGGCACACGAAAGAGGATCATTTTTAAATCCAAAACCGCGCTACTCTACCAAAAATAACTGGAGTGTGTTGTGTCAGATCAGAATGGCCGCATTCAACTTTTTTCAAAATATGTTTTGTGTCTGGGATTTCTAACCTTAAAATGAGGGATGAGACTTAAAACCCTATCCAATGGAAGGCAGATGGGTATTTTTTTTTACTGTCTTCCGTGAGGCGGGACATAGCTTTTCAAAAAGGTGAAGGGTTTGTGTCGCGTTGTCTAGGGTAGAGCTTTGTCTTAATCGAAATCCGGCAAAACCCAAAGCTAGCTGTCGACCTGGCTGTCGACCGTGCTATGAGATACAGTGGAGAATGGAGCAATGTATTTGGATAAAAACTGGATGATCCGAGCCAAGTCCCAGAACCAGCCGCATGATAACATGCCCAACCTTGAGACCACTATGCCTACAGGGGTGTGCAGTCCAAGCACCAGCCAGCCGACAACAAAGCCCTGGAGCACAGGAGGATACGCAGCCTGTACAGTGAACCCTACCTGGACCCCAGGAAGCAGGTGAGACCCCACCACCTCATTGGTTCCCCCTGGCCACCCCTAGTTTCCCCTTCAGTTGCAAGAGCATGACTGTGATTTTTTTTCTTTTTTTTTTGATTGGAAGGGCAAATTAACTGCACACACATTCAGAAGGAATTAGGTGATCACATTGAATAAATAGGGTGTTTATAGTTTTTATTGTATGAGGAAAATATCAATATCAATGTCTTTGTCTTAGTCGCCCTATTCTCTGGGCTCCAGAAAGCACAGCAATTTTGTTCTCTCACTACTCTGTTCTGTCCCTATCCATCACCCCATCTCTGATTTATAGTCCTCTCTTTGTAGTGTATGTTACTGTTTTTATGTGACCTATATTGCACCTTGTGAAGTGCTATGAATGTACCAGGAGCACTCCTGCCAGCTATGCAGCACCTAGTGGCTCTCATCATTCTTCTCTGCCTTGTTGCCCCTTTAACAGACAGGACATTTATTTTGGGGAATAATTCTTCTATGTGACCGCTGAGGGATGGTAAAACCAATGAAGAAGAGACCTGAGGATTTAACAGCAACCATGTCACCTGTAGCAACCGGTATATTTGAACGTAGAGCCTTGTTGAAACAGGAGGTTATCTCAAAAATGACCTTTTAAACACAAAATAAATAAATTGCACATACATAGCCATTGACTCCTTCGGTGCGGGCAGTAGACCCGGGTCAATATGTGTGGAAGGTGAATGAAGGATGTCCAGTAGCCACCATGATTGGACAGTGAGCATCGTCAATGGCAGGCCCTAGCTAGTCCATTGCAGTTAAGTGCACCAGGGTAGACAAGACAGCTGCCAAGAGTGTGTGCGTTGATCTATACACCATTTTGTGTGACATGGCAATGTTTTAGATACAAGATCAATTGAGGATACTTTTCACGTTCACTACTTTCCCCATACGATTGAATTAGGCTGACTTGCGAAGTTGAAGGATTGAAGACCCTCTGTTCATAATAAAAGTGGTGAACAGATTGCTTGGTTTCTCTGAATGTAAACTCAATGTAGTCGCCTTCCCAACCACACAGCGGTGGCACATTGCATGGACATACGATGTGTTTTGTAAACGGCAGCTGTTAAACTATCTAGAACCGAATGCTGACTGTAGATAATAAACTGAGCTTAAGGGGGAGACCTCACTAGAACTGACGCATTAAGGAATGAAAAATAAGTACATTTTCATGTAATTTTATGATGTCTTTGTTTTGATAAGGTCAAGCCCTACAACTAGGCTTTGAACTGCCTCAATGTGGTTTAAGGTCAAAATGTGCTGTAGGCCTTTGCATGGAATTCTATAGCAAGACTTTTGGATGCATTTGAAGGCTCTATCAGAGGATCGAAATAAATCGGAGGGCTAGATTCACAAAGATACAATGACAAACAAATTCATTAATTTTGATAAACTAGCCTACAACTGAACGGGTCCAAGTATGGAGGCATGGAAACAGATAGAAACATTAAAAACACCCTGTCCATAGATGAACCATGCAACCAGCACCATCTCTCAGCCACGTCCGGAGGTCTACTGTGTTGCACGTCAGCTGTTCGGATCCATATGTCAGATAGCTGTGGTGTAGGATTCCGGCTATTTCATTCCTTGTAGAATAACAGCCTTTAAGCTTTATTGATTAAACCATCTGGGGAAAGGGGCGTGGTGACAGTGTAGCATCTTGCAGTCCCACTTCACAGCTGGCTAGGAAGTTCCAGTCGTCATGCTAATAATTGATTGGACAGAGTCTCACCTGATCATAAATGCTTATCAGGTGGTCAATGATCATCGTCAATTGCCACAAATAAATAAGAGACAAGGGGACGATAACGTCCAGTGTAAACGTACCTGTATGAGCTTCCACCGGTCACTTCCTCCTTTATTTGTCTGTTTAGAGCATCAACTGCTGCCCTGCCTCGGCCCTCTGTTGCGGGCCCTCCTTCAACTTTAATGACCACCTTCTTCTCTGCCTGGGTATTATAATTAACCCGCTTTTTTCTGTAACTTTGGAAAATGTCTTTCTCTTGCACCTGGTCGGCAATGGCGCTCTTCTCCACGCCACCGTCGACCTCGGCGAGCCCGTGTTTGGACTGGTGTCTGGACCGGTCTAAGACCCGATCATCGCCGACGGAGATGGAGCGGGGGGGTTTGGAAATCCAAGGGTGGTCACCTCTTTTGGGGATGGGCCACGGCTTGTAATCCTTTTGATACTGTGTCTCGGTGTTAAAGGGGATCTCCGGGTTGTGGTATTCATTTTTGGGTTTACAGCTAGGCTCGGGGCGAACTCTCCAGTTGCCCTTATAGTCCTGGCGCATCACGGAGCTACTGACCCGCTCCTCCGAGGCGCTCCTCCGCGGTAAGCCAGCCGCGAAGCCCTGCTCTGCCCGGGTGGGCTGCGCAGCTATGGTCACACGCGGGTAATGCGCCTGTTTTTGATGGAGCGAAGGTTGCAGCTGGATGTGCTGCATTTCGGAGACATCAGCATACTTGGTGAAGACCAAAGGCACCGCAATGTCAGCCTTGTCCAGCTGGTTCCAAAGGCGGGACATGCAGCACGCCCTGGTGATGCAGGGCCACGCCATGATCACGGATTTTCGATTGCCTCGATCCAAAACAATTCAATTTGTTACGAATCGCCCCCTTGGTCGAAGGGCCCTTGTATCCTGATCTGTGATGTGCAAGAAAAAAATCGGTGGTTTTGCGTGGAAATGATTTCCAATGTGTTCAAATGAAACCACTTAAGACATCCATCGTGCACATCAAAATCGCCTCGCATTAAACAATAATAAGCTTATTTTTCGGTCGTTCTCTTCTCTGCCTGTCTCCTCCTCGGGTCCGGTCCTGTAGCTGCTACACACAGCGAGAATAGAGAAGCCCCGCCCGCCAGCTCAGCATCCACCCTAGATGCTCAGAACGGCACCGGAGGAAAACAACCTGACTCGTTACGCACTCTGCGTCTCATGTGGGAGGGACGCTTTGTAGCTCATCACATCAATTAGGCTGTGATATGCACATAGACATAGCCTTTATATTACAATACGTTAAAGATAGGCAATTAGGTAGTAATACTAATAATAATAATAATAACAGTAAAAATAATTCATAATAGTAAAAACATCATTAGAATTATTACATAAACAATCACAATTGCTGCATAAAATGATCTCTCTCTCTCTCTCTCTTTGGTAGTCAGTTTCCAAATACGGTCAATGCCGGTTTAGTCCCCAGAAGAGGACTCTAAAAGCGTGCTCACACACACACACACACACACACACACACACACACACACACACACACACACACACACACACACACACACACACACACACACACACACGCACAAAATCCAAAATCAAACACTAACGTAAGAAAGAAAGACAGATAGATATGGAACAGCCTATAGAAAAGAGTGCTAAACATCCAACGCTTGAATGTTGCTCTACTGTGATTCAACTTCTGACCCAACCAAGAAGAGCCATGGGTCAAAGGTTGCATGTGGGAGATATGGAGTAATAAACACTTGATACGGAGAGGCGAGGGTGAAGGGGGGGTGGAGGGGGGAGGGGGTTGGAAACCGGAGACGACTTTGGACCCAAAACTTCACTCGGTTTCCTGCGGCCATCGAAGAACATCGCCTGTGTTCTGGGTCTTTCCGTGAGAAATGAAGATAGCATTCGCCCCGAGAGTTGTTCCCCTGGACAGGAGGCTGCAGACGGCGGCCGTCCTGCAGTGGGTCTTTTCCTTCTTGGGACTCGGTGAGTTCACAGGCTCGTCAGAGGGGGCGTCATGGGGTCACGCAAGGTGAGCGCAGGTGTAGTGTTTAAACACAGGTTGTAGCTCGTAAAGTTGTACAGGTATGTGTGATCAGAGATGTGCCAGCATTTGATGATGACATGATGGGAAAGTTTTACGCTGTTCATGTGTCCGTACATGTGTTGCAGGGCACCCTGACATCAGCAGGCCGATAATAATGTAGTAAGCCCCTGATACTGTAGTAGGGCTACTGTTACTGTGACTCGGCAGAAATGGGTGAACACTTTATAAAATTGTAATTATCGTCAAGATCTGTTTTTTGGAAGAGAGCCTTGCAGGAATTGCATTAAAAGTCCAGAGTCATCGTGACTGAGAGCTAGAATTAAACAATAGTATAGATAAGACAATCTGATATGTGTTATCAGAGTAAATCTATAAAACAACTGGCATTTGGCCAGAAATGTCACGTAGATGCACTGAAAAAGACAAGCACAAAGTTACAATGTTACAAATCATATTAACTGACATAAGCTAAACATTCCTCATATACTTTTGAAGATAGTTGTATATATATATCATGTATATGCACGTGTTAAAGTTCAGGTTTGAGGTTTAAAGTTAAACAAGTTCGACTTGGTGACCCATGACCACCCCTAAACCGGTCTGTGAGGTAATCTGCATCGCTGCCTTTGATGCAGTGCAGTGGTCACCATGGACAACACCGTCACATAGCTCATTCATCATGCATAGGCCGGGCCTATTCCATGTACCACTCTATTTACTGCATTCTTGCAATTCATCCCCACTGCAATATAGAGGGGGTGGTTTTCTTTGCACATACACGCAAGTGTGATGGCCTGGCAATGACACAAACTGACCCTGACTGACACCAGTACTATCACAACTGGATAGTACCGCACACTGACCCTGACCCTTCGCCTCTCTCTCCCCAGCACCAACCTGCATCGCGCTGTTCCTCTACCTGGTGTTCACACGCTTCTGGCTGGTGAGCGTGCTGTACGCCATCTGGTGGTTCTACGACTATGACACGCCGTCAAAGGGAGGGCGCCGATTTAACCACCTGTGCGACCTCCGACTGTGGCACTACATGACGGACTACTTCCCTGTAAAGGTGTGAAGTTATTTATTATTATTGTGTGTGTGTGTGTGTGTGTGTGTGTGTGTGTGTGTGTGTGTGTGTGTGTGTGTGTGTGTGTGTGTGTGTGTGTGTGTGTGTGTGTGTGTGTGTGTGTGTGTGTGTGTGTGTGTGAAAATGCCTATCATGCTGCACACACACACACACACACACACACGCACGCACGCACGCACACACACACACACACACACACACACACACACACACACACACACGTGTGTGTGTGTGTGTGTGTGTGTGTGTGTGTGTGTGTGTGTGTGTGTGTGTGAAAATTCTTATCATGCTGCTTGCCCGATTTATATTTTGTATATATATATATATATATATGTATATACACATATATATATATATATATATATATATATATATATATATGTATATACACATATATATATATATATATATATATATATATATAGGATTATCAATCTAATGTTCAAACTAAAACTAATAGGCCTACAATGAATTGCATAATCTTTATACGAAAAGTGTAGAGGGTTACGATTTCAGTTTTTCTCTTCGTCCTCTTGCTGATGGTTTATTGTCCACCAGAGGTCACTGCAACCCATTGATTTTGCAGTGTACAATTGACGTAAATACGCCGTTATCGCGGAATGTCTTTGACGTCACTTGCATTTAAACAATTCAAACTTTAGTAATATATGTATCTATTAAAGCCTTTGTGTTCACCATACTGTTCTGTTCACTGGAATATTTTTAAATGGAAGATTTTTCATGCCGAATGGCTGCAGCCGATTTTGTCTGTGGATCAAAGTGTGCGATGAAGAGACAGCTCAATCTCCAAGAGTTTATTTACTTACACCTACACAAACGAGTATGTCAAGCATCAAGTTAAACCTTGATAGTTGTTTCACAAGTACAGAGTGTTTTGAATGTAACAGGGACTCCATTGTCGAGGTCAATCCACTTTGGGGCTGCATCTTACCCTTGAGCAAGATTTACACTTTGGACCGTGCTGATAAGACAGAGAACATCAACAACAGAATCCACTTGTTCAGAAAGGATGACATTGATTTCACTCCACAACACCATCACACAGTATTATTTTGAAACAAGGCTACCTAGATCAGTTAAAACGTAGCCTATTACTTTGTTGGTACTCAATGTACAGGTAGGCCTACTGGCTTTCAATAACTCTTGTGTGTCTGGCTTAAAGATTAAAACACTCCAATAGCTCAATATAAGTAATTGCAAAGGGCACTTGGTTTAAATGCCAACTGAAATTGTCTTGTGAGTAGAGATGTTTTGTGGATCTTGTTTTGGATTTAGTTGGAAATATTCAAAGCAGTACAAAACACAGCAGAGCTATGTTTATCCTCTGTTTCTGCTTATAAAATAACATAGGTTTGACCTCAAACCATCCTTAAGAACAAATGTCATGCACAGAGAAAAGTTACATAGTTCTCATGTGAGCTTTACCCAGATAACGGTTGTGTACTTTCCTTGCTAAGCCAATCTACTTAAGTGCTTTAAAAAAACGAAAGAAATCCGCGGATTCCACGGATTTTCCCGACCTCGCGTTCGGCGCTCATCCTCTGACAGCATCATCTGACTGTATGCCTCGTTAAGATTAAAATGGGCTCAGTGTAAGGCGGGCCAGTCACACACCGTCTCCTCCTCGTCGGCCTCAATGGGCCTCCGCTCTCAACCACCATTTCTAATCCCGCTGCAGTGACTTGGAGACAGAGCACGGCCACCAGCTGATCTCTGACGTCCTTTTCATACGGACACCCTTTGACTGGCTAAGAGCACGCTCCGGGGTCTCCTAGTCCTAACCAACCGCACGTGTTCACTGGTGTTATAGGGGAGGGAGGGATGGTAGATCGTATGGGATGCTAACCTCCAATGTCTGCAGTCTACCTGTAGGCCTCCCTGAGCAAAATGCCCTAACCCCCAAAGCTGACTCCAGCCTCATTCATGGCATGTATCGAAAATGAATCACTTTAAATTACTTTGGAACAATATCCAAAGTTACGACAAACTCAGTAAAGAGTAACATAATAGTACTATAGTACATAGTATTCTCTGCCATCTCCCCAATACATTCCTGGATTGAATCCTAAAAGTGAAACCAGACACAAATAGGTTGATTGTGGATGGAAGGGATTGATGGCCCTCCCGCTTACCACCACCTTTCCCCACCTCCCCCCTCCAAACGAGGTAGAGCGGATCGCCCCTTTGGATAACAGCACGGCTCCCAGGCTTGTAGTAGTGTCGATTTGTCAAAAAACGCGTTGCATAGTGGCCTTGGAACACTTATCTCAGCCACTGATAAAAACACACAGTGAGCGGATGTTGTTTTGAATGTGGAGGGCTCGCACAAAAGACACGCAAACAAGCTACTGCGCATGACAGACGAGCCCCCTGGCTATACTGTTGACGTGACCCCTGAAATCCATATCTCCCGATTGGAGTTTGGTGTGGTCGGCCCCTACCAGGGCCGAACACTGTATAGATTACTTAATCTCAATGCACAGTCGTGATTCTGACTCCGCCTGTTACTGTAAAATGCTGCCTCAGTCATATCTAGTAGTCTTGGGAAATTTGTTATCACTAGAATCAGACATATATCATCAGGAAGGTCTTTTATCATCACGGCTGAACAAACATAAACATGTTTACATTTATGATACATTTATATTTCAAAGGTGTCACAGAACTGGCGTTGAGTTATAGTTTAACAATAACACTATTCAGCATTGAGCTCATGACGATAATTAAATGAATAATATTGATACAAGTACTAAACATATTGTTTTTTGTATGATTTTGTTAAACAAAATTCCCAGAGGAACATGGGTAAATAATGTAATCATGGAATATAAGTCACTAACGCATGTAACTGAAGAGCGATAGATCAGGACCTTGCATACAGTACAAAGGTACAATATCTATATATAGTGTAAACACTGTAAACTGAAGTGTATAGGTGTATTTGTGCGTCTGTGTGTGTGTGTGTGTGTGTGTGTGTGTGTGTGTGTGTGTGTGTGTGTGTGTGTGTGTGTGCCTGTGTGTGTGTGTGTGTGTGTGTGTGTGTGTGTGTGTGTGTACGTACGTGTGTGTGTGTGTGTGTGTGTGTGTGTGTGTGTGTGTGTGTGTGTGTGTGTGTGTGTGTGTGTGTGTGTGTGTGTGTGTGTGTGTGTGTGTGTGTGTGTGTGTGTGCGTGCATGCGTGCATGTGTGTGTGTGTGTGTATCTGATCCATGTACTCAAAGTAAATGTGTAAAAGGAACGATACGCATGTGGCAGACTTGTCCCATTGGGACGTGCT
Source organism: Gadus chalcogrammus (assembly GCF_026213295.1). Lineage (NCBI taxonomy): Eukaryota > Metazoa > Chordata > Actinopteri > Gadiformes > Gadidae > Gadus > Gadus chalcogrammus. Next base: position 20,559,264 of record NC_079418.1, read on the forward strand.
AAATCCCAAACTCGATGGGCCATATAAAGCCTGCCTTGTATGACAAAGTATTGTTAACATTAATAATGAAATGCTAATAAGTTGTACATCGATAGGAGATTATCGTCATCCGATGTTCAGTTTAAGAAAATGATTTTAGGCTGGAATGGGCTGAGTGAATGATTTATCCAAACATCAGTCTTAGGTCAGAAACCAACAACCACTCGCTGACGTTCATTGGTTGTCTAAGTAGGAATACATGACATCATTAAAGTTCTTACTCTGGTCTCTCTGGTCGTTTCCAGCTGGTCAAGACCGCAGACCTGGACCCCAGAAACAACTATGTCCTGGGCTTCCATCCGCACGGTGTGCTGGTGGCTGGAGCCTTCAGTAACTTCTGCACCAATTCTACAGGCTTCAGGCGTCTCTTCCCAGGACTGGACAGCTACCTGCTGATGTTGCCGCTGTGGTTCAGAGCTCCGTTCTTCAGAGACTACATCATGTTGGCTGGTCAGTGCCGGCCCTTTTAAAGGAACCTTATTTTCCACCAACCCCAAGCCCTTTGAAAATGTATCCACTGAGGGTATCACAAGTGGAAGCTTTAACCCAGACATGATAGATGGATTCATACTCCAGCCTACCAGGGAAGTGACCGGGGGGTTGTTAGTCTTTTAATCATACATCTGGTTGGACATGTCACCAATCAACACTAGTACATCCAGAGGTGTAGCAAAAAAGCTGCATGCCAACGGCTCACATATTGTGGTTGTGCATTGCAGGTCTGATCCCGTCAGACAAAGGGAGCGCGAGCTACCTGCTGCAGAGGAGAGGGGGCGGTAACGCTGTTGTAATCGCGGTGGGCGGAGCTCCAGAAGCCCTGGACGCTCACCCTGGCACCTACAACATTCTCCTGGCCGATAAGAAGGGCTTCATCAAACTGGCCATGGAGCACGGGTAAGTGCAGAGCAGGGATAAACACACAACATGGGAACATCTCTTACGATGCATACCTTAACAGAGAGAGCTACTGTGGCAAAGACATTGCACCAGTTGATGTGTGTTTGAGTTGATGGTGCTTTCTGTAAAAGCACGCAGTCAACCAAAGGTCATTAGTAGTTTCATGACATGAAGGGCCCCAGAACTCGAAAACATGGATTAAAGAAACAAATGGCTTACACCCTTTCTTTTAGCGCTCATCTGGTACCCATATTCTCCTTTGGAGAGAATGAGTTGTTTGATCAAGTGGGGAATCCAAGAGGTACCTGGCTGCGGGCAATCCAGGAGAAGCTGCAGGCAGTGATGGGCATCTCCTTGCCTCTCTTTCACGCGCGTGGTGTATTCCAGTACTCCTTTGGCCTGATGCCTTACAGAAAACCAATAAACACAGTCGGTAAGTTAGGTTTACCATCAAACTATCTATAATTGCATATTGTAAGAATATGGCACTGTCAAAGGTGTGGATGTTTATACTGAATGCAATAATCACATTTCTGTCCTATTCGGAATAGAGTTTTCTCGGACTACAATACCCAGCATTCCCTCAAAAGCATTTTATCATTTATGAATTCAGCCTGCCAGTAAAACTGCTAGTAAAATCTGAAATACAAGGAGAATCACAATGGCACTGACAAAAAGGCTGTCCAATGCCATACTTTCCAAAAAAATTATGAAAAAGAATACAAATGCTTCTCAGTCCCTTCTCTTCACCCACCAATCTCAGACCACCAATTTTGGTTATGTTGCGGGAATTTTGAGCCATGCCAATCATAACCTGACCAAACTGGGTAGAATAAAGAGTTATACCGAACTTATAACAATTATGGTCTTGTATTTGGGTAACAACGGTACACTGACATACAACGATCATTCAACAAAGTGAACAAACTAACAATAACCCATAAAACAAACAAAGAACAATCCAAGGCCTATCTTACAATCATCCGAGGCCTAGATGGGAGTCCTCGCAAGATGGGAAATCAGAATTTTCCCATTAAAGTTCTTACCTACAATGTAGTTTGGAATACTGAAGAAGGTCAGACTAAGACCAACACTTGAATGGCTGGTCACTTATTGCTGTTCTAAACATATCAATCTTGGCCAGGTCCTCCAGACTAATATGGCGGTATAGCATTTTACCTTGGCTGACATGCCAGTGGAGCATAGGGCTATTTGTTTAAAGCACTGTTGGTTCTTCCACAATAAGGTCTCCTTCTTGGGAAACCGATATTGATGCTGCTTTACTCACTGTGCCTTTTGCTCCAATTTGCTGATCTTTTTGCCCTTATGGCAAGATTTAGAAAAGATATGATCGCCCTCGTCATGCCATGTTTTCCATTTTATTGACGTTGAAGGCTAGTTTTCCCCCAGCAGCAGAGGTTTATTATAACTTCTAATATCACCCACCAAACTACCATCAATGTTTCATTAAGCAATCAAGCATTTTGGAGAGTTCTCTCAGGCATTGAAATGTAAACTACATTACCAGCGGCTTTACGATTAACCAAAAGGTTGTTGACTTTGCAACAAAAATTCAAAACTTAGTGTTGGAGTATCTTCAGTTGGGCCAAAAAATTTGCACAAGGACAGCGGGAGGGAGAGAGGGAGAGATGTTTGAACTCAGCTTCATTTGGCCTATATCAACCACTCTGCTGCAATATGTCTGCAATAGCCCTGGCACACAGCATCAGTAGAGGAAAGGCCAATATAAAGGCCATCACCTTTCAATTCGTTCTTTTTTTATTAAATCAACAATAATCATGTTACCCAGACGGTCAGAGGGTACTGTACATATTGCAATTTTAACGTCCTTTCTTTCCCCCCGGGCAGTGGGCCGACCAATCAGGGTGGAGAAGAACGAGAAGCCCACCGTGGAGCAGCTTGATGCCCTCCACCAGCACTACATGGAGGAGCTGAGCAACCTGTTTGACCAGCACAAGACCGACTACGGCGTGGAAAAGGACACCTACCTCAACTTTGTTTGAGTCACATCCAGAGAGGCCTTGGTGTAGAGTTGGGATTGCTCAAGCACCCAGACGGGTTGAGGCTTTGAGAAAGAGGTATTTTACCTCAAGTTAGGTAGGCTATGGTTCATGGTATGGAATGAATTGGGATTGGCCGGCCAAGTTTGATAGTTTGTTTAATATTTGTAACCTGGCCCGTTCCTTGACAGCAGATACACCGTTGCCAACATTGCATGTGGTTCGTTTATTTCGGATTATGCTGTCTATGAGCACATTTGAACTACTTCACATATTAAACGAGGGTAATGCAAAAGGTTGCAGGTCGTTGATTGAACATTTACAAACAAGGAAGATGTGTCCAACTCAAAACTTAAACCATGGTTTTTAATTCCGTTGTCAACCAAATCTTAATTCTGATTGTACAGCATTTTAATACTCAGGTTGTGGAATCTGTGATTAAAAATAATCAGATTGGCTGAATAGGCATTAAAACATATTCTAATTATTGTATTAAGTAATATTCAATTGCATAGTAAATATAAGTCATTTATTTCCAATTGAAGACTGTATACCCGATATACCAAATACGGTTCAATCAACGTTTTTATTCCCATTATATTTCATTCACTATGTCCTTATTCCTTTCAACTGTATATGTGTGCCATGGTTTGTAATGCATTAAATGTTTGAAAATATGTGTTTTTGATTATTAAAACGTTGAGCTTTTAACCTATGTTTATCTTTCTCTTTTTAATTTTTAACAGCTAAATCTGTGTAGATGCCAGATGATACAGTTTATTACAGAATATTTGTTGATGACCTTCGCCACCTTTTTTATCAAGCAAGTGGCACAATCTTTTTAGGCAGGGTACCATCAATACTGTTTCAACACAGCATGAGAGTTCCAGACAGGGAGGTGGAGACAGAGAGAGAGGGAGAGAGGGAGAGAGAGAGAGAGAGAGAGAGAGAGAGAGAGAGAGAGAGAGAGAGAGAGAGAGAGAGAGAGAGAGAGAGAGAGAGAGAGAGAGAGAGAGAGGAGGGAGGGAGAGAGAGAGAGAGAGAGAGATATGGAGGGATGGAGGGATAGAGAGCGAGAGAGAGAGAGAGAGAGAGAGAGAGAGAGAGAGAGAGAGAGAGAGGGAGAGAGAGAGAGAGGGAGAGAGAGAGAGAGAGAGAGAGAGAGAGAGAGAGAGAGAGAGAGAGAGATGGAGGGATGGAGAGATAGAGATGAGAGGGAGGTTGAGACAGAGAGAGGCAGAAATAGGGGAAAGTTTAGACAGAGCAGACATAGAGAAAGAGAGAGCGTGTCAGGGAGGTAAAGTTAGAGAGAGAGACAGAGAGAGAGCGAGAAGGAGAGAGAGAGAAACACTCAGAAATATATCCCTGGGAAAAGTCCAGGATTTGGTCATTTATATAAAGAAATATGAATGATAAAATAGGTAATTATCAATATTCACCCACAATTATCCCGGTTTCTTCCTGACACCCGAATTGTTTTACATAGCGAGTGTCTGCATGTGTTATCGGTTTGGGGAGGGGGGGAGGGATGCACCCAGGTGGGTGCATGGCAGCCAGTGAGTGCCAGAACACTCTGGCACAGACTGGCTAGGCTATCACAGTGGAGGGGAGGATTGATGCAATCCAAAGAGAGACCAGGGGAGGACAAGGCAGCCATGTTGGAATAAGGCCAAGAGACAAGGGTTAGTACCCCTACTCTTGCGACAAGAAATAGGCAACGGTAAGTAGACATATAGTGATAGTGATAGATGGTGCAGATATATAAAAATGGTTTGGCAGTAGCTAAATCAGAATTGTATTTTTGTGCATACTGCCATAGGACACTAACTTGGTAATGTTAAGGGCACTGTGACCTCTTTAATGTTCCCATTAATTCACAGTCCTTGATATCGTGTGTGAATACCATTGGGTGAATGAGACACGCTAATTAAAGCGTCCAATGCACCACATGCACATCGATGCACCTATACACTCACACACACATGTGTCACCCACAGACAAACACACACAAAAAACACACACACACACACACACACACACACACACACACACACACACACACACACACACACACACACACACACACACACACACACACACACACACACACACACACACACACACACACATACACAAACACACACACGCATGCAAGCACTCACACAGGATCCAGCAATGGATATTATTGACTTATTTTTGAAGGCAAAGGTGAAAGTACGTTTTCAAGACGTCCTACTGTATATCTTATCTTTAAACATAAGTAGTCTTCATTTTCTTATGTAATGGGGATTTTTTTTACACTTTACAATGTTGGCCTATTCATTGGCTGATAATATAACATATTTTACAATATCTATATCAACATTATAATTATATTATATATAATTATATTTGAAAAAAGCCTTTGAACTTTTTATTATCCAAGTAATAACAAATAACATAACAAATTTTAAAATCTTAAAAAACGACAAGGAAGAACGGGAGCACTCCCGTTCTTGCAGCTGCAGCTGACCTCATGCATCCCTGAACTCTGAAAGCACTTCAATGTCATTTAATAGGTTTGAACGTGGGCCTTATTAAGTATTATTTCGATATTAAGCTACATAAATAAAATATAAACCCCTACATTCGTGTGTTTTATATTTAAATTTTGCAACCAACTCAATGGAAATAGATGCAAATGACGGTAATCTCCGACAATACAACATAATATCCAAGTAGGCTGCTCCAAAGTATCAAAGAAAAATCATAACAATACAGCAAAGTGCGGTTATTAGATAACAATCAATTGACACACACCCATCTGAGAGTGCTCTCGATAAATACAGCTGCACCGACCTAGCCGCTACAGTGGTTAGACTCCTTCGAAACATTCACCTGATCGATCCCTGAACTTGGCTGGCATCCACCTAATTCTTTCTGCGGGCAGATCACATACTGGCGATTGATTCGCTCACCCCTTGCTCCTCCCCAACTCAGATTAAATGTCCCTCTAGTGCGCTCATTCATTGCAGTCTGAAGAAGCCTGTCATGAAAGGGGAGCTGTAGATCGGGACACACGTCACAACAGAAGATAACAATTCAGTTTTTGGCCATCGATTCACTCAGATCTCCAGACATGAAGACGCTTCTGGCTGCCTATTCGGGTGTCGTCAAAGGTGAGACTCGGCAGTGATTACTGTAATACATGCCGTTGTGTGATGCTCTACCGCACCAGTCATGTTAAATGTTTTGGGGTTCATTGTTATGGATGCATGTATTGAGTCGAATTGCTTTGTTTTCTTTGTTGTTTTCTTTTTGGAAATGAAAAGTAAGCGAATGTGTTCATTTCTTGCGTTGATCTGGTTCCTGTTGAGCTATGTGCCACTCTCAAGACAGAATGTTGATTTAAAAACTTTGGCTTCAAAGCTTGGATAATAATGTATGCGTTGGTCAGTCTACTGGCCTGGCCGGTTTTCTTTTTTTGGAAGATTCATTTAATTTAATTTAATTGTATGGATGATGTTGTTGGTTTTGATTGTATTCAGTAACTGAATACAATCAAAACCAACAACACTATCCTAACTGAAGTTCAGTCAGAAGAGTTGTCTAGGCCTACTTAAAAAGTTGAACAATTTAAAAGTTGTAGAGGTAGGTGGTGGATTTACCTCTCATTCTGTTTTTAATCAATATGATGATGAGGGTGATTATTCTTTTTGGAAAATTCTACTGTTAATGTTTTCGGAGTGATCATCCGAAAGCCTGGGACATTGTTGAATTCTGTCAGTTTGTACATTTATTGATGAGTGAATTGCTTGAATTGCTTAGACTTTGTAAGCGTGTTTGTGTATGGGTTTTGATTATTGACATGGACACAGTGAACCTCTGATAAGTGAGCGAAGGCGGACTAAAGTTCTTGTTATTGCACTCAATGGCTGTACTGCTGGACAGCAGCTTGAAAATAAAGACTTATTTGATCCTTTTTCGCCACCTCTGTAGAATTCTTAAAGTTCCTCTTATAATCCTAGATGGTACACCGATATTGGCAGAAATTCCACAACTCAAATTAGTGGAATTGGGTCTGGCTCATGTGAGAAAGTGTAAGGGATGAAAGTAATATTGACACAATACAAAAAAGCACTGATTTTACAGTTTCAGTCAAACTTCTGCTGTAAGCCTAGCTTTTCTCTCCTGTAAGAATTTACCCAACTGCAAAAGGTAAACGTGGTCATTGCATCTCCCGCCCCACCGGCCGTTGACTGGAAGCGATCCAAACATCGATGGCCCTGTGAGGACTTAAACCCTCTAGCCTTCAGCCATCATGTTGTTCGGATTATTTACAAATGGGATCAGGTCTCTTAGGCCATCTTTATTGGCTTTTCTGTGCTGTGAGCTTCTCTGGTTCTCGTGAATCTAATGTGGGACGCCTTCCTCACATGCTCCCTGTATCAGGACTGAGTCACTGACTGAAGAGGGGGAAGAGAGTTTCTACCTTGGTCCCATGCTGTTTATGGGGAGACAGTTGGATGGTTATGGTGAGTTTGTATAGCGGTGCCGCAGGACTGTGGTTTAGTTTCTGTGGTGGACGTGACGTAGGCGCTTGCCACGGTGTTGTGTGTGTGTTTGTTGTCTGTGTCATCTGTCTCATCAACCGCCCGCCCCCGCCCAACCTCGTTGATTAGGCTGTAGTCTAATGCAATTACACTGTGAAGAATGAAAGTTGCTGAGAAAGAAACAAGCATAGAGCCTGTGTTGTTTTTTGTGTGGTCATTGTCGGTCGTAGCTTTAATCCATTACTCTGTCTTAGTGACTTGGCTTTTTTTTTATATATATAATTGATGTTGTTTTCGTTTTTTTTCTTCTTTAAATGTTTTCACGAAGGAGTGATTTTCATGTTTTGTACAATCCCTATCTCATTCCTTATTCCTTATCTCTCTTCCTTGTGTGTGTGTGTGTGTGTGTGTGTGTGTGTGTGTGTGTGTGTGTGTGTGTGTGTGTGTGTGTGTGTGTGTGTGTGTGTGTGCGTGTGCGTGTGTGTGTTTCTAGGCACTGGATCCAGTGTTCTCTCGGTTCTGCAGGACCTGCCCTCTCCTCCCTGGCCTTGCAGATCCAAGATGGAGAAGCATCTCCAGTGCATCTCTGTGCTCCAGTGGGTCATCTCCTTCCTGGCCCTGGGTGAGTGCAAGAGTTTACCTGTGTGTCTTCAGTGTTGGTGTGTAGTGGGAAAATTCCATTTATCACATTCCGTTTCTCTTGCTGTCTTTATGGTGGAAAATATTGGAGGCTTCTCAGCCAAATTGTTGGAATATTGGTAGGGTGAGAAACGCGTCAGCAGGGGGTGGGGGGCAGGCTCCGGGCCCTGTTCCTTTTGGTATTCATAACACCTCAGAGGGTTGACCGGAGAACACTCGGACAGACATCCCTCTGTAATCAATGACATTAGTCTCAGTTCACTTAGATAATAAGTATAAGTAAGGTTAACTTTAAGTATAAATTATTCAAGAATATAAGCTCAATATTGTTACAATGGAGCCAAATGGTAAACACTATAGAGAAACGTAGTGTGAAAATATAATTTTCCCACTATAGATGCAAGGGGCCCTGGGGAATCTTTAGCTGTGTTGAACACTGTTTTCGTTAGGCTCCAAATAACGAGGTCAATGCAGTAAGCTTCATGCATAATTATGCTGTAATTTGTGCTTTTCTTACCCCCCGCCCCCCTCTCCATGGAGTTATGCTCAGCACACAAAAAGGCTACCAATAGAATTAAGTAATTTGACTTTCCAATCCTCCATTCATTATGTAATGGTCGAATCATAATGGCTTGATTATAATAGTAAAATAATTATGATGATCAATAGTTACATATGGACTATAGTGTATATATATATATATATATTATAAGCCATGAATCAGTTTATATTAATCAAACCAGACTAAAATGGTGCCTGTAAAAAAAGACACCATTTCATTTCTTCTTAGATTTTAAACATTTTCAATCCTCATTTTGACTGAGGGAAGAAATCCTCTAAAACAGTACCTGACGTTATGCAAATTCACCAGTCAGCACGTCATACTTAAAACAGACGATCACACTTCTTTCCCTCATGGGAGACCCAAGACCCCGTACAGGGTATGCATCTTCACCTGACAGTATGTCGATACCAGCTTCTTAGACGAGTCCTTCTGCCTGCAGGTCTTTCGGCCACAGTGCTCTTGATCTACATGTTCTGCACGGACTGCTGGCTCATCGCTGCCATGTACACCGCCTGGCTCATCTTTGACTGGAACACCCCGAAGCAAGGTAAAACCCCTTGGACATCGAGACAGATGACGTTTATCTCTAAATCCATACCCACTGGCATGGAAGCCTTGATGGCCTGCCATCTGACCATGCTGTTCGCGCCTTGCACATGTGACTGTTAACGTAAGACATAACTGTTCTGGCAGCTTTTTTGGTTTAAAACGACCCCCAAAAAAAGATGTGCAATAACTGGTTCTTATCAGTTCATTCATAACAGTTAATCTGAAGAAAAATGTAAAGTGCATGATTTAAACTATTTTCTTTGCTAGTATATGGTAATGCTTTCTAAAATGATAGTATCTGTTTGGACCGTATTCCAGGCTCAGAACATGAACATGCAAATGTGTCTATTGTGTGCATTTGACTATTTGTGTCACTTTAATGATACTTTTATAAAACTTAATACGACAGAGGACATTCCAACATAATCAAAGTCATTAACGTTATTCATCTGTTCAGGTGGCAGGAGGTCTTCCTGGGTCAGAAACTGGACCGTGTGGACGTATTTCAGAGACTACTTTCCAGTCAGGGTAAGTTGAGACACAACCCAATTAAAGTTAAGTAGGTTTACAGTGTATTTTCATGAAACACACCTTTTAATCTATGATTCAATTTTATGTGCAATTAAATCTAATATATACCTACCCCAATTATGAAAAAAAATGAAACTAATTGCAAGAGAGAAACTAGTCAAATATGCCAAAACACCATCCTGAACTGGACCCATAGGTAAATTGTGTAAACGTTCTACATAGTCCTGTTCTAACGCTAACTATATCTAAAGGTCTGTTGGTTTTTATGATAAAAAGATGGATCAATTGTGCGTGGCACCCGGGCGTGGCATGAATGCTTCATCAGCTAATCAAGGGCTGGATCGTTTATCAGCTGCTGGTTCCATGCGGCCCCTGGCTCCCAGTTGATTAGGGCCGCTTGACGTTGATGGGGAGTTCTAGACTTTGTCCTGCCTGATAGGAGCAGTGCTGAGCTGGTATTATGTCCTCTTTGCCTGTTCTCTGTACCTTGAGTTGAGGTAGAAGATAAAATCGACCTGTGCACAGAAGCATTATCACAGTCTCATGGACATCGTGTCTATTGGAGCATGACTATTTTTTGAATTGGGCTCAAATCCCAACTGTTGTTTATTTAAAGTAAAATGACAGAGGCACAAGTCAAGGTTGCGAGTGCATTTCAGGTGATTTGTAAATCTCAGCCAATTCTTAGTCAAACAAAAGCTATATATAAATGTAACCGCAAGCGGTGATTAACGGGATCAGAGAAAAATTAAAAGTCAAGAACACACTAAAGGAAGATATATACATATGCCATATAATTATGAAGGTAAGATGTTGATGAAGACGTTCCACTTAATGTCATACTGTGCCTCGGCTTTCAGGTGAGCAATGGCTGAATGTCATGTTTAGCATGGCCTAATCGGGATTCGAACTTTCAACCTAATGATCACCTGTACAAGGCATTATCCCATTAAGCCATAAACCTGAACTGCAGCCTCATTCACATGGTCAAATTGTATATTGATAAGCACGCAACATCCAGAAAACTCCAAGCACACATTTCTCAAGTGAATTAAGGGCTTTCTTAAAAGCATATACTTGAAAAATCTTTGAATTTCTGGAGAAATGAAACATTTGAGGTCAGGAACACTAACGGAAGAAATATAAATATGACAGAGTTAATTATGAAGGAAAATGGTTGACGAGGAGTCGGAATGTTGATTGCCTTATGAATTTCAGGTGCTGTTAAATGTTTCTGAAATGAGAGATGACAGAATGTCATGTTCAGCTTGTTCAAAATGCTCTTATCAGGATTCGAACTCTCAAGCCTCTGCCATTCCTGAACTGCATGAAGCCTCATTCACATGGTGAAAATGTCTATTGATAAGCACACAACATCAAGAAAACTCCAAGCACACATTTCACAAGAGAATTGAGGTCTTTCTTAAGAGAGTACAGATCTGAACATTTGCACTGTTAATGGTTTCCACCGAATGATAGCCGTATGGTAGTTATACAATAGCAAAAAGGTCATATAGGCAAAATGGGCTGAGACTGTGGACGTTTTAGCTTTTCTATGAAATTGTAGGAAAGGTAAACAGCAGAAGACAAGGGTGAAAAAGATGCATCTGATTTTAGAGATTAATATGATGAAAGAATTTTGAGTCCATGTCAATCTGGTAAGGAGAAATAAGGCTAGTTCATAATTATTTTAAATAGCGCCACCTTTGGGTGCAGTACAACAATTTGGGTTTATGGGTAGTGGGGGGTATTGGTATCCACCTGATGATACTCTTTTTTCAAACAATAACAAAATGGTCATATAAGAAAAATGGGCTAGCTCAGCTGCTCCAACTTTATTGGCCAATATTTCTCAAATGGAACTAAATAAAACAAATTCTGTTTGATGATTTTTGTGAGGCTTGATCTAAAGATTTTATGTGGCGATTTTGGTGAATTCTTGATTATTTTTGTAGCCTGTGAATCTTTTTATCATGATTGGCTTTAATATGAAATTGTAAACATGATTGCATGATGCATCTGATTCTAGAGATTAATATTATTAAAGAATTTTGAGTCCAGGGGTCTCATTTATAACCGTTGCGTACGCACAAAACGGGGCTGAAGTTGGCGTACGTGACTTTCCACGCCAAGGTTGTGATCTATAAAAAACCAACTTGACGGGAAAATGTGCGTAGCCCTAAGCAAACTCTGACCCATGCGTACGCATGGTTTGGAGGAAAAGGAGAATTGGCGACACAGATGGTGTGGTGGTGAACTGAAGTCAGACCGAAGAATTGTAAAGTGAGAAGAACGATTATGTTTTATCATCGCCCTTCATAAATTTAATTTCAACCCGTATCATGCGTTAAATCCTAATCAGAATAATTTAAGTCAACTGCGTTATTTCTCAGTTATAACTCCAGAAACATCTCCTTAGAATATAAATTAAAAAAAAATCTCTATATTTAATCCCGTGACTCCATACTGTCCACTGACGGCGCGACTGCATGGAATAAAGCATCTGTCCAACATGTGTCAATGACATAATATTTTTATGTGACACTGTAAACACATAATCAAATGTCAATTAAATCCCAAGTGTGGAATGGGCGTACGCACATTTTTAGTAACGATCCCACGCACAGTTTTATAAATGAGACCCCAGGTCATTCTGGTGAGGAGAAATAAGCCTAATTCATGATTTTTTACATTAGCGCCAACCTTTGGGTGCAGTACCACAAATTTGGGTTTATGGGTGGTGGGGGCTATTGGTAACCATACCTGAATATTTCAAGAGTTTTCGACCTACGGTATAGGCTGCAGTATGACTTTTACAGAATTTGAGGAAAAAAAAACATGTTACAGAAACAATAGGGGACCAAGCAGCTTCGCTGCTTAGACCCCTAACTATGGCCAACGCCAACAAGCAGAATCATGAATAAAAATACAGCAAATGCCATACTCTTTTTGTTCTTCATCAGACCAGTGTTGGGCACTACATTCACTCCCCATTCCACACAGTATCAAAATGACAGTGCACACATGGATGGATCTTTATGTGCTCTGTTGGCCAATTGATGACGACGTGAGATGTGCTCCCTGCAGGAACCTTGAACCTTGCTCACCACAGTGTCCTGCACTTTAATCATTGGTGTTACTTGGCTGTGTTTAAACTTGGAGTACGTTGATTAAATCGTTCTCTTAACTCGTGCTGGGGCTTCTTTCAACTACTGCTGTGTTGAAAGGTTATGTTAATAACCCTATCTGGTGTTGTACAGATTTTGTAGTGTTTAAATAATGTCCAATTGAAATGTTTAGAATTTGACTTGGAAAATAGTAATTTGACTGAACCAATTTATGCTGAAATGAATATATCAGTGATTGTCCCGGCTGCACAACCCTTGTTATGCTGTCCATGCCCTATTCTTCCTTCCCTGGCAATGGCATATGTTGCTGAATCCAATGTAGTTTTCTATTTGCCAAGTCCCCCCTCTGTCGCTTCTGTGAAGATCTGGGATGTAATCTCATCCGCTAATGTGGTTACATAACTAAATTGTTTGCCTACTACTGGTTAACAAATCCAAGACTACACAAGAACTAGCTGTGTGTACTAGCTATGTTCCTAATGGTCGTGTTTAACTTAGGTTGGTTGTCTTTTGTTATACAGTACAAGATGTTTGGACCTCCTGGTTCTCGCAAAGCTTTTTTGTTATTTGTAGATTGAAATGAAGGTTGAACACACAGCATTATTTTGACTACTTTGTCAGGGCCAAACATCCAAAGAATGTTCCAGATTACTGAATCATTGTCCACATAAACCAATAGTCCCTTACTTTTGCGAACCCTACAGGGAAATAATTTAAACGTATTGTGTGTCCCCCCCCTCCTTGTCTTTCAGCTGATCAAGACCCACGACCTGTTGCCCAGCCGGAACTACATTTTTGGATACCACCCCCACGGCATCTTTTGTTTTGGTGCTTTCTGCAACTTTGGGACCGAGGCCACAAGCTTCTCCAAGAAATTCCCAGGGATCAAGCCGTCCCTGGCAACGCTTGCTGGCAACTTTCGTTTCCCAGTCCTTCGAGATTACCTAATGTCTGGAGGTACATCAGATATTTATATGCTTAAACTTCTGATAACGTTGACTGCAGCTGCATTACAACGGTTGAGCTTTGGCCTGTTGCACAGCCAAATGGCTTTTGTTTATCTAAGCTTGCTACATTTGTTTTGGCTGCAAATATTTCTATCTTTTACTGTATAATCAATTGAGGTTATATTGAGGCCCTAATTCATCGTGGTTGTTTAACGAAAGAACAGCTACTTTTTGAAGTTATATTCTTACTAGATCATATCCAACCCTCTGCCAAAGCCGGTTTCCTTGAACTTGTATGCCACATGGTTGGAGTTTTTCACAATAAGGGAACTTAAGGACTAACATACACAGGCCTGCATTTATTTTGCTGCGTCTGAGGAACAAGTTGAGACTAGACGTAATAAAGGGACAATATAAATAATCAGATGAAGCGGTGAGAAACACAATAAATGTTTTATCAGTACCAGACACAATAAGGGACCAAAGTTTTACGTCAGGATAGTGAGGTTAGGGAGTTGCAGGATTGATGGCAGATAATTGTGCATAGTAAGGAATTACAAACTCAGTTTTTGTTTTTCCCCCCCCTCTACAGGCATCTGCCCAGTGAACAAGAACTCGATAGACTACCTGCTGACTTGTAACGGCACAGGGAATGCTGTGGTGATCGTAGTCGGAGGGGCAGCCGAATCTCTGGAGTGTGCCCCAGGAAAGAACTCTGTCACCTTGAGCAGACGCAAGGGCTTCGTCCGATTAGCTCTCGAGAAAGGGTATGTCTGACAAAAGCATGCACTCATCATCTCAAAATATAATGGAGAGCCAAGAAAATTAAGAAGTTATATCATTTTTTTTTTTAAATATATCAACATACCAGTGATGCACTGAATACTCAATGCCTAGGAATGTATAAAATAAATGTCTCATTATGAAAACCGGTTTTCAAGCTGAGTTTGAAAACAGTTCTCATTATGAGTTTCATAATGAGAAAATTTTTAATCCTGACTCGAATGTGCTTGTTCCCTTACATTGAGCTAAATTATAAAAGAGCTTTGACTTAATCCCATAAACAGAACTATAAGTCCACTAGTTAACATCATATGTAAACATTCAGTGCAAGCCAGTGGGAACCTTTCCCATAATGAGTCCGGGTCCTATTTCAGGTTATGTATTATCTTGTAGTGCCTCTTCCAAAGAGGCTTTAGATATGGGAATGTTCATTCATAACTAGGATTACAGTCCAACATAAGAAAAATAAGTCAACACATAGTGGATTTGGGTCAATTAAGTTTAGTTATCCAAAACCAGTAAAGTATGAAAATAATTTCAAATTCTACAGGTACTTGACATCATACATATGTATTACTTTGTATCTCCTTAAAAAAGGGTACCCTTTATAACACAATATTATTAATATTACTATATTATGGATATTTGCCTTCCTTGAAAATGTATCTAATATATAAAGTTTAAAATCAATTTTACACTACAGTTACAATACTGAGAATGACTTGAATACATACAAAGTTATAAAGTCTTTATTTATTATATGATTTTATTTGTATGAACCAAAGTCATCTATAAAAAAAACTGTTCCTCTATCCAAGTATTGCAAAGAGCTTTGTTGAGTAATCTGTGGTCTTCCCTCAGGTCGGACCTGGTTCCCGTATACTCATTTGGGGAGAATGATGCTTACCAGCAGATTATCTATGAGGAAGGTTCCTGGTGGAGGCTGGTGCAGAGGAAGATGCAGAAGATTGTGGGCTTTGCCCCCTGTCTATTCCACGGATGTAGCTTCTTCTCGGCAGAGACCTGGGGCATTGTGCCTTACTGCAAACCCATCACTACTGTTGGTGAGTTCAAAGTGTTAATGCTTGAAGGTTATCGTCACCCTTGTCTACTTTCTAATCGAAGAGCACTGCCTCATAATTCTTTGTGTGTTGAAAAGCGCTTCAAATAGAATACATTATTATAATTATTATTAATACTAATACGGATACTGCTATTCCCCGCCATGCCTATATGCGTAAATTTTTTAAAAATGTTTAATAGATGAAAAAATAGATGAAAGACCACCAAAATTGTCAAATGTGCTTTCAAATGTGCGCTCATTATGTAATGTAATTTAAAAGGCCAATGTTACAAGCACCCATTTAAGGCAGTCAGCAGAAGATCCACACTGTCAATATTTACTCTGTCCGACCTCAAGGGCACATTAATGTTTAACTCCTACTAATGCACATTTTCTTTTTACTTTTGATTAATTCTGTTAACACACTTTCACTCTTTGTTTTCACCAGTCGGGGAGCCCATTTCAGTGCCAAAAGTCGAGGAGCCGACCCCAGATGTGGTGGATCAGTACCACGCGATGTACATCAAATCCCTTCAGTGCCTTTTCGACAAGTATAAGACCCAGTTCGGTCTCAAAGAGAGCGATGTCCTCGAAATCCTGTGAGAAGGGTTGTTGGTCACCCCGGGGCTCCTGACGTTGGATGCAATCCCTTTTGCCCCCACCAGACACTCATGTGCCTTGATTGATTCTCTCCGGACCACAAACTCAAACACACAAAACAATTACGTTTGTAAACCGACACTCGGTCTCGACCTGGACCAGTGCGAGGGTAGTTTGTCCCTAAGAAATGTGCAGGTAGAATGAATTGGGTCATCTTGAAAATGGTATTCTGTGTGTGCTCTCTTCCTTCTGTCTTTATCTGATAAGAGGACAAATTCAGATGATGCACTGCCATTAATGGTCCATCGTTGTTCGAATTTATTTTCTTAAGGCAGTTTTTTATCAGAAGAGATTGGGGCGGAACACTTGGTCCTGGCAGGCCCAATAATCGATAAAACAGCAACAAGCTAACAGATTCAAAACATTCATGAAGTGCCATGTTGTTTTTTTGTACTACTCACTGATGCATTCATATAATTCTCCTCTCGAGATCCAATTTCTATGCAAACGCAATGCAAAAAGAGTCACCACTCTTATTATTGGGCGGATAGACCCAAACTCTAATTGAGCCAAAGATCCTACTTGTTCCTACTTAATGCATCGATAATAATAATAATAATAATAATAATAATAATAATAGTAGGTGGAGGTAGAAACCAAGTGAATTCATGTTGCGAAAGTGCCAAACATTTTTGATGTTTTGATTATTTGCCAGAAAGTATTAATTGTATTCTGTGAAGACTCGAGGTAGACATGGATTTCTGCTTTTTTCCTCAAAAAACACTTGTGCACTTTTTTGTATGTTTGTTTTTGTTTGTCATGTTCTAAAAATGCCTTTAATACAAGACCTTCCCTAAACAGTTCTTTATCCCATTCCGTTCTTGTCCTTTTAGGGACTGACTGGTGTGTAAAGAGACGTCACTCAATGTTCCCATACCTTCAGGTCTTTAAGCTTGATTCAAACCTCAGTCATTAAAGAAAGTGGAAGTATTGATGGAAAAGTGTAACCATTGCTAATTTCAGGGAATTGTTTTCGAATGGTTTATGCTGTTGGTCTTTTTTTAATAACTTTATTTTTGGAATTGAAGTGTCTCTTTATATTTTGGAATGGAAAATGAGCATGTATGTGTTATGGACAGGTTCAGCAAGCGATGCTAATAGTGTAATCTGAAAAGTAAGTTCTCATTACTTTGACCGTGTCCTGCTAGAGAGCAGTGGACACAAGTGTCTAATCCATGTGCATCATTATCTCAAGCAATAAACCTCGAAAGGCCTTTCTGTATGGTTGCATAATCTGTTTGATAATATTTAAATTAAACTTTTTTATGTTTTAAAAAATGTGTTGTCTTTTGATATGTATGTAACGGTTGTCATTTAGTGAAGGACTTAAGAACAACGACGGGATTTATATTTTCTTCTTTATTTTGAAGGAAGCCTGTAAGCAGAAGACGACGCACCCATGTCTTCATAAAATGGTGTTGGTATATTAAAAGACTACTGCATTAAAATATACCCCCCAGAGGATGTCTTCCTCAATAAACAAAATATATTGCAGCTACCTCACTCTCATGGCAACGCCGCTCTAAGGAGATATGGCAACACACAACCAACAAACATACCAGCACCGTAGGACACCACTTAAACATAATCAAAATATAAATTTAAACTCCGTTACATATTACATTTCACATATATATTATTTATATTCAGTGGTCTGGCGAGAAGCTCAGTGAATTTCCGATTTTAAATACATTTGTAAGTACTTTCTTCTCTTTTGCTCGGTTGAATGCTGCCTCCTGGAGGACAATTTAGATTAGGATACTGAATTTGTGGAGGACAAAATATCATGTATCTCTATTCTTTATTTCTATCTTTCTGTGTACATTCTATCAGATGTGTGGATATTTATTCATACTTTAAAGGATGTTTATCACTTTCCATTGATTTAAATTCCCTAATACCGTGTAATTATAACTACAATACCCACTGTGTATCGTGTGTCACCTGCAGGTCACGCTGTCCCGTGCGACTTCCTCCTTCCAGCATTGACAGATATGCATACATGCCCCTCCCTTTCCAAGCGGCCGTCAGCCAAACAAACCAATTATAACACAAGGTTTAAAGACTTCGTGTGACGGACGTTGTCTTGAGCCAATCAGAAACCTAGATGCCTCTCTACCAAAATACCGGACATGAACTCCGAAGCAACTAGCAAAATAGCTACTTTGTTTTTGTCGCTTGGTTAGCTGACAGCTAGGCTACTACACTACTTTCTCTCTAAACAACAATGTCTGCACACTCATTTTTGGAGCTTTGAAGCATAGGACACTCATTGAATGATTGTAGTAGATGCAAACGATGGGATATTTTGTTGAATGAAGCAAACTCGCTAGCTGCCGATAGGAGGATGAACTCCATCACCGGTCGGGATGTTGCTATCCCCGCTGCAGCTGTCACTAACTCCGGAGTTTCATCCACCCGAGCACTGCATGTAGAACTCACATCCCAGCAGGTAACGTTATGTGCATGGTCCTAACTTCATGCTGTATGAGCGCTGTGCACGTAGGCCATTCCATGTCACCTCAAATGTGTTGCATTGATAACTGACAACGTATTATAAAACAACTCCAGGCCTATGGTAGCTAACATGGCTAGTTAGCTACTGTAGCTAACAGTCGAGCTTTGGTACTGTCATGTGTGTATCATGTGCAACGTTGTTCTCAACGACACATGATTCTACCATGCTTTGCTCCCGCTCCACGTCCATGTTTACTCTAGTTTCTCATAATTGTTTACGGATTAAATGTACTGCCAATTCCAGCCGAGTTGAGTTCATTCTGCAGCAGTTGGGAATAACGTTATGCATCATCAAGCTCAGGTGACCAGTTCCATGGTTTCTTTGAACCCTTTGACTTGTGGAAGTCAAGGGTTCATCAATTGGTAGATGAATCAGAAAGCATTCATTCTTGAATATTTATTCCAGACTTATACCGAAACCCCACTAAGTTAATTGGTTGTTCTGGTGTGCTTCGTAGTGTTCACATTCCCTTTAGCAGGGATGTTACGAGTTTGGGATGTAGGCAGCCATATAAGATATTTTATAAGGTGGTTGTAATGGTGCTACCTTGTAATCCGCTTTGTACCAGTTTCAACACCGGGTTTGCTGGGATAAGGGGCCTTATTGTGCAATAATTAAAAGATATTGTGAGGATTTTCATTCCTACTCCAATTGTATAACATTCAGAAAGTAAACATTTTAAAGCAATATTTTTTCAATGCTGACAATACAATGTTGATGGTTCTTCGTTGTCCATTCAAACATGAGCCATCTTGTATTACTTTATGCAGGATTGCAGTATGCTGATGTAAGGCATCTTCAGAAGGGCTAATAATGTAATCACAAAATCCAAACATGTAAAGTTTAAGACAGTGTTCTGGGAAATAACTTACTTGTGGACCAACTCATCTCGCTAAAAAAGGGTCTGCATCTGTTTTTACTCGCTTACTTGGTAAAGTCAATTTGAACTGTTTATCCTGTCATCAAACAAAGATTGACAAGTAGAATGTTTATCTAAGCTTCTGCGTAAAAAAGTAAATAGTGTGTGTGTGTGTGTGTGTGTGTGTGTGTGTGTGTGTGTGTGTGTGTGTGTGTGTGTGTGTGTGTGTGTGTGTGTGTGTGTGTCATGATTGAATGCTGGAAATCTCTAACCGAAAAAAACTATCATAGCCTATGGGCTATTTAGTCAACCTATGAGACAAATGGCCAGTATACAGTGTCTGTGTTTTGTCTTTATCCTGCCCGGAAGTCTCCTAACAGAGTACAAAGGTTTTTTGTTTCCAATGCCCTTAATCTTATAGGGAATCCCATGACTTAGATTTAGCGACTGAATGGTGGCCAATCGTTGCAGTGAGGGTCTGCTGGTAAAGAATGTTAGTCAGATGCTGTATAAATCTGCAGTAATGGCGTTGAAGCGGACCATTCTCTGCAATGTTACTGTTCTGTCCATTTACTCTTTGTATGCACCATGGACTATGTTATTACATCTTCTTTTTTAACATTGGTTGTACATTTCAGTTTGGAACGCAGTATAGACTGGTTATTTTAACTGCAATGCTGCATGTACTATGTGATTGGAACTGTGAGAATTCCGACAACTTCTGCAAGCATAACAATCAATGGACCAGCGTTTGACTTTCTTAACTGAAAAGGAAACCCTATGGTTAAGCTTTTCAAATGGGCCTTTGCTGTTGTCTGTGTTTTGTCAATCTGAGACAACAGTACACATGGAAACCGTCCTAAAATCCACTCTGGCAAGTCTATATTTCATTAACACTTTACAGTCCACCATTCACACCTTGTGCTGAATTTGGCGAAAGTTCAGGTGTTTCTTCAAGCAGATTTTGAGAATTGCATATTTCTTACCGGAAGCACAGGAATTGCTTTTCAAGCAATGTTTAATGACTATGCACGAGAAAGTCATAGTTGCAAATCAGCATTCATTGCTTTGCAAATTAATGTCTAGGATCACAGTCTTGGCGGTGGAAAAACAATTGTAGCTAGCTAGAGAGTATAGCGTGCCACTAGTGAGACTCTACAGGAGTGGTACTCCTATGAGGTCGATCTTGTGCTTCAAATGAATGGAAATAAATTAGCTAAATCCTAATATATCTCTACTAGGCCTACAATCTGCAGCCCTATTTACATTTGCTGACATTTGTTTTGCACCTACCTCTTTAAGGTCAATGTTTGCCAGGTATACTTGACGTTGACACATACACTATACTTTGTCTGTACTTTTGGTGACTCAGCTTTTATGTTTTGGTTTCAGATAAATAGGCTGTCTCATAAAGATATCTGCTTGCCTTGATGAAGTGTTTGCAAGAGATGATGTGCAATGTTTTGTTTGCTTTTCTTAAAAATCACTAGTGAATATAAATAGACACTGGCCGCTGGTGCGTTTACCTTTTAGTCAATATAGTTGACCGGCTGTTTTGTTCCAATATAGCTTTTCATCACCCAGGATAACTTGGGGAAGGGCCTAACCTTAATGGGCCTATATTATACATACATGGGTGAGAGGAGTTATTGTCAACAGAACAGAACCCCCCCCTGCCCCCTTCCTCCATCCATTTCTCTTCCTACACCTCCAGATTGCATATCTCCTCACATTTGTGTTAGTTTAACCTATCAGTCTTGATGCTATCTCCAGAACAGCAAGAACTGTCCACAGCACACTAGTAGAACACACAGGAGCTATGGCTGCACGACGCATGAAGAACGTACACCTCCTCTGAAAGGACTGCCTTTTCTTTGCCTTCCTGGAGAGGGCTGCATTGTTGATGTTTTTCTTGTATCCAATGAATTCACTCTTTCATGTCAGGACCCCGTAGGCTCACCTTTTCAACTTCCTTCCCCTTGGTGGGGAAGGAAGTGTTTTGAAAATGATTACTTTAAGACGCCTGTTTTTAACAATGTAGAATCGAAGTTTGAGTATTCTGTGAACTTTGAATGGAATTTTTATTCATGGTATATTAAGATTGCCAAGATTAGTCGGTTGACAGAAATTTGCTGTTATGCATCACATTTTATAGACAAAATTTCTAATGACTAAGAGATACCTGGAGATTAATATATATTATAAATTGTGACATTTCTCTAGATAAATCATCTCAGACCCAGCGGCAGGATTACATAGGCAAGGGGGCATCACAAATAACAGAGGGGGAACCCTTTTTCCTTCCTTGATAACACGGGAGGGATATTAATCACAATGCTGCTCTATCCTCCCGCTAAGTCTCCATCCATCTCATACTGCTGTAGTCCACCTCCCCCTCACCCACCATGACTCTTCCTTTCTCTGCTCCTGCCCAACAGAGACGACTACGCCACCTCCGCAGCATCGCTGCCAGAAACATCGTCAACAAGAATGGGTCTCCACTGCTTGACACCTACTTCACCCTCCACCTCTGTATAGAAGACCGCATATCGAGAGGTGCCCCAATACACCCCTGTCCTCTATGGGTCTTTGCGTCACTCTGTCTCTCTCGACCTCTCTTTCTCTACTACATCTCTGTGTAGTGGCTTGTGTCTCTGATGGCTTTATGAAGAATATCATGTAATACCATTTTCAAGTTTGAAGTCAAGGTAATTTTATAGCATCTTCATAAGGATCATGGTTAAAAACACATGATGCACATGAATGGAGGCATGAAGTCACTGCATTATACATTATATTTATATATTCATATTTTTAGGTAACAAAGAGCCGCATGACTTATCGTAGATGTTTCTATCTCACATTTTGATGCTGAACAACAAACGTTTTTTAAATTTGAACAGCGATGTTTCACAGCATCAGTTTATAATGGTGCTCTGTGAACACTTTGATCTCCGGGTAGTAGGATTCAGTCTTTTTGTATAAATGGTCACTTGTAAGAAGTTCTAAGAAATGGTTCACAGCCATCGATTTCGGGGAAACACAATGTCATGGTCACTCTCTATGCTAGTCACAAGTTGGATTGTGCTGTTGAAGCTTGTGATGCCTTCCTAGAAGGAAAAGCTGTGTTGGTATAACGGACTTGATCACGTTGAACAAGGATGAAAGAAGTTGGTGTTATTTTATGTCATGCCCTTCGAGTGATGACTTTTTCTGACGCAGATACCCATTTGCTATCCTTACTGTCAAAACAACTTTCTAAGGAGCTATTGCAAGGAATGCATTGAATATAAGTGTTCCACTCTTTAACCAAAATGTTCTTGTTTTCTTTGCAGACTTTTATGAAAGTGAGATCATAAGAGATTCGCTGGTAAGTTATCTTCAACCATCATTGCACAAAACCATGAGCTACTCAGTCTCTATGGCGACTCTAACCTTCCTACTCTTCCCTTACAAATCTCTGCACTTGTGTTTCATCATATGTGACCCAACTGTAAACTTTATGTTATTTGATCTCCGGCTGTTTCACCCTCTGTTTGTGCAATCTCTGCACACTTCCTTTTGTTCCTGCACTACAGTATCAGCAGGCCATTACTGCAAGGCCAAATGCACAGTCATCAGCTGACATAAGCTCTTTTCCTTGCTTATTGCACTCCTCCACACATGCAGGCACGCACACACACACACATGGTGCCCACTCCCAATAGTGAGTGAATGTAGCCTCTCTTTATTTGGTTTACATTTCCCTGTTTTTCTTCTTTTCTTCTTCTTCTTCTTCTTCTTCTTCTTCTTCTCTTCTTTTCTTCTTCTTCTTCTTCTTCTTCTTCTTCTTCTTCTTCTTCTTCTTCTCTTCTTCTTCTTCTTCTTCTTCTTCTTCTTCTTCTTCTTCTTCTTCTTCTTCTTCTTCTTCTTCTTCTTCTTCTTCTGTCTCAAAGGGCTTTTCGAAAGCATCACTCAGGAATTGACATGTGACATTATTATGATGTATGGTAAGAGGGTTGGGGACAAGTGAATTTGTGAAGATCAGGTTACACAATACCATCATTAATTGCTTACAATTCAAATTCATATATGACCTTCTGAGTATATTGATGCATCCAAAGCTTCAATCTGTTTTCTTATGTCGATATGTGGACTGTTCTGTGAAAAAGAAAATCCCCATTGCATTTCAACTTCTGTACATGATTCAGAGAAATACTTCAGGATACATTTTGGAAGTTAACTTGGGACTTGTCAGTGCTCATGTAGATTGTAAAGTGAACAGAGGTAGCTATAGGGTCTGATCCAATCCCTCTGCACCCTGGTGTGTGTGTGTGTGTGTGTGTGTGTGTGTGTGTGTGTGTGTGTGTGTGTGTGTGTGTGTGTGTGTGTGTGTGTGTGTGTGTGTGTGTGTGTGTGTGTGTGTGTGTGCGTACGTCAGAATCCGACGTGGCGGAGCCTGGATTTCGGCATGCTGCCTGACCTACTGGACACGTCGGTGTCGTGCTTCGTGGTGAGGATCTGGGGTGGTCAGCTCCAGCAGTACCAGCTCCTCATCGAGTGGAAGGTCAACCTGGACGGCCTGCGATACACCGGCCAACAGGTCAGCTCCAGCGCCTGTACATGTGATGATGATGATTTTTTGGAGAACCAAAGGAAAAATCACACCCATTCCAAGGGGAGCATGTGATGCAATGAGATGACACGTTTCCCTGTTGGATTAGGAAACATGGAATTTGATAGGGTGATAATAACAAGCTGGAGCGTGCAGACTTAGCTGAGAATTAGTTTGAACTCTTGGGAAGTTCTTTCCCAATGTCACAGACTTACGCTTGTTTTGACGGATGCATAACTTTAAGGTTTTTAAGATTTCAAGGTCATTATAACAGTTTTTTACTCTGAATGTATTTATCCGGATATTAATAAACGGTCTACCTGGTTTGGCGCTGGTAACCCTGGCATGACCGTCAGCCATCCAAACTATGCGTTAACATTTGAGGTCAAACAGTAAGCCAACAGCGGTTTGAACAAGGGTAGAGGGGAGCTAACAAAACCCCAGAGCACATGACTCCTACATTGTATTCTAAGGCTTTAATTCAGATTTTGTATGAGAGTGAGGAGCAGCGGCCAAACAGCCCAGCCTTGGAGCCCTACGCGTGGCTCCTGCCAAATCCATGACAGGCTTGACCAAAGCACTTTCCCAGTGTGTTTCACGCCAGCTGACCGTTGAAACCGTTCCACGGCAGAGCGTCAGAAATCCGCCCAGTCAGCGGTTTGGAAATATGTTCTTAAAGCCGTCAGCATACAAGAGGGAAAGGGCATCTTTCGTTGTGGTGCAATGAAATAAGTGGATCTAATGGAGGGTTTTCAAGTTGCCTACAATGTCTGGAAGGGAACATGTGTTTTTCTGTATTTCCATGTTATCAGAGAGAGTGAAGCGAGGAGCCGAGGCCAGAGCCATATGTTACGGTCCTACTGTTCTCTTTGTTGTGTTCTGTGCCTTTTCTGCATTATGCCTATGGTCTCGTCTGTCCACAGATTCGCTCCAGGAGTCCAAATGAGATTATATTTGGATTGAATGATGGCTACTACGCAGCTGACTTTGATCATAAGGTAACTGCCCCGGTGCTATCGCTACAAGGGCCTCCTACACACACACACACACACACACACACACACACACACACACACACACACACACACACACACACACACACACACACACACACACACACACACACACCCGAAAACACACACACACGAGCGCACACACACACGAACGCGCACACACACGCAGATACAGATGTCTACTGTATTAATGGAATAAGGTTAAATTAGGACTGTCCGGGACATGAACCACTGAGCCGTTGTCTTGCTGCAGGACCTGTCGGAACGCAAGAAGCACAGCCTGCTGCAGGTGGACCAGCACTCTGTCCGCAACTCCTACAGCGTCTTCTCCCTGCTCAGGTGAACCCACTGCTCCCCCTCTCTCTCTTTGTCACATCCTCTTTATGTATCACGCATTTTTCGTCTCATTTCATAGATCACATGAACTAGTGCCATTGTGGGAACATACAGTTTCAACAGCGTCTTCCGAAGCAACCACGTCATTTGTCCACTAGATGGTGCCATTGGAATTAACATCTAAGCTAGTGTCCCTGTACTCTATGGGTTCCTCCAAAGCGCCTCCGAATTGCCAAGACTGCAATCGGCTCTGTATTTCTTGGAAGCTAAAAGACATAAATATGGATAATATGACCATAATGTAGCCAAAGTAAAAGCACATTGTCATCACCGGTCAGGATTAGCTTTTTGATTGTGAATTATTGCTCTAGGGAGTTAAAATACTCAAAAATAAATCCACATTTATACCACAAGGAGGAGATGATGTCAAGAACTTTAGATATATGGAGTAGTTGCTACTGGCCTTTGTTGACAAACACGGTCTTGGTTCTTTTTTTTGACCTCTTTCTTAATTTTATATCAATGCGGTCGAATGTAAATACTACTTACGGCGTCACCAGGGCTATCCCCGAGGGGGAAATGCACGGTAAAACAGCAGCCTTATCACATTATCCCACCCACCCATCACCCACCACATCCAATTACCTCCGAGTGGCCGTGGAACCAGGGAGCCAGGAAGAGGACTGGAACCCTTGGGAGAGGACGGCGGGCCCGTCATTAGAGCTCATTGTAAAGTTCCTTCGGCTCGACCCTTTCCTTCCTCGGAAGGCAAATTAGGGGAACGACAGAAATGTCTTCCTGATGTGAACTTTCGTCCTCTCGGGGAACGCGGTAAGAGAGGAGGGCCCTGCCGCCAGCCCGCTGGTGGGCAGCTTCTCCCCTCGTCCCGGATGCTTTTTAATGCACAGGGGGGGGGGGGGGGGCGCGGGGAGCCTGATGCGGATGACCGAGGGGAGATGGACCCCCGGTCCAATTATTATCATCATCATCATCCCTGTCATCCTCGCCACTCTTATGACCTCTGCTCTGGCTCATTTTATTATTAGGGCCTCATTAGCGTTCTAGATTTACAGTGATCGGATCCTGTCGAAAATCTATGGAAGCGTTTCTGAAACCTCACTCCCGCTTATTCCTCATCTTGGGGTCACCTATACGGCGCTCTCTCTCTGTCTTCCTGTACGTTATCTTCCCTCGTTCTCCATTTGTATATGTTTCCTTTGGCTCTGTGCTGCATCCTGTCCAAGCACACTGACATGTTCATGGTTCATGATCCCACACTGCAGAAGGATTCATCAGATACGTAGTTTACCTGCAGTACTGTACTGCCTTACCCCCCCTCCCCCCCCCCTCCCGGCCAACAGGGTTAAAGTTTGTTTAAGAGCTTTAACTCCTAGACCGAGTGGTGTACTCCAAGCGCTAGTTTGTTTAGCATATTGTTTTTTTCTTATATTATTGCTTTTACCTTTTTGGAATATATCCATATTGTGGTTTAAAGTATCTTATCCATGCTTAGCAATAAGGTGCTCGGCCTTGTTTTGGTGATGGAATATAGTAGTTGGTCATCTTTTGTTCAAAGATCTGGGGTATCCCTTTAATATGAATGTATTTTTAGTATATTTTGTTTTCTCTAGTCAGCGAGGCATGGCCACGCTCCTTCTGGACTCCTAGTCCTGGTCTGCTCTTTACTTAAGTGCACAGGGCAACAAGCTATTTGGTTTGGTTTAACGCTATGCCAGGAATGGATGGGACCTCTCTTGCTAACGACACACGCAGGGATCTTGATTAATGATGGCAATTTGTCAGCGAATGAACACCTTTTCTGTTTTTGGCGCTGTTGACAAGACCCCGGGGGCTATTTCAACAACAAGGCAACATGGGGTGACAAAAGACAACAGGCTTTGATGGAGAGATGGAGGAGAGGCGAACCATCCATCAACAGACTCTTGTTACCTGATTCACGAAGCTGGAAGGCAACGCGGCGTTGCTATGCTCGACACAACAATGGGCCTCTGGGAGGAAGTGAGGCGATCCTGTTGTGCTGGTGATCCGAGAGACGTTCCCCTATTCTCACGGCCACAGTCATGACAGGGTTGGGAGTAGCCCACGTGGAAAGGGAGCAGGGTCAGGGGGAACATGGGGACGGATCCACCAGGGGTTCCCTGACTGCTGTGTCCGTCTGTGAAGCCCGTCCACCACTAAGGCGCAGAGCACTCCATCTTGGTCTGAAGCCTTTTCGAGCTCTTTTTTTGCTCCACCTCTGGGTCCTAATGTGTTTTTCCAATGTTTTCTTCAAGTGGCCCGTAAGTGGAGGCACTTGAGTGACCCTGGGATCCTAGGTTGAACGAGGCCATAGAGGAACTATGCGCTAGCTTTCTGACATTGAATAATGTCTGTAATGTTAACATAGGCTGCGTATTTGTTTGGCTGATTTAAACATGGGGCCCGATTGTAGATGCCGCCCCCTCCATAGAACCGTACGCCTGGCTTTGGGAGGCCGAATCTCATGGTTTCACAGCTCTTTGTGGCCGATTTAGCATAGGTGCCACTCCCCGGAGCTCAATGTATCTTCAAATATTTACGTTTGCCACTCACCCACATCCCCTGGCATTTCATTGCATCCTTTTGTTACCATGAATGCACATTGAAAATGCGTGTATGTGGGAAGTCTTTTCTCATTAGATGGCTGCCAGGGTTCTCCCCTGCCTCCGGCTGGCTGAAGGAGGGAGGGTAACCCGCTGAAACTCCACCAATATGGCCCGCACTCATATAACATATCACTGAGCATTGAAGTCATACCGCCGGGTCAGTGCCGTCAATGCTGAAACACTAAATGTTTTCTGTTATTGCTGTTCTGATTGGTCCGTGTCATGGAGACATCAGCTGCCACCATGGCGTTCAATGCCTTTATTGGCAGTATCAACAGGATTTGCCCCTGCAAATTCTTTTTTATTTTATTAAAAGTTTATATTCCTTTTTTTTTTTTTTTTTTTTGCTAACTCATGAACATAGCTGGAAAGGAGTCAAAAGTGTTATTCACTGACGACAATTGAAAAAGCTAAACGGCTATTCTTTAACTTGTTGTGAAAGGTAAGAGAGGGAACACAGTAGACATGGCTCAGTATCGCGAGGTTGCCTCTGTACTACGAGGCATAAATGCACATACACTGTAGGAAAATAACAAAGAAAACGGTTACCCCTTACACATTGTGAACTTTCAAAGATAAGGAGACAATGCATTTGTAAGGGGAACGGTTGGATTAATGTGTTGACATTCCTCTATGATGAGATACAGTCCGAGATGGACTGAGATGTTTATTATGATTCTGACTATCAGGTCTCCACTCTTGTTCCAGTTTGGTGGGCTGTTATTTCCTCTGCGGAGGTATATATTCCCGGGACATTATCCCTCTTTGTTGCTGCAAAACGTCTCTTAAGATTGTTTTGAATGGGGCAATTTGCTGCTCTCTTCAACAAGGTACGACCCTATTATGTTTGAATAATGGTTGCTGAATATCAAGAGAATACAATCATTTACCCCGTGGAGTTGTTGCCATTAGTGCACATTTGTTTGACAAGTGCACCCGGCACGCCTGAGCGAGACGAACAGCTGGAAGATCCGGCCACACGGTCTTCCATACTCCCATGTCATGGATACCAACCAGGCTGAGATGACAAGGAAAATCAAGGCCATTTACCTTCCCAATAGTTGAGCACTCGTGCCCCAGGTTTTCTTCTACGAGATCACAGTCGGTTAGTTTGTGGTTCCCAATAATTTTTGTTGGTGTGCAAAATAAGCAAACCGAATGAGTCGAATTTTCATCAACCTCATTGATCCATGTCTGCAGATCAAAAAAAGGTCAGTTAAAAAGTTGGATACACCCAAACAGGGCCCGTGGTTCGGAATGCCCTTGTTTAAGGATGGAGAATCTCTGGAGAAATGCAATATTTCTGTAAGAGTGAGGGTTCACAGTTATGCCAAGAAAGCACTACCTTCCCCCCCCTCCCAATTCCCTCTAGATGTGCTGGAGCAGAGTCCATCTTGAACTGCACATCCTCTCTGTGCTTTCTCTGCGGTGCACAACTGATCCACAAAAAGTTTCCACTGTTGCGTCAAAGCGGTCTTTGAAAACAAGGGATACAGGCAGGGGAAAAGTACCCCCCCAAAAAAAAAACGAAAGGGGCAAAAATCATGTAAACACACAAAACAAGGTTGCTGAAGACAGCGCACAACACTGTTCCAGGGAATGGAACGCGTCCAAAGCCGGGATCTCTCATCGGGATTCACGCTCACGTGTCCCGGGCCGTAATCCCCTCGTCTGGAGGGGTGGTGAACAAAGCCGTGAGACAGACCACAGAGACAACTGATGAGCGCTCCCATACTGGCCCCTGGTCCCTAATCGCTGTACGCCAGATGACACATCTGCCTTCGCTAACGCCGACCCCGCATCTGTGATTGTGGCGAGATAGCGAACGTTGGATCGCAGTGCGCCGCATAAACCCTGGTAAATATTTAGTTTAAGGCAATCGACGGAGGGGAAACAGGGAAAACAGGGAAATCAGCGGAAAACAGGATGGGTGTTGGAACACCTTCCAGCTGACTGCTGCCCGCCAGCAACACTGGAACGATCTTTTAATAGGCCGGAAGAGATTCTGTCAACATATAAAGAGCTTTTATATTTATGTTGGGTGACAATTCATGCCTATTAAATCCTTTTCAAACTTCCATAATCTGCCTCAAAAGTCCCCATCTCGAAATCGTTCTAGGAAGTGTGTGTGTGTGTGTGTGTGTGTGTGTGTGCGTGTGCGCAGCATCCAGGGTGTTGACTCTGACACCCTGGCTGATCTTTTCCCATGATCGGAATGAGCAAATATTTCTGTCATTTATTTTTCTTACGTTTTATCGACACGACAGTGCCAAGTGCAACACTCGACAGTCATAACTTCCTGGGGTAACACCCGTAGCGTAGCCGTTAGCTTCCCCCCCTCCCCTCTCTTACCATCGAAAAAACAAAACAAGACAAAAGTTGTCACGGCTTTGTGGGAATGTGTGCTCTGGACCGTTGCCTCGCGGTTGTAGTGCTTGCACGCTGACGCCCACCACCTCTCCCTCGCCACCTCCAGACCATGGGATCTGACGGGCAGGCCCTGAGCCTGGACTTGCCTTGAGCGATAAGGGGGCAGACAAGCATGAAAGGGGGGGGACAGGAGATAACTGCTCTCACCTAGGGGAAGATGCCAGATCAGATTCCACCATGGCAATCACCTAAACAGATGTAGCTGTCAAAACAGCTTTGCCCCGGCGTTCCTAAGCGTGATCAACCGTCGGCTATCGCTGTCACATCGCACAGATAAATAATGAAAGTAAAAAAAAAAAAAAAAAGCAAGGATGGAATTGTAAAAATAAACCGCTTTTTTCCTGGATGCCTCCTCCCTTAAATTCTAACAGAATGACATTTATTGAGTGGGTGCAAACCAGATGGAGTAATATCCCAAGGTGACCATGTGATTTTAATTTGAGGAAAAAGTCTGGGAGGGAGCCCCCTGGGATTTGTAAAATTACCCCCACCAAGCCGAACGCCTGTTTAACAGAGCCTCGCTAACCAAACCCACTCCAGGAGAGCATTTCTCGGAGGCTCACGGCAAGTGCATACCAAAACATAAACCCGTCACATCAAAGTCAAATGTAATGCCTATTTCTTTTATTATCCACACCAGAAGAATTCCCTCTCCTCCTGTTCTTCTGTGTTTATGTGCGTCGTCAGTGTCTGGTGTTGCGTTGTTCACGGCGGAAGGTGGATCATCAAGCAATTTGTTGGGACGTCTGAAGAATTGTTAGTAAGCAGAAGAAGAGAGTGATTTGGGGTTTACTTATCTTGATCTTGTCCTTTTCCTTTGCTTTATTATAGAATCATAGCGTTCTGCGGAACTAAAGGTGAATGCATTTCCTAGCCATCCCTTGCAGGAGAGATCCTTTAAGATGGGTTCCTTTTTCCCACTCGGTTTGGGTCAGAGTTTTACTGTGGGCTGCTTTAGAAGTTAGGGTTATCTAATGTAGGCCTATCAAGCCATTTGACCGTAGATGTGATACAGGGATATACTTACTGCTCTTGGGTGGAATTCAACTTAAAGGTACTATAGTATGATACACAATATTTGTTCTTACAGATGTAATAAAGCATGCTCCATTGCAGTGTGACAACATGGTGTTATTATTTAATTGGAAAAGGTGGTAAATCGCTTCCAAATTTGTATTTCGTTATATGGCACGATGGTACAAAAGCAATGATAGGTAGCATAAGATAATCCTGCAGTATATCATATTACCAGTTGTGTGTGTTTCTCTGGCCTCCTGACTTTGTCCTGAGCAGTGGCTGTGAAGAAGTTTTGAGAAAAACGCTCTATGAATAATCAGGGGGGGTTGCTTTTTATTAAAATTTGTTGATGCAAGACATGAAGTCATGATATTGTTTTTTTTATCTGCCTCGACCAAGCGCAAGCCGTCGGTCCAATAGGATCTCAGCTGGTAGAACCCCCTTCACACCGCACCACCGAGAGGGAGAGCGAGCTCTCACGCCGTACGATCAACGCACATAAATCAAGCAGAAAACCCTCACATCCTTGGGGCTCGCAGACCGCTGTGACAACGTGCGGTCTAATTACTGGGTCCATCCCCCAGCAAAGTTTTGTCATGGCTCATCCTCCCAACATGTGGAATGGCCGTCTGATGTTGGTTTAATCGGGTCCCGTGGGCTCTGTTGTGGCAGTTTGTTTTGTGTGTGTGTGTGTGTGTGTGTGTGTGGGGGGGGGGGTCCTTCTCTTTGAGAGAGAAGGCTAGATGCTGAAACATTTCTGGACGTTTAAACAAGTTCCCTGATTGATGGCTGCAGTTATTCTCATGCAGTTTGTTGTTTTTGTGGCTGTCGTTTGTGGCTGTGAATAAACAATGGTATTAAGAAGATGAAAGTATGACAAAAAACGTCACTTTGTATGGCCTACGTTGTTTTATTGTATGGTGCATTTCAGGGTTAGCGGTGGTTTTTAAGGTTTTTGCCTCGTTCTCCACGCTAGACAGGTTGGAGTTTGGATGGGAACATTTGATCTCATGCTTTGGTAAGATCTATTAGACGATAATAGTAGATTCAAATTCTCTCGGGCTATTTGCGGTCCGGGATTTCAAAACGTTATCCTTTTTTCGGGGTATTTATAACCCTTACGACAGTAATTCTAATACTCCCTTGGATTTTCATTATCCCGTTTCATGTTTTCAATATCCATGTTGTTCTTTGTTCAGCATTGGTCTGTTCATTTACTTTCCAATTTTGTGCGGAGGGACCGTGTCCGTGGCGAGCAGCGGTCCTCATTACTATCGGGGGTCAGCTTCGGTCCTGTACACACACAAACACCCACACACAAACGGCCGGGAAAGTCCTCCTAAACCCTCATGCGGTCCCAGGCCCAAACAAACTCGCTACTTTTTTTTTGTTGCAACTTTTATAGACCTTTAATATATTTTTGTATGTTTAATTTAAAAGCTTACTGTATATGTGTCAAAAATAATGAGAAAAAGCAGTAGAGGTAAAGCTCTTTCAGGTTATTCCCACTGTGCGATTGCGATTGGAGACGGCCTCCCAGCCTCATGGTTGTCTCGTGTTTCCTTCCGCTGGCAGGCTCCACACGGCCCAGAGAGCCATCAAGCAGACCCAGGTGACGGTGCAGAAGATCGGGAAGGAGATCGAGGAGAAGCTGAGGACGACGGCTGCTTGCACAGAGCGGGTGAGACGCTTGGCTCCAGACTTGGTGACGCTCATAAATTCATCTGAGTTTAGAAGTAGAAAAGATAATTTTGCAGGTATAATTTTTTTTTAAACTTTTCTTAAATACACAAAGGTGTATCGAGGCTCTCTGGAATTCTCATCGTGGATATGGTATCAGTCGGTGGAAGCAATTTATTTGCATGGTGTATGTTTATATTATCATATATCATTATCACCAACAGATCAGAATATGCTATGGAATGGGAGAAGTTTTCGTGGTTAATAGTGCAGCTAGGGTTAATAGGATTGTTATAGAACCATTTTACACGGTGGATGTGCATCGTGTTTGCTTTATATTCACCCCTCCCATAAGGAGGATCCTCCGCACAGGGGAAATCAAGAAAAGCCCATCCGACATAGCAATGTAATTGGCCGCCGCGGCGCAGCTGTGAAAACGAAGTGCTAATCCCCAGGTACGCGACGAGGCCGTGTTTATTCTAAACAAATCGCCTCAAAAGTGCTCCCGCTCTCTGCTGCGTTAAAGGCCCCGGGGGGAAAGGGGGGGGAGGAGGGGGTCACGCTGACGCCCTCCGCTGTCAGGTAGAGCTTCCCTCGCTCAAAGGATGTTAACCCCGCTCCCTCTCCCGTTGCTTTTAACATCACATACCTTTCAGATCATGTGCAAATACATAGCGATGTCGTGTGCTTTGTTGTACAGCTGCCTTAACGGCAGATTGTAGAGGGATTTCTAGCATGTTAACGCAGGATATTGAAGGTGTGTGTGTGGTATGTTTTAGTTAGCATAGTTGACAGCGGTGTCCTATAGTCTGAAATGTCATCATAACATGACCGAATTGGTTGTCGAAATAAACTATGAAAGAAAGAGGAGACCCCGAAATACATCATGATAGCGGGTGTAATTGTATGATACGAACTCGTTTATAGATGTCATATCTGGTTTGAATGATGTGGGACGTGTTATGATGGAGTCATGGTGTGTGTGTATTATATCAATATGGAGCGTTACACAAACGGTTTTCTGAGCTTGCCCACAATCCACTCTTGCTCTACACTGCCTCTCTACTCCCCCATCTGTTACCATTTTTTTATTTTGACCTTTCTTACAATTTTTCTGTCCCCATCCCCCTATTCCTTCCCCTCATGAGGCAGCACTTCTGTAGCTCTCACACAATAAGACCCCCCAACTGTAGTCTGTACCAGGGCCCTCAAAGAAGCCCTTTATTAAAAGACAGGACCGGGCCGCCTACACGTTCAGTGAAATCAATTACAGTGTCCTTTTCAGGTCACGGAAAGAAATAAATCCACTTTTTCCTTTTTGTTGGAAAAAAAAAAACGGCATTGCCAGTGAGAAATGTGGGGGTTAGGGAATACTTTGTAAGGGTTCTGCCGATTAGTCTCCATCTTCTCGCGTGTGAGATACACACAGTGTGGATGGATCAAAGCGGCACTGCAAACCCCCCCCCCCCCCCCCCTCCCTCACATGGCCCTTTCACCCTCTCACCCACACTCAACCATTAATCTGGGGGGTTATAATGCACACACACACACACACACACACACACACACACACACACACACACACACACACACACACACACACACACACACACACACACACACACACACAGGGAGACACACACACAGGGAGACACACACACACACACACACACACACACACAGGGAGACACACACACAGCCAGTCCCCCACACCCCATGTCTGCTGCATATTTACTCAGCTGACCAACTGCCATTTGATGTTCACTACAGTCAGTCTCTGTCTCTTTCTCTCTCTCCCTCTTCCTCTCTCTTCCTCAATCTCTCTCTGTCTCTCACTGCCGCTCTGTCTCTCGCCCTCTCTCCCCCCCCAAACCCACACACATAGAGGACATGACCTATCTGTCAACTCGCCGCTCTGGCAGTGAACGTGTAGGAGGAGGCTTTGGTGGTTCGTGCCATAGCTGGAGGCTGTTAGCAAGTGCATGTGTGTGAGCATCAGGGTCCGACACTTTAAAAGGAGGCTAGAGATGGAGGCCCTATCGGCCGTCTCGCTGCGACGGCTCCCTGTTTTGCCCCAACAAACCCTCAGAAGACCCGAAGAAGAAAGAGTTTTTTTTTCCTATCAAAGATGGCTATCTGGAGGTGGCTGCGTGTGATGCCACAGCCCGACATTCCTCCCTCTCTCGAATGTGTCATCGCTCCATCGGTTGCCCGCCTCCACACTCTTCAACATCTCTTTAAAGTTGTCCGCACCCCCCACTCCCATATAAACCGAATGTAAATATTGTACGTGGCATCATACATATTATTATTATACACAATACTGCTCCCTTCCACAACTTCCCACGGCTGCTGCTGTTACCCATTAGATTTCCCCCACACAACTCCACGGTCCCCTTCCCCCTAGCCAGGAGATAGAGTGGTTGAAGTGGGGGCGTACGATGCAGGGGCCGTCCTCCGTGAAAGGTAGATGGATGTTTTGCTAATCACCTGCAGCCGCCCGCCACAAGAATCTCCTGCTGTCCCCGGGAACGCGGCGTCTATCTAGCCAATGGTTATGGCTAGATAGACTGGGAGCAAGGTGGGGGGAGGTTCATCATCTGGGGCTGATGGACTCCTACCTGGGTGTTGCGTCTTGGGAGACGGCCCGGTATTTTGGAGGTGTCTCTTCTGCGTGCTGCCGTCTTTGAGCCACGTGTTCGCGTGTGTGCTTCTCTTTGACAGTTATACTGCGTGCCTCGTCTTTATCACTTCTAGTGCTGGGCTGGGGCTAGGGGAGGGTTAAGAAAGGTGAGGCCATGTGTGCTGGGTGTGGTGTTGTGATTGTGTTTGCCTGCAGCACTGGTCGGTATGCAGTGTCCTCATCTGTGATAAAAAAAAAAAAAATGATACCTGTTGCATCATGTATGTGTTGTTATTTTCTTTTTCCATGCTTTAAATGTTACGTAGATACATTTTTCAGTTCGGGTAGCATAATCAATTGATGATCTGAGCTGTTATATCCTTAAATTTATTTATCTTTCATACATATACATTTAGCCTTTCCATATAGTTATTCAAATAATTTCAGGAACATTACCCTGTTGAACCTATTTCTTATCTCTGAACTGGTTCGGATCAGTACAGCGCTAAGAGCAGTGTATTTCCTTTTGTATCAGTATTAATCAGCATCTCCTCA
The DNA here is from genome assembly GCF_026213295.1 of Gadus chalcogrammus. NCBI lineage: Eukaryota > Metazoa > Chordata > Actinopteri > Gadiformes > Gadidae > Gadus > Gadus chalcogrammus. The sequence goes on from NC_079418.1 coordinate 20,595,888, forward strand.
TTTCTCCTGTGTCCCCCCCCTCCGCCCCTCTGCCGGCCCCGTGAGCAGAAGAAGGAGCGGGAGTGCATGGAGCTGTGCCTCGGTGTGCTGCGCAGCGAGCTGCAGCGCCAGAGGAAGGCGCTGGGCAGGGAGACGGACCTGAGGCAGAAGGAGCGGGCGCAGCTTAACAAGAAAGGTAGCCACGCCTCGGGCTGCTCGATTATGGGGAAATCATGATTGTTTTGGTCAACATTGAGATCAGGATCAACGATTAATTTTGAGTTTGAAAACGTGATGCATTAGCTCAGCATGGCGCTCTTAAAAAAAACTTTGTAACAGAGAACTTTGAAATTTTCCCTTAAAAAAATACACAAAATGTTCAAATAGAAAACGATTTACAAATATGTATCCAGCTGCAATTTCTATAAAACATTTAATGAATGAAATGCATAAACTACAAAAAAACAAATCAATCGTTAACTCGATTATTTTTGTTTGGAGAAACACGGCAAACACGAGAGAAATGGTCTACCGGGAGCGGGGCTTCGGCCTGTTGGGTTTGGCACCCAGCGGATGCTTGGTTTAAAGTGGCGCTTTGTTTGCGTTTCTGGATTAACGTGCGGTCGGTCGGTGACCTTCGAGCGCAGCGACGCCATGGTCCCTCACCGGAGATCAATCCGAAACTGCTTTCCTCCTCGCATCTCAGAAGGGAGTAGAGTAGAGGGGTATGATGTCATGCTGCTGCACACACCGACAGTAGATTATCGATCAACCAACAATGGCGGCCAAGAGTAAACGTCTTGACGTGGTTAAGATGTCGTGCGATTTCCTTTGAGTCTGCAGTGATCTTTGTTTCCCGGTATGATCGGTAAACATATTAGAAAGTGTGGTGTGTGCAAATATCCATGACCTCTATTGAGTAAACTGATTGCATAAGTGATCCCAGGTCAAAGGTCACCAAACTTGAACTTGGGTTCACGTTACACACACACATGCTCACAAAAACACACTCACACACACTATCTACACCTGTATTGTATTGAGGAATGCCTTTGGTTTCAGCGGTGCTCTAAATCAGATGTGCTTAACTATATGGCACCTATCAACTCTCAATACCTTTCTCCTGGCACTCTGTCATGTCTGAGACTGAAGGGGAGTTCTGCAGTGCTAACCTTCGGAAAGAATCCCGTTTTGAGTTACTTTGGTGGTGATGCGGAACACACATTAAACATTAAATTCACAACACAGACTTAAATAACCTCTGTAGTTTGAATGCGTACACATACACAAACGATTGTATTGAGGTTTGAGTTGTGTGCACTTAAAAAAATATAAAAACATAAAACAAACAATCAAGCAGCATCATAGAAACACCCATTTCTTCTTCGCCAGATAATTGGCACTATCCTTCAGGCTTCCTCGACGGACCCTGGAGGAAGGGGAACAGATACGGGGGTCTTCCCATGGTACTTCCACAAACAAACACGCGCCAGGGCGTTAAACGGCGGGCAGAGGTCAAACTGCGCTCTGCAACACGTTACACTTTACTGCAGCATCCTTGGCGCTCGAAACGTTTATAGACCTGAGAGATCAAACGCAAGCTGGCTGCTGAACTTTATAGGGTACTCACCATCCAGAGCCAGTCTCGACTTAAGAGCAGAGACATTTGTGTGGTTTCTGAGGCGCCTTTCAAAGGGCCCGGATGAAACGCAGCACTTGGGTCCGTGTGTCCGTCCCCACTGGCGGTGTTTGTCTAAACGCAGTGTGCACAAACGGCTCCCCGGGATTCTGATGGATCAACTCTAGCTGTTGTTTGGCCTCAAGGCAGGGCACCTCAGATGGCCACCGAGAGCTGTGATGGAGGCTGTTAATGACTGGCGCCACACACACACACACACACACACACACACACACACACACACACACACACACACACACACACACACACACACACACACACACACACACACACACACACACACACACACACACACACACACTGTACACACATCCAAATGGAATAAAAGCTGTGTGTGTGTCGAACGTGGGTTGGTTTCTTGTTCCTCGATCCTGACAAATGACCCTTAATCTTCTGACTCTTTACCTGTCACCAGTCAGTCTATGGCCAAAGGAACTCCATGCCCTCCCTTCTCGACATCCCATTCATGGCCCTTCTCCAGAAAGGACAGGTGCTTATTAGAAAGCACAGGGGAAGAAAAAGTACCGGGGCCTAGTCCAAGAATGCAAAGGTATTTATGAGGCTATACGAAGAAGCTAAGGCTAAAATTATGGTACTGTGAGATGTTTTTCTTCTCCCGTCTTCCCAGGGGTCTCATAGCTCACATCCCGCAGAACACGCTGTTTGCTTCCCATATATTACTCACGACGACTGTATGAACGTTAACGTAAACGTTTGCGAATCGGCCCCGGCCTGGGAAATAACTTGCACGTTAATTATACCATTAGCCGACAGGTGTGTACGGGAGTTAATACAGTCTGATTGGATTTGGACCTTCACCAACATGCCCGTAGGGCTACATCGGGAGGTGTCAGTGATATAGAACGAGTCACCTCAGACGTGGCTCGTCTGGCAAAACACATGCAACGGCGTACATTTAAGGTTAGACGCGGCTGGACCGGGCTTTGTTGCACAGCCTGGTTTCAGACACATCTATAATTTTTCAACTATCATCAACTACCTTGGAGACCGTTTCTCTGTTCATTGTCAGCTGGAGGCTGTCATTTTCCACACATTCCCCCCTGCCCCTGTTCTTTATTAAAGTGCAGCTTCCACCCGAGCCCATTCTGGCTCCATAAACCGTACGGTCACAGAGTCCCATTAAACGCTGTATGGCCCTTCAGGGGGTATTCTGTGTCCGCGGCCGAGCTCCGATCCCCTTTGTCTCATTCCCAGGGCCGAGACCCGTACCGCACAGTGTGGTATTCCTATCTCTCGCAAGGCAGCCATTGGTGGCAGTGCAGCACCGCTAGTGCTAACCCTTATCAGCCATCGCGGCAAAATAAACCAACTCCACTCAAAACAAATGGGGCAGAAAACCAACCCAAAGTGTGTGTGTGTGTGTGTGTGTGTGTGTGTGTGTGTGTGTGTGTGTGTGTGTGTTGTGTGTGTGTGTGTGTGTGTGTGTGTGTGTGTGTGTGTGTGTGTGTGTGTGTGTGTGTGTGTGTGTGTGTGTGAAACCAATATCCTTGAAGATGCAAAGAGGATTATTGTCTGGGATGTTTTTTGACGGATGTGCTAGAGACTTGCGAAAGTCCAACCAACTGCACGAGCAGCCTAGTACTTTTTAAAGCCTCATGCATCACCAGGCGCTGTATCCTCCTGACAGGTTAACAACCACCCCTTCAATACCTGCTGATTAACAGCAACGCTGAACTCTCGTAGGGAGGGTACATTTGAGGATATGAGTTGTTGTTCTTTCCCATGGTGCGTGTCATAAATACCTCAAAAAGGGCAGGCTAGCTTGAAATAACGGCTTCGTGTCATTTTCAATTTTCGATTCGGATTTCACCTAATTTATGCATCAAAAACGATATATTGTAAAGTGTCTCAGAACTTGGTATCAAGGTCTGGATTTATCTCCTTTTCAGCCGAGACCACAACATCTCCCTCTCCCCCTCACAGGCACCACCGCCAACGCTGTCGTAGCCAGATGGCATAAATCATGTTTTGCGTCGGGCGTTTATTGTACTTAATAAACTGTACTAGTTATTCTCACCCGGCGAAGCGCTACTCACTTTCCCCCGGTCCAATAAATGTCCAGTGTAAACGGGAAGGGGGGTGGGGGTGTCATGAGGTCTCATATTGAAGTCATCATTGTTAGGTGCTCATTAGGCTCTCGTTAGCCTTTCTCCTCCCCGCAGAAGCTAAACCCCCTAAACCCTATAGCATCCTGTACTGCGGCTGCCATCTTGATTGAGGACATGGGTTGATGGCTACTGCAGTTGTAGTCAGTCCTAATGACTTTCTAAGACACCCCCCCCCCCCCCCCCCATATGACTGTGTATTACATTGATAAAAATCACAACTCCATACTACATACCTGAACCCCTTATCAGGGCTTGGTGAATGCCCTGTTCACAGATATTATATTGGTTTATATTACAAGTCTATTGTTATATTAGTAATATTTTAGGCAAGGCAAGCCAACTTTATTCATATAGGACTTTTCATACACGAGGCAGACTCAAAGTGCTTCACATAGAAGCCAATTGTAGAACAATGTGAAGCATTGTCATACAATAAAATAAAATAAGGCATTTCTTTGTTTCACATTTCCGCTGCGTCCTGTTGGCTGCTTTGCCTTACTGTTTGAATAACCATTGGGAATACATATTTTAGATATTTTATACCCACAGTTGGTACGCCCCATTTTTAGATGTCTTTGGAACTGTAGCTTAGTTCTGGGTTTCGTCCAAACTAAACAACTGCTGCACCATATCATTTATAAAAAGATCTCCTTGTACTTTGGTACCATATCGAAAAGATAGATTGTGAATGAGTAACTTTCACTGTTGCCTGTGTTGAATGTGCAGAATGTATGCTAAGGGTGTGACCGTTCAGGTGAGTGAAAACCCACTCACGGTTTTTGGTCATGGATTTCGGTTCGGTACTGGCTGAGTATATTATACAAAAAAAAAAAGGAGTATAATAAATCCTGCTACTATAAAGTACCAGTGTTTTATAGTTATTTCATGGCTGGGACTCCAAAAAGTGCTAAAGTCAGGTTGCTTCTTTTGGTCGGCCGTAGCGTGTTTCCATCAGTCCCGAACGCTGCGTGTCTACCGGCTGACCCATGCGTATCGTCCTGTACGGTATTGTTGAGGGTAACCATAACACCCATAATGGGTACCATACTCTCACAGGAGAGATCATCCTAATTAGAGCCAAACAGCTAAACCTTTGTGGATGCGTGCGAACCACAACACGAAAACAGACACATTCTGTCCAGAGAACCGGAGGACTGCTGTGATACAGTACATTGTGTTTGTTTTTCGGCCGCGGAGCCGTGTCGTGATGTGTTCCTGCTGGATTGCTTTAGGAGGATGAAAGGGTGAAATGATGATGGATGAATATTGCAAAAGCTGGGCTTACTTCTACACTGTACCGTGCGGTGTTTAGACCAAAAAAAGAACACAACAAAAAATAAAAGGGAAAATCAAAAGTTTGCACGAGAAAACTTCTGTAGTCTAATCTGAAACCTGACAGACTTAATCTCCCCCGCTACATCAGTCTGGGGCTCTAATCAGATTGACACCGCGTCCCGTCGCGAACACCACCATAACCAGCACCAGCATCACCCCCCATGGCACGGCTCCCCTAACCCTGTCCTCTACCTAACTCCTTGTGGCGGCCCCCATCCCCGGAGCGTCTCGTCTCGAGCCAAGCGGCTTTCACGAACAGGAAGTAGTTTAGGAGAAGGCAGGCTCCTGAGGTCCGCATGAGTGATGGCCCACGATATTAGCGTTAAAGCTCAGCCTGTCTGCAGACATTCAGCCTGATGGCAGCTTCAAGGTCGCTCTCCTCACATTCCAAACCCCTAAGCCCCCTTCCTTTACGATGATGCCCTCTTTTGTTTATTTCTTCCCCCCCCTCCCCCCTCTCTCTTTTTTGTTTGAGGTGACTTTGGTGTTGCAGTTCAAGAGAAGTTCTTGCTTCCAAGAGAAAAGCTCTTCTAGGTCTTCTCTGGGAGTTTGGACTGTGCAGCCAAGCTTCGTTGACTTGGTGTACTGTTTCTGATTGTATAATCGGATCCAATCATTTTCGGGCTTTCCAGGGTGATGCGTCTGCCAACTGTATCAAGTATTGTCCTTATCTGCACATTTTTGTTTATTTGCCTAGCTCTGTATTTACACCCTCTGACAAATCCTGTAATCATCTCACACATGCCGTGTGTTTTTTATGTGTCAAAAGGGAAATGGGTTGTGTCTGATCGAATGCGGTCTATTTGATGTCGGACAAACTTCAACAGGAGATGGCACAGAACCAGGAGCTAGCCCACCCACCTGTGCAAATTTACCAGAACATAGTGCAACTAGCAATTTTCTGTCTCTCTGTCCCTTACTTGTTCTCTATCTTTCTCGTTCGCTATCTCTCTCGCCAGAGGAAGCGTTCTCCTTTCAGCGCCAAAGTCTGGAGGAAGAGAAGGAGTCCTTAGCCAAGCAGCAGAAGGAATGCACCGCCAAGAGGTATCTATGAACCTGTAATTAGCCATCGCTTTATCTCTGCTTGTGTACACACAAAACACAAACGGGTCCCTTTTTTACCTCCCCATCCTAAACAGAACAGACAATCTGTGAGCGATTACCCAGGTTGCATTGCACTGAATGAAGTGATCCATTGTGCCAGTCAGTTGTTTTGAAAATTTTTGAGAAGACATTGTGAGGCCTTCTGAGAATAACAAGTGTGGGTGGGGTCTCTAGGACGGAGCCAAGGGTGTCTATTTGTGTGTTTTTAACTAGAGACTATGTATACTCTGCTAAAAGAAGGGTTTGTTTACGTAGGCCTAAGGCGGGAGCGGACGGTGGCCCGCTGAAGTCCGCCCCTACCTCTGCATACGAGTCACAGTTTTTTTTTGTCTCCAGCGTACCTGGCAACTGCGGGTAGTTCAGCCTCGACCCGGGAAACACTAGCGGGCCCCAAGAAAATTAGTCCTTTCAGAGGAAATGAACACTGACACTGCTGCATCTGCCCAGTGTCTGCTCCGTGAACTCTCTGATTCTTTCATTTAGCCTAGTTGGTTCTCCATGTCTTGATGTATTTTATTTAACATAAGAAATAGTGGTTGGACTTGCAGTCTATGCATTAGATGCCTGTAGAACGTTCCAATGTTTTACTTGCTGTTCATTTTACCTACAATTATAGGTCGATTACATTTCACGGTAGTTATGCCTGCTACAGTTCGAGGCATTCCTGATAGCTAGGATCCCTCTTTTCTGCTCCTTCTCAAGGTTGCTTTTCCCACTGGGTTTTGGGGAGGCCCTTCTCAGGTCTTAAGGTTAAACGGCGTCGTATAATGCGGGCCTGTAAAGTGCTTTGAGACTAACTGTAAGCTAAAGGAATACACCAATAACCTAGACTTGAACTCTTCATTAACGAAGCTGAGGCTAAAGAATCATATCTACATACATAAGAGACATCCATGGGCAAAAGCCCTGAGTTTGGGTCTGCGTGTTTTTGGTTTGGAAGAGCTTGCCAGATAGGGATGAGTGAATTCTTTTGACGGTATGATCAAGCGGTCAGGACCACTAGTCCCTATGTCTTCTTCTGTCGCATGATAAAAACGGCATCAACAGAGGGTAATGATATGTTGCCTGTCGACCACAAACAAAAGCCAGAGAGAAAATTAAAGTGGAAGGATAGGAAGACAGAGGGGAAGAACGCATCGTATTCAATAACGTCTTCCCCCCGTGAACCTCCTTTTCATCTTTTTCTTTTTTTCTCCTCTCTTCATCAAAGACTCGACGTAGACCCCTAACCGGTGCCGAGGCAGCGTTCCCAGTATTAAACGGGGAAACCGAGGAGAACCGCGATTCACCAGATGTCTCTGCATCTTGCCCTCTGCATACAATAACGCCAACGTTTGTGAATATAGAGCTCGAGAAATAGCTTCTTAATCTGACTCTAGTCATGGCAAATATCTGAGGGCTAATATCGAGAGGATGAAAGCATCACGGTTCGTTCCTTGACGTTGCCCCGTTGAGTCCAATGTTTTTAAAAAGTTTTTAAGGTGCCTTTTTTTTTTTTTCATTTGGTGTTACAATATAACTACATTTGGAAATGCTGTAGATGATCGCTGAACATTGAGAGTCGTTGATGATGCGCTGCGCGGGGAAGGCCAGTCTGCTGCTCAACACGTCTCAGGGCGTTATTGAGCGCTGTCACGCAGGAATGTTGAGTGCTGTGACAGCGGAGCCTCTCTCACAATGACGAAGAACTGAGCCGCTCAGTGGTCATTTATTTATGATATGAAATCTTTTAGTCAGGACCTGACCACCTATTTTAAATTTAAAGACCATTATGACTTGTAGAGACCTGGGTAAAGATAGCAGGAGCGCGTATCAGCTTCATGACTCAATCAATCACTCCTGGGGTTAAGAAGAAGCGGACAGCGCATTGTACTGACACTCTGTCCGCCGTTTGTTTCACTCTCTAGACTCTCATGTAATGGGCGGCTTAGCGAAGGGAGACTGACATGAGTGTGCTGTCACAGCCCATTACACTACATCCATATACTCTACCCTCCTCCAGCAGCCCCCTGACACGCACACCCACACTCCAGACTTCCTCTGAATTCAACTTGGTCCCGCATGCATCTCTGCTCTTCCTCCCCGGTGGCTCCTCAACTATCGGTTAATTCCCCCTCACAGAATGACGTTCACCGTCTTCCACTCTCTCTGCGGGACGACAACTCTTCTCCACCCTGTAGCCAAGGCACACACAGATACTCACGCACACATGCTCCCCCACAGCCCCAGCGACGTCACCTTGCACCACTGAAGACTATGGCCTTTGTCTCAGCCTGTCCAGTGACTGAGAGTGTTGTCCATGTGTCTCGCTCTTGTATCCCTCTCTCCAAACAGCCCCCTGCTTACCTTCTTTCTGACCTCTTCCCCCCCTTCCTCCGTCTCTCCAGGGAGCAGTTCCTCAAGTCCAACGCTCAGCTCACCTTCCGTTGTCGGCAGCTCCTGTCTGAGCTGTCCTACATCTACCCCATCACTGTGGTGAGTGATCAAGGCGGCTTCAGTGTTGAAGCTGTGGAACCGTTCATGGGATGGAGGAAAAATGTAAAGCATAAGGTCATAAATGTGCATGATGTTATCCCTAAAAAGAAAGATGTTGGATCCTCTTGTGGGAAGGATAATTATCTTGTATTGTCATGAGTTCCCCTGTTACCTTCCCCTTGGCATTTCAGGAGGGCTTCCAAACGATATATTTTTTTAATTGATTTTCCATAAAGGTAAAACAAATATATATAAACACTCTGAATGCCACCAGCAGCGCTCAGTACTGAAATAATTTAAAGGCTTTCACCCTGCTGCCTTACCCCTGGTTAACCCACAGGGACTTTGTTTTGTGTTCTTGTCTTTTACTTTGTCCTTTTCATTGCCTTTAATCTGAAGCTACAAACCTAAATCCACAGGCAAATCAGTCGGATTACGTCATCTGCGGAGTCAAGCTGCCCAACTCGGAGGACTTCCAAGGTAAATGACAGCTGGTCTGATTGGCTCTCCATGTTAGAGATGCCTCCATGCATGTCCTTCAGACATCGGGGCTCATCCCGGTTTGCATGTTTTCTATTGCTAAAAATATATTTTTTAAAGGGCAGTTGATATAAATACGATCGCGTAGGCAGTGCACATGAAATGGCGGAAAATATAATTTTAGTAGAATAGTTTCCAACTTCCGTAATGGTGCCGTTTTACAGCCCCCAAAAGGCCGATAAAAATGCCATCCTGAAACACTCACTAGAGTTGGACTCACTAGAGTCCAACTCTTAAAAAAAAAAAAAAAAGCTCATCAAGTCTTTAACGGGCAGATCACAACAGGACTGGATACTCAATGTTCTGCAGCCGTGCAGTCTCGGCTCTGTGTTGACCACCTACTGGAGTCTTGTTTCTAAACCACTATCTGCCCACAATAAACACGATCCCATCCTCTTGTCTCCCAAACCTGAGAAGACCCAGCCTCCGCCGGGCGGTAATGTAAATATGCTGCTATGACAAAGACTTTGTTTGACACACATATCCATGTGATCAAGAGCGAAGGGGTGTGTGTGTGTGTGTGTGTGTGTGTGTGTGTGTGTGTGTGTGTGTGTGTGTGTGTGTGTGTGTGTGTGTGTGTGTGTGTGTGTGTGTGTGTGTGTGTGTGTGTGTGTGTGTGTGTTCGGGCCAGATGAAGTACGATGATAGGGTAGAAAAGCAGTAACTGAAAAAGGTTTGAACATAACAATTCACCAACCCCATCTTGGAAGCAAGCTTAGAATACATCAGGCCACTCAAAATGCTCCTCATCATCCAAGAATGCAAAAGATTGCTTCCTGTGTATCTGAACCCCTTGGACGAGGCTCCAGTGGTGAGAATCAGGTCCCGAACCCTTATTTTCCACATCTCCAGAATATCTTCGTATGAGTCTTCGTATGGCTTAAGAAGAAAAATAGTCCTTAAGACCAAACTCAACAGAGGGAGACGACGAAATGTGTTCCTGAGGTTGTGAAAACCCTTCTAAATACTTTAAGCTCTCCCAATTCTCCCCACTCACATAATTGACCAATGGACGCCGTTCAACAATGTTGGTGTTCCAAGAAGCGGTCGTTCAACCATAGACTTGAGGAGTTAGCAAGGGTAAGATCAGCAGCAGGCCGGCTCAATCGTGGTGTTCGCCTCCACAGAAACGCAATGTGGATTGCCATAGGGGATGTCGTATTGTCCAAAGAGAACATTGTGGCGAGAGTTCTGTAAAGGACCACCTTGATAAGCCTAATGGTTTTGGATGGATTCATAGTAGATAGATTTAGAGTGTTCGAAATGGAGCCTTTTGGCTTCTTTTCAGCAAAAAAAACATTAATAGTGAAAACCTTACTTGAACAGTTAAACTGAGTGATGCTGACTTCATGGCTTCAAACTGTTCACGGGTGTAGCCCCCATATCATAGCTTCAACCTATCCTCATGTCCCGCATTGCAAATAAACATTGCCTTGTAGCGCCCGACTGCTATTGAGATGAATGATCACACATATAACAGAAAGCGATGATTATATGAATGTAGTTAACCACTGTGGATGCAATAAGAGGACTGTGATTTAGCCTTACTGCAGGTCAAAGTGAACAAAAAAACTGAAGGTTTGTGGCTGCAGATGATGAAATGGCTGAAAAAAACTGCAGCGAGCCTTCCACCAATCAGATATGTTCAGCACTGCAAGCCCCACCCACAAGGTTCCTGAACATTTAGAAAGTCCTACCCCCCAAGCAGGGACATTTTTGGGGGTCAAATTATGTCCCCGGAACTTAATTTGGACCCTGCTTCCTGCAGTGGAAAACCAAAGGTTCCTAGTTCCTGCGGTGGACAGATTGCCTTCTTCTATAACACGTGAGCACTAGGCATAACTCACCATGTTCCTGTTGTGCGATAGCTCTTTTTCCCAGTGTTAGACTCCAACTTATCTGGTGGGTGTAAGGACAGTATAATAAAGATACACATTTGAGCCATGAAAATATGAGATAATAAAATACAATTTATTATTTGTCAGTCTGTATGGGATCCAATGTTTTGAAGGAACATCGGGATCCTCCGGAACGTTTGCGTGTTCCCGTGCTGAACTTTTCTCACAGCTGGGGGGGGGGGGGACACTCTTGAGTCCATAATTCAGGATCAACCTATCGCCACTTCTCCGCCCCCCCGCTGTGGGGACATCCCTGCTGCTGAAATTCCTTAATAAAGAAGGGGAGTACAGAGCTCTTTATCGCCTCCCTCTTGCCATCCTCCCCCCCTTCAGCTCAAACACCCAGCCAGGCCTGCTGCAAATCACTGCACCACTGTCGTTGACAGTCGATGTGTATTTGCAGCGGTGGTTTGTTCCTCTGTGCCCTGCTTCTGCCCCTGCCTTTAAGCCCTGATAAGGTGGACACCTACCAGTGAGAAGAGCACCAAGCATGCGGGGGTAGACAGCGAGAAAGACATCCTAACCAGCATTTCACTCCCCAACCTCCATCTCCCATCTGGTCGTTTCTCCCTTTGAGCTGGAGTTGTGTGGTTTTGAGGGTGGTCGGTAACAGAGGTGCGGTTTGTTAGCCAATGTCGGAGAGAAATGGGAGATAACGTGGGAGAAAAGAATGGCCCCTGACCCAACGCACTTGACCTCCCCGCTGACCTCTGCTCTCACTGAGTGTGGGGTCCGTCGCAGAGGCTGCATGATCAAGTCTAGAGCTTTCTGGATGGTTGTCTGTCTGAAACGCCCTGAGGCTGAAGGGGAGGATGTTCCACATTATCAGCAGGGGTCAGGGTCAATGGAAGTGCTTTTCTCACCAGGGGGAGAAAGTCTTTTTTTTTTTTTTTTCATTACCATAATCTTTTTCAAACACTAAGCTCTACCTGTCTCTTTAGCATAATTGTCCATCAAAGTTTGCACCCCAAGGTCTTGCATCAGTTTCTTTGTACTTTAACTGACCTGACATTCTTGTAAGTTGGCGGGGAGAAAAACGCCGGACCACAATTGCCTGTGTGCCATGTTGGCAACAACGTGAATGCAAAAATGCAATAAAAAACGTGCAAAAATCTCTTTTATGTAGATAAAAACAAGCCCTGCATGCCAAGTTCTGTTGTATTCAGTATAGTGGTTCTCTGCTCTTTCAAAACAGAGCAATTCAGTTGCGGTGTAGAATTACTTGTGAGCTGTGAAGTAATTTTTACCTTTAACCATCAATCAACATCCTACCCTGTCGAACCGTCTTTCTCTAGGAAATTTTGTTGGATTTAGTTAGGAATTTGTATACAAGATGTTCTTGGCCATAGACTTGTCTTGCCACCGAAACCCTATTTTTTTTATGATTCTCATCATACTTTCCCACATAAATACAACAGCCTCCTTCTGTGAATACTTCAAAAAACATATTCTGCCTGATTCAGCCCTTTCGGTATATAATGTTGTTTGGATTCACAAGATGTGGACATGGATTATGTTCCAACAGTTTATTTCTTCACATAATGAACACCCATCCCCAACACATCAGCAGACAGAATGGCATTGACTGTATGCTTTGAAGATGTTTGATCTTGGATCAAATGTCAGATTGTGGATCTGTTTTGCATGTTGATTCTTTTTGATTAGTTCAATAACAAGCATGGCGCCTCTGATCCATATTCTCCGATGCCAAGCGCCATGATTTGACGTTGTAAACAGCTGGAACCTCCATTTCTCTCACCACAGCAAAGGATGACGGGAGCGTGGCAGTGGCCCTCGGTTACACGGCGCACCTGGTCCTGATGGTGTCCTGCTTCCTCCAGATCCCTTTACGGTATCCAGTTATCCACAAGGGTTCCCGGTCCTCCATCAAGGACACCATCACCGACAGGCTGACGGAGAAGGAGAGAGAGTAAGTGGATCAAATTGCTGGAACGCATTTATCAACTCAATCATCAATCTACACAGTTTTAATTTAGATGTGTGCGCATTTGCTTGTGTGTGTGTATGTTGCAGTGTCTTCTTGAGCAGGTTTCCAAACGGCTTATTCAAATCAACTTCATGTACATGAGTGAATATATGTTTTGTTTTACTCAAATCCTGAAGAACAATGAAATCTGCCCAAGTATTTCCTTGGCTTGTGAACCAGTTGTAGTTCTGCATTCCTCACGATACAGTCTTTGCTCTCTCCAGCCGTCAGATCGTTTGTGGCCTTGTTCGATGCACACAAGCCTGGTATGCGTGCAGGAGTGGTCTGGTATAGGAATCTTTTTCTCTGGAACATTATCAGTGCATTTCCAGATTTTTTTTCAGTTTGAAGACATATCTTTACAGAGTGTATACTAGCTACAGAAGAACAACAAAATAAGTAGCAAATTTTTAGTATAGTATTTGTCTCCAACTAAACCTAACATGATAAATGCAACGTATAATTAAGCCCAGTCCATGCCGGAGACCTACTCAGAATCAATCAGTTTACCCCCCCCCCCCCCTTGATTAATGCAATGTTAGTGCACATTGAAATCAATAACTTTGAATGCATTAAACCCTTTATAGATGGGTTGAATCAAAACATGTGAATTGACATGCCAAGATATCCAAGTATCTTGGCATGACATTTAATTTTCAGTTGAAACAAGATGTGATTGTCATCAATAATGCAGTGCAAAGTAATCGTGGCTGTCTCTACCAATACACATCATGCAGAATTGTATATCCCGTTGTTTTTTGAGTGCATCACAAATGTCTGCATATGCTCAGCTTGGTCAATCCTTTAAAAGGTTTTGACAGCAGCGTAGACCGTAGACTCAAGAGGCCTTTGGAGAAGGAGTGTGAAACATCTGTTATCTTTACATAATCAATATATTTTTTATCAAAACCATAGAAAATACAGATGCATATCATTAAGGAGATGGTATGGGTTTCTTGATCCAGGATGCCTACAGGTAAGGTTGAGGACATTAAGGATGGAACCAATACCTTTCGGCCAAGCCACTCCACAATCAATTTCAAAGCAGTAGAAACGCAATACAGCCACATTCATCTTTTAAAAGTGGTCGTTTTCACCATATCTGCTTGAAATGGAGAGCACTCCAAGCTGAAGTGGTTATAAATTCCCCCTTTTGATCTCTTCGTACATATGTCGGTGTGGCAGTTGTGTCTTATAACACGGCGCATTGTTGGAAACTTTTGAAATTGTCGTGTGTTTACAGCACCTCCGGGCTACCATCAACCTTGTTTTGTACCTTGTGGAATTTGGATAACGATTTTATTAGATTTTCTATGATTGCTGAATTACTTACAGTCTCGATTTACGAGAAATGTTCAAGTTGAAATGTGGCAGATAATGACAAGGCAGAATTTCTCACGTGAGGCTACAGAAGAGAGCCTCCACTGAACTCATCGCGCCACAGAGATTAAATTATTATTTGGGTGTGCTATGGTTACCCGTTACTATGCAGTGAATCGAGGTGAAAACCCTCGCACGATGATGCTGCATTGTGAATAATTGCACGTTCGCGGCACGCAGATGCCGTCAGGAATGCAGCAACTGGAGCATTCAGGCATTCCATGCATGATGACCCCACTTGCTGTAAGGGAGAGAGGTGGGAGGATGATGGGGAAATTGGTATAATCAGTGTTGTTAGGGCTGGTTATGTGTGTAATTTTTTTCAAAGTGATTAGTAAGGGCAGGTTCAATGCTCTTGGAAGGAGACTGAGAGAAGTATTTAGGTGAAAGAGGCACCGGCTCTGGATTACGTTTTGCCACGCGATGCTTTCAGTCGCAGTGCGATGATTCCTGTCCGCACACAGCCTGTTTAAGTGACTTGCCTTTAAAGTATGCAGAGCCTATCCCCGATGTACGTCAGTAACAGAACAGCCCTATGATACAACACGGCAGCATTATTTTCCTATCGTCACTATAGAGTATATCTGTTCAATAGACTATCTGGAGACGTTCTGATCAGTGCCTTTTAGATCAAATTCTTCTTAGGCGTTTATTGCACTCCTGCAATTAAAACGATATCATGCATTATTTTAGATCCAAGCACTTGTGCTTGGACACTGTCTGCCTAGTGTAAAGCTGTCTGTTGTCTTGCTGGCGGCGAAGGCGGGGGTAAGCCTTTGAAACCCAGAGCCGACTCATTATATTGAATTAAGGACAGGGAAAGAGAGGAGTTCCAGGCCACACGGCCAGCCACGTTAATAACAGTCATAATAACGGGGCTCCGGACTAAATAAGTCTCTCCAGAGCTACACTTTGTGCGTCCCAACATGTTAGCTCACCACGCAGACTACTACGCAGCCCACAAACTAGAATAACCTTGCAGCGGTCTTTTGAATAGTGAACAAGTTGAGAACAAATGTTGGCAATCTTGGGTTTATTGTGCGGCAACACGCATGCATTTTGAGTACATGTGTGAGATGGAGATATGTAAACAAGCACACGATTCCCTATCCAACATCTGCTAAGCATTACGAGTAAAATAATGCTTAGGTTCATATCTGTGTGTGTGTGTGTGTGTGTGCGCACATGTTGTGCGTGTGCAGGCACACAGGAGCATTGATCGGAATCAGACGTCATCGCAGTCAAGCACCCAACTCTCTCGTTTTTTTTGAGTCCGGACAGCAGGTGTTGAGTCTGATTCGGCATGGCGGGGGTGGAGGGGGGGGGTGGGGGTCGTGTGGTATGTCATTGCCCCGTGGTCCAAAGGTGTGTCTACACCGTTGGGATTCCCAGGCCCACAGTGCAGGATATTTACCTTCACACTGTCAGACACAATAAACCTGCTGGGAGTCCGCGGGTGTCGGGACAGAAGGGCTCTCTGTGAACCCGGACCCGACTCGATAGCCGAGCAGCCCCATACGCTCGGATGACCCCCACTCCCCCGCCTCCACGGCTCTTCCTCCCCCCCCCCCCACCCCCTGCCCCCCACCCACCCCACCAAAGTTTATGAGTCGCAAGGCCTCGTGTGTAAGCAGACACAGAGCCAAATGATGTGTGGGAAGACGGAAAGCAACCAGTCTAAACTGGGGAACGTGTACAAAGACTGGCGATTAAAGTGTCGGAAAGAGGCAGCCAATGATGATGAGTTAGGCGATGCGGGAACGCGAGCTCAAAGGGTGGCAGAATTAGCCCGACAGCCTATCGTTCACGTAGCGTGCTCGAATGAAAACCCAAATATCAATATTTGTGAGGTTTTTTTTTCGACCGGGGAAAATGTAATGGTCTTCAGGAAGCTTCTGCTGTTCCCCCGGGGCCCCTGCCATGTGGTTAAGGGCCGTTGCACTCAGTGTGGCAGGCAGGACGTGCTTGAGGATCCCAACCAGAATAGACTGTAACAAGGGCCCCCACCCTGTACTTAAACTAGGTAATAGTCCCAACTTTTGGAGGGGACAAACATTTCAGCCGGTTGCTTCTCAACTATCTTCGTAGAAGTCGAAAAATATTGAATAAATATAATGGCCATTACCAGTAACGGTATATCTGTCAGTGGGGTGTGTAGTGCTCCGAAATGGACCCCGACATATTAGCCTTTCCCGCCGTGGTGCAGCCCAAGATTAAATCACTATCACTTTGATAACAACCATCCTCTCAGTCAAACTAAAATCAGCCGTGTTGCCCTTGGGTCCTAGGACATCCGTTTTTTTTTTTGCTCTGCCTGACATAAGCTCATCACTATTTTGAGTTAGCAGCATTCTCCTCCCTGACACATTCTCTGAAATCGACGGGCTCCTAAAGACACATTGCGCCCACATTTTGTCCTGGCGAGAACCTTGTCCTGCTGTGTCTGATTGCATGGGTGTGTGTGTGTGTGTGTGTGTGTGTGTTGGGGGGGTGGGGAGATGCGATCCAGATGTCTTCCGTGTGATTGAGACCAGAACCTGGCTATTAAAAGCGAAACGCTGGACAGCCCCGTGGTTTAGCCCACATATCAATGCCAATCCATTTTCCTCTTTCCCCTTTTTCTTTTCATAAATTTTTCTTCCTATTCACGACAGTTTGAAGGAGAATGGTGGGTGGTGGGGGATATATAAATATATATATATATATATACATGAGAAGGGATTTACACATTACCACCTGGATCAAGTATAAAGGGAAAGCGGGTGGAAGTACTCGTGTTAGTGCCAGGCAAACCATGGGAGGCCTGGATAAGAAGAGTGGAACTTCGCGAGGCTCAAAGGGAAAAGGCAGCAGCAGGGTTATTGTTATGAGGCTCCGCATGGGCTCCACGTCTCCTAATGTGGTCCATGTGGACGGGCCGAGACGGACGCTGCCCTTTCACACCGACCCCTGCCGCACGCCCGCTCCCCCCCCACCAGGTCAGTCACACAGCAGGCCGTCAACAGATCAAGCCTTTGGTGTCGGAGACGAGACCTGGCCGCTCCTATGAAGGGCCGAATTTAGTCTACTGTATGTTCTTTCACTATTTATCATTCAAGGACAAATATGAACGTCTCTCACGGCGTTGGAGAGAGAGAGAAAGGAACTCTGGTGAGGGCCAGTTCAGTTGGCTCGTCCTCGCATCACGTTGAAGGCCCTGCCGTTACGCAACCTGCCTGATGGTTCTGTGTTCACCTTTCATTACACAGCAAATGAGAAGCATCTGCCATAGACGCGACGCCTGTGAGAAGAGGGATGCTGCGAATTAGAGGAGAGTGACCCAGCGAGCTTAGGGAGATCAAATTCTGTTTTCATATTTCCTCCGACAGACGAGCTCTGAATTTGTACAAACGACTATCAGAACAGAATCTTTCACGCTATCAGGCCTTCTCTCTCTCTCTCTCTCTCTCTCTCGCTCTCTCTCTCTCTATCTCTCTCTCTCTCTCTCTCTCTCTCTCTCTCTCTCTCTAATCTCTTTCTCTCTCTCTCTCGCTCTCTCTCTCTCTACTATCTCTCTCTCTCTCTCTCTCTCTCTCTCCTCTCTCTCTTTCCCCCCCCTCCCCTCCCTCTGTCCGGCTCACTCTCCCGGGCATTCTCTTTTGCTCGCTTTCTTTCTCACTCTCATTGTGCTTTGTGCTTAGACCCTCGTGACACTGAGTTAATAGGTGTTTTAATTTGTTTTGTTGTTATCCAGTTAAGGGGGGGAAACCAAATTACAGGTTGTCCGTCGGATTGGGGAAGATAACGAAGATGGCGCCGTGCCCATAAACACCATGGAGGGGTTCTGGACGGGGCCTCGCTCCTCTCCTCCGGCTCTGGTTTTGATTAAAACCATAGAAGAAATCAAGGGGCTGCAGGATGGGAGGGGGGGGGGGGGGAGAAATACGGGGGCCGCTGGATTTCCTTAAGGGCCCCGACGCAAACCGGAGACGACAAGCTGCTCGCAGCGAGCGGAGCGGAGAGCGCCGTCGCTCAGGAGACACGTTAACGGCACGCGGCGCGACGGCGGAGCAGTCACGGCGGGGGCCGCAGTGGAGAGCAGCAGCGGCGGCGGCCATTAAAATACCTTTCACTGACAGATGCTCAGTGTAATCATTCCTCCGATATTGGAGATTACAGCCCGCCGTGATTTATACCGCAACCACTGCCGTTTAGGCTCCGACAGTCGCAGGCAGGTGTTCTTTTCCTTTTTCTTTTTTTTTCTTTTTGGTCGAAGCGAAGGGGCCGGATGATTTATGGTTCCACGCCGTTTAGAATGTCACGTTAAAGCGGCGTTGTGAAACTTACAGGCATATCCCCCCCCTTCCCCGGTCAACCCGACCACCTTTTCAAACGCACTATGGTGAACCAAAACACACACATAGTGTGGCAAGATACCCTCCCTCCTTAGAACACACACCTTCGCCTACACACACACACACACACACACACACACACACACACAACACACACACACACACACACACACACACACACACACACACACACACACACACACACACACACACACACACACACACACACACACACACACACACTTCCAAGCAGGGTTTGAAATATCGGCGAGCCTCCCTCTTTCGGGCACACGGTCCCGGGTTGTTTTGCTACTTCTCCCAGTCTTAATGAAGCTGTCTAAACAGGCTCGCTGACACATGTGCGGATGCCGGCCCACTGTATACACTGGAGGAGGTCAGCCAGTCACCGGGACTATTCCCGCCGCGCGTTCAGGAACCAGATTACGCCGGAGCCACGACCACCCAGCCACACACCGTTTTCTCCTCCTCCCCCTTCTCTCCTGTACACTCCTCTAACTGAACGCAATGGCTCCCCCGAGATCCAAGACACTCGCTTTAACACACTGAACGGTACACAGGCAGGGACACATGCACCGCATGCAGGAGCCGTGTGTGAGCTACAGCTCCGTGACCCCCTGCACGGCGCTCTTCCCCACAGGCCTAGAGAAACGACTGCTTTTTAAGGGGAGGACGGCCATTTTAAGAGATTCGAGAGACTGGAGTCTCTCTCCTCCATTTTGACTCTTTATCGATACAGTTCTAATCATGCATTGTGTGTCCAACTGTGTGCTTCAAAGCAGAGCTCATTGGGTTATTTTGTTATGCAAGAAACCACATCGTATCCACTCACAAATAGCCACGGATCCGGCTGGGGAGACAGTAAAACGTCTCTTTATTGGAAGTCATTAAAGACGCCATGTGCGGTATTCATCTCCACCGAGGCCCATGGAATCGTGCTCACGTTTCATCTGTCGGTTTATCGATGGGAACGCGCTCGCAAACGAATATAACAGAACAAAAGAGGCCAACCCCAGAATGGACATGCCATACCATCTCTCGACCTATCCCTTCATCCTTGAGAAAACGGCTTCCTCCTTTTAACTAGGAACTCGGTCTTTGATATGTGCAGCTTGTCTGTGAAGGCGAGAAAGGGGATGTCTAGCTCCAATGGCTAAGTGGCAGGCAGACTGGGTCTGTCTTGTTATGACAACACAGAGACACAGAGGTTTCTGTCAGGTACTTAGATTTATTTTTACGATGCACTCCAAGTTCTCTCTTGTGGAACTACCCTTATTAATTACATATTTTTGTGTCTACACGCAATTCCCGGCATGGCGTGCTATGCATCGCTTTAATATCATACAGTGGGGGGGCTGATATGGTAGAAAAATACACACCCACACACACACACACATACGCACAAGGGGATTTCTTTATGAGGAGGATGTGTGTGTGACAGATGTACTTTTGCTTCCAAACCCGCTGCTGTTTTTTTAATCGTTTTGGGTCCAGCAGTAATGAGAGCTAAAGCGTTGGCTAAACGAAAGCACATTTCAGGGTTGCATAATCAAGTCTCTGGGTGCATGGATGCAAATGTGGACCCTCCAGTGTTGATGTGGGTGCCTTGCAGATCCACCCGCCAGCTCTGCTCCACTGCGCCTGACAGTGTGACCGGAAGCTGCCATTGACGGACGTGCGAGAGGGAGAGAGACGGTGGGCAAATTAAATGAACTAGCAAAGCTGTGTGTTTAAGTCCATGTGTTTCGTCCTGCTCAGTGAAGAAAAAATAAAAGCATTCTGCAGGTTGTATCGCAACCTTCAATTAAAACAAGTATACATGGACAAATACTGGCAAATTGAAATTGTCTTTTCAATCGTAAAAGAAAATGCAGCTCTAAGTATCAAATTGAGGTTTAGTCGTCAGTGACAAATCTGTAGACATGTGACTGAAAACTGTAGGGACTGATATTCCCTTACTAGTCTGTAAACCTGGGACTGATGCTGCCTCTCTCTCCCTTATTAGTCTGGAGACATTGGACTTACTTGCCTGGCAGCCTCCTCTAGTGTCCGTCTAAACTCATCTATGTGTACTGCACACATATTTATCTATCTTCTCTCTTCTGCACTCCACTGTGTTTCTAATCCTTGATCTTAGAGCACACCATTTTGTTTGATGTCATCACCGTTGATTGTTGTCATCAATTGGTCTGTTTGTTGTTCATGCGTCCTGTTCTCCCAGAGTTCAAGTCTTGGACATGTGAGCCTTTGGCCCTCTGTCCTTCCTCACTGACGCCCTTTTCAGCTGCTCCCTCACAGAGTACATACATACGTATAGTACAAGGCTGGCCTCTCTGTCCTACAGAATACTGCTTTGTCCCCCACCACACACACGCACACACACACACACGCCAAATCCCACTGTTGCCTCTGCTTCCTCTCCCTGATCCTCCCTGCTGGTGTGTAGTAATATATTTGACTTTACTCAACGTCCCAGAGAGGAATTCCTCGTGTTTGGTGAACCAGGGTCCCACCAGTGTGATTTCAGACGCATCGGACAGGGGTCATTAATCACCTCACCATGACGGAGCTAGTGTGTGTGTGTGTGTGTGTGTGTGTGTATTTGTGTGTTTTTATACATCCACGGCACGCCTATATTGAGTATATATGTCTGTGTGTGAAAGTGTGTTCAGCCTTGTGCATGATGTTCAGCAAACTACTGATTCTTGATGTAAGCGATATTGGGTTTCAGAAAGCAGGGGGGGGTTGTTGTGTGTTGGGTTTTTCTCTCCCTTTGTTGTTGGTCATGTGCTGGTCCAAGGCAGTGACCTCAGCCATGTCTTTTCTTTTCATTTTCCTTTGGGACCCCGGCTGCCATTCAGGGACACGCCTAGCTACGAGATGTCCCACTGTGTGGCCACTCGGCCCCATACAGGGGGGCGAGCTGCCCTGTGGGGCGGTTGAACAACACACAACAGGATGGTGATGATGAAATATCGCTTTGGGGGGCGGGCGAGGGACTACAAGGGTGATTTGGAATGATGACCTGCTCAAGCCCGGTTTCAGCAGTGCACTCTTAATGCAGCGTGGGGTTAATGAAATACATAATCGGTCACTGATATACCCGACCTTCTACGTACTGGGAATGTTCCCGGCTGACTTCAGAGACTGATCTTTTGAGGCAGTTGTGTGTTCTCTATGGTATGCCCCCAGCATCTCCCTCCCTCTCACCCTTCCCTCCCTTCATCCCTCCCTCCCTCTCACCCTTCCCTCCCTTCATCCCTCTCTTCCTCCATCCCTCCCTCCCTCTCCCGCCCTCCCTCCCTCAGCCACTCCCTCCCTTTCTCCCTCCCTTCCTTTCCTACCTCCCTCCCACTCTTCCTCCTACCGCCCTTCATTCCTCCTCTCTCCCTCTCTCTCTCTCTCTCTCTCTCTCTCTCTCTCTCTCTTCTACTCTCTCTCTCTCTCTCCTCTCTCTCTCTCTCTCTCTCTCTCTCTCCCTCCTCTCTCCTCTCTCTCTCTCTCTCTCTCTCCTCTCCTCTCTCTCCTCTCTCTCCTCTCTCTCTCTCTCCCTCTCTCTCTCTCTCTCTCTCTCTCTCTCTCTCTTTCCTCTCTCCTCTCTCTCTCCCTCCCTCCCGCCCTCTCTTCCTCTTCCTCTTCCTCCCTCCCTCCCGCCCTCTCTTCTCCCTCCCCCTCCCTCTCTCTCTCTCTTCCTCGCTCTCGCTCTCGCTCTCTCCCTCCCTCCTTCCACTCCAGCACCTGCGGGTCGCTCTGAGTGAGAGGTGAGGAACACCACGTCTGCTCTGACATAGGATTAATGGACGAGTGACCCCAGGGGAACAGACCACGCACACACCTTCACTTAACATGCACACACACAACGCGCTACACATGCAGACACTGGGTACTCACACCACATACGTTCAACACACCACAAACACACAGATACCACATAAGATACACGCACACCCAAAGGAAGGAGATTTGCCAGTTGCGCACATGCTTCAGCACACATACCTATACACATACACACACACACACACACACACACACAGACACACACAGAGATCACATACACACACATGCGGACTCAGCCATGTGTGTGCATCGGGTCTTACAGCTGTGTAGCAGAGCGGCACCTGTTGTGCAGACTTTTCACACACCATGTACTCTCACTCGCCCAGCCCATCGATTGCTTAAGCGCTTTTTAGTCGGTTCAATGTGGTTCTATGTGCAATTCTTTCCATATCTATTTCGGAAATTGCCCATGAACGGTTTGAAAATGGAAATTATTTGATTTAAGCATAACACTAACCCCAGACATGCATGCATAGTTCAGTTCATTAGAACAATGTGTTTTCAAAGAAAATATGGTGTCAAGTATTGAGACACGGTATGGTAGTTGTTGGAGGAAAACATTAAAGGGTCGTAAAAAATAAAGAACATAATGTTGACGCAGAAGTGATGGAGCAACATCTGCACGTCTGCATATTCTGTCTTGTGTGACAACGGTGACAGCTGAAAAAAAACTGTACACGTTCAGCTTTGATATTTATAAGTTCACTTTACCGGAGGAGAGGAAGTTTGGAATCCATTCACAATGATTCCGTGGATCCTCAACTACTCCCATAACCTCAAAGCGTCTGATGTGTAGTGTGTTTGTGGTGTGTGTGTTGTGTGTGTAGTGCTGTGGTGTGTGTGTGTGTGATCTGTTCTGTTGTGTCTGTGTGTGTGTGTGTGTGTGTGTGTGTGTGTGTGTGTGTGGTGTGTGGGGGGGGGGCGCACACCTCTGTGTGTGTGTGGGTGCTTGCGCACCTCTGTGTGTGTGTGTGCGTGCGTGTGTGCGCCTGCACCTCTATGCGTGTGTGCGTTCAGCTCTGTGTGTGCGTGCGTGCACCAAGGCACACAGGTTCTTGTACATGCCTGTCAGCCCAGAGGCGAGTCCAGGCTGTGAGGCTGCGCTCCCAGTGCTCTCCTCGCTGTGGGAGATCAGCAGACATAAGCGCATAATGACAGGAAGAGAGGCCAGCCTTTAGCCCTTGGTAGAGGACTCTGTATTTTTTTTTTCTTCCCTCTCTCCCACCACTCAGAACGTCAGCATTCCTCCAGCACCCGAGGCTATCAATCTCCTCCGTCCACAAGCTCTCCCATGTTTAGGCCATGGGGGGGGGGGGCGGTTGTTTGAGGCGCCCAAATCATCACTCCCAACTAAGACGTCTGAGTGGCGTAAATGACCCTCTCCAAACCACGCCGAGAGGGAGAGAAAGTTCTCTTCGTTTTCACAATGTGATTTGGGTGGACAGTTTATTTTTTTTCGAGAGCCTCCCAATCTTGTTTAATATTTCAGTTTAACAAGAGCAGGGGCTTTAGGGGGATCCTTGTGAGGTATGCTCACAGAATGTAACGGGACCCTCCTCGCTCACAGACACGCACCCTCGCAAACACACACACACACACACACACACCCACACCCACACCCACACACACACACACACACACACACACACACACACCCACACCCCCAACCAACCAACCACCTGCATACGTTGCCGACATTACACACAGCTGGTCATAGGGAACCAAGACAATCGCCAAAAGATCATTGCCCGATGAAAGAAACAAAAGTAAAGTGTAATGAACGCCAGAACCCTCCCACCCCCCATTATGAATCTTACCATTGAATCCATGATCCAGGCTCCATATTCTGCTGCAGGCTTTCTTCTTCGTGTTCCTCCACACTGGGCTCGGTGGGGCTGTGAGAGCTTCTCTACCGGGAAGGTTGTTTGCTGGTTGATACAGCACATGAATAATGGTTTACTTTATTCTTCTTCTTCCTGCTCTCCTCCGGCCGTCGTGCTCCTAGTAGTGGTTTAGGGGGAATGAAAACCACTTGTTGTGCGACCACCACCCACTCACCCTGTTCTCCATCCTCCACAGGTTCCCTTTGTACCCCAGAGGAGAGCGCTTCCACTTTGAATACGCCGTCTACCTGCTCAACAAGAACATCGCCCAGGTAATCAAACAAACACACACTCACACAGACACACACACGCAAGCACGAACGGCGCTCGCAAAGCGCGCGCAGCAAACGACACACACACACACCACACACACACACCACCACACACACACACACGGCCACACACACACACACACACACACACACACACGAACACACACACACAACACACACGGCACACAAACACACACCACCACAACACACACACACACACCTGAAAAAGCCCCCCCACAGGGGTTGCCGCATGGCCCGAAAAAACATGTGTAAATTCATTTTCCCAAATTCAAGGGTATCCAGTACAAGGTGTGAAGAGCAGAATGTGCTGTAGAGGTCTGAATATTATACACGCCGGTGGCCTCTGTGCACATTCTCTAGGAGTCGGGGTATCTAGTGCTCTGAGTAAATAAACGTGGGTCTACTGTGAAAGATCAGATTTAATACAGAAAAGATGTAGGAGGCTACCCACACATGGACACACTCATCCATATATACAGTCATATGGCTGAGGCAAATAACGGCATTCAACACCCACTGTCAAGCAGGAAGAGACTTATTATAATGCAAGTCAAAGGGACAATGACTGTATGTGCAAATGCCTACAACATTTTGTATTGTGTATTGTGTATTGTGATATTGTGTCGTATAAACAACGAAAAACTTGTTCCACGGTCGGGTGCAGTTGCCTTCCGTTACGAATTCGAGGGTTTAACTTTTATCCCATCTCTGGCTTATTCCCTTTCCCTTGGAATTCAACCCTCTCTCTCGCTCACGCTGTCTCCCTCAAACACACTTCAGGGTAGGTTTGAACTCCTGACCCAGCCGTACTTATTAAAGTGGCTCTAATGTGTTGACCTGGGTAACTCCCTGCCATCCTCCTCCAGTCATTTACAATTGACTTCTATCTCCTGTGCATTCCAATCCCCTGTCTCCCACTGCCCCGGCAGGGAAACTCGGGACTGACGGGAATTAAACTGGCCAATTAAGGGCTGGCAGGTGGCAGGCCTCAAATTGCTTCTCGTTGGGAGGTTTGGAAAGTAAGAGTTTAAACCGAGACCGAGAACAGCTCGCCAAAACGTCGGACCTACGGCCTTGCGCACACTGCCGTCCAAAATCAAGAAAGCGAGGTGGATGAGCAAACATTTTGGAAGTCAAAGGAAAATAAGCTCTAACTATAACAACGAAAATCTGAAGCGTAATGGGGGCCGTTGTGTATAATTTGTCAAAATTTTCAGTATTTTTTCCCGACCATCCTTTTTTTTTCTTCACGCATCATAAATCCAAAGAAAGCAATTTTTTCACGCTTTTCTTTCTAGTGCGGTGCGTTTAAGTCTGGCACACTTGATCCAGTAGTATGGGAGGTCCCGTTTGATTTGACCCTGCTCCTGGTCACTTTCAGCGCTGCGTCATCAGAGGTGAGGCGGCGGTCCTCCGCAGTGGCTGCTGTTGTTTGATTTATTTTACTGTATTGTTGGAACTGCCCAGCGTCATACACACATGTTAAGTGCTCACACATGTTCTCAGATGTGTGCGTATACAAAAAGTTATACGTAACGATCCTTAGGACCTGGCAAACGTCCATACTGACACTCCGACATTTTAATTCCCCCCCTGCCCCATCCCTTCTAACACTTAAGTGGAATGCTCTCGGCCGTTAAATAAAGTTTTATATATATACGTATATAACGGCAAAAAGGGAGCTCTTAGCAGACTCGTCATGGAAAACCGCTGTGAATATGTTATAGCATTCCTTAGTATGTTCCATGTTCTGCATGAGAATATACGAATGAGCGTAAGTAGAGGACTTTGTTGTGTGCATCTCTGTAAGGAATAAATCCTATTAGCCAAACCAAAAGCTAAATAAATTGACCCGGTATGTCGGGCACTCGACTGGAAACTAGAAACAAGAGACCCACCCCCTTTCATCTCTTAAAAAATAAAAGATGTTGTGTGATCTATACTATACACAATATAAGAATAAAAGAAAAGACTTTCAAGGCCGAAAATTGTCTAGGGTATTTTTTAATAAGAAATACAATGCTGCATTCTTATGAGGCAGGGACACGACTTGCTTTTCAAAGCTCATTCTGATGCCTTCCATGTGGGGCTGGATAGATGCTCGTTATAAATGGGTTACCGGGACGACTCTAAAGCGGTGTGACCAGCCCCATGAACCGTCCGTCTCCAGATGATAATGATGGCATATTGTGAGCATTGTTCCGAAAATGGCAGAAGTGGTGACCACGTCAGAATCGATACAGCAGAGCCAATTATCGCCGAGAGCTTTGTCAACCCCTCCGGTGGTGGATCAGGCGCACCACAAACAAACCGTACACTCCTGTGTGTCCAATCAGACATCACATCCCACATGTTCAGGTTTTCGGAGTCAAAGGCCGGGAAATGCGTGAGGCTACGCACCACTGCCATGTTACATCTGATTTCCTCCCTCCTCGAAATCGAATTGGGGTTTCCTTAACCTTGTAGTTCCCCGCTGTTTTATCAGGATGCTTTGTCTCGCTCCCATTGCCTTGACCACGGAATGGTTCTTATTAATTGAATGAAGAGTGTACGGTTGCTTGCTAACCGCCATGCATACCAACATTTAGCCACTTTCTTACCATTCTACAACTCAAATAATTGACTTATGGACAGTGTTTGGAGTTTTTTTTGTTATTGTGGTTTACTGAAAACATTAATCTCTTCAATGTGCTCCTTTGGTTAAGACTAGGCTCGTCATCTTGCAGTGGCGTGGGTAGTTGAAGAAGGGACGCAGAAGTGCTACTGCAAGACATATGTCTCCCCGTACAGAAAGCGCTGGTCTGGCTGGCTAGTTACCTCAGCTGGCGGGCTGACAGGCTGGGTCCAGGACCGGCTGGAAACCTGGGTGGGAGAAAGGAGCCGGCAGTCTCTCGCTGGCTAGGTTGTCTTTGATGTGAGCGATACAAGGAGAGCTGGGAAGGCACAACGACGGCAGCAAAAGGCTCCTCTTTGATGTGACCCAAGCAAAACACTAAACACTGCTTTTGTTTAGGGCTTATTTTATGAGGTTCGGGGGGGTTTGCTCTGTGGAGAGACTGTTTAGGGGTACCGTTGATGATAAATAAAAGGGTGAACTTTTAATTATTTTGTATGATTTCAAGAATCCTCAAAGATTGTGCAAGTGTAACTGAAGAAAACATAGCTTTTAACTCTGAACCAGCACCAGAATTGAGCTCAAATCCATTGCGACTACATGCATCGGATGGGTCTTAATCTACTTATGCGGGTAGCCCCCCCTGCCCCTGCTCGCTCCCTGCCCTTCAAACATGAGCCCCTACGGACCAGCCCATGTAACTAGCAGTCCTCTTCGCAGGGGGGCACAGATGCCAAAACCACAACCTTTGCATTTACAACACACAAATGAGTTGTAGTTGTTGAGACTGCGCGTAAGGGAAAACAAGAGGCCTCTCCTCCTCCTAGAATCCTGCCAGGTGTCGTGTTCAATCACTCGTCCACCAGGCTAGACGGTGGTTAAACACGCTTGTGGCCCTGGCTACGAGGCTTTATGAGTTGATGTTGGGGGGCGAAAAACAATTAGCTTTCAATCAGTAACCCTGCGGGTTAGTAATTGTGTGGGATGTCCATTACTGGTAATTAAAACCACAAAGGTTAACGCAAGCGGGGGAGGCCTCCTCCTGTGTCTCCCGATGGCCTTGCTTGTAGCTACTTTGTCTCAAATATAGTTATTGCACATGTACACAATGCGCTGCAGGCACACTGCCATCTCAGTGGTTTTTAGCATACGATAAAGTGCCATGGGCTCTTAAATGTGGCAACCGTGGCCCCATAAAACAAGGCTGTGACTCATGGTGAGGCCCACTGCGTTGAGTAGCTGCTGGAGGTGGCAGTATGTGGAACAGTAGCTGGCAGGGCCGTTCTGGAAAAGAGCACTTGGGAGAGGTGGGAGGTGCATGACAAGTACAAATATTAGTTGATTCAATTTAATTTGGCATATTGAGAGCCATGCATCATGTGATGAGAATCCTAAATTGCATTTTATTGTACTGATATTTGCCTGACTTTCATTCTCTGCTCCTTCTCTGTTTTCCCGTTTCTTTTCTTGATGCTGTTTGATATCCCATGTTATTGATATAACCTCTCTTCCCCCCCCGACATCGATTCCTTGCGGATCCTCACAATCTGCAAGGACTGGGAGAGGACCCAGTCTTCCAACAACAGGACTGTGAGAAGGCTGAGCCCAGTGTGGCCATTATCTCATGTGATTGTCCTTCAATAGTAACCATATGTGGCAGACACAAGGCACAGAGAAAAGGAACACTATGGGGCTATTGCTCCACCAAAATCTCTGTGGAACACAAAAGCCATGACTAGTGGAGTCAAGGACTTTAATAGGCCCCGGAGACCATTATTTTCAATGGTCTTTTAACGGTTTTTGAGTTTTCAATGTTTTTGCAGATATGTTGATATTGAGATAGTGAATTCCATGTGGACTATAGTAGAGATTGACATATTGTCAGAAGACAAAAGGGATTAAGAATATTAGCCCCATTTGTGCAGGTTCTGTTCTTCCAGGGTCAATATTGTACTTGACAATTGTCCCGATCATTTCCTCCATCAACAGTGATATGTATATAGAACATCCAAAAGGAGACACATTGTTATGGGTTACCTCACCTCATCATGGCTACCTGCCTAACAATACTGGCTTCTCTGGAGCTCAGCAGGGCTGGTCCTGGGCCATCTGTGGCTTGGAGACATGTGTGCTTGCAGAGGTTTTGGAGGGCCAGTAGGGGGTGCCCATCCCTCTGGCCTCGGTAATATCCACAAGGCCCCTGGGACAGGAGAGAGACAGGGAATATGTCCTGTCGAAGAGCAACGTCTTTCGGAAGAGATGTTAAGCCGATGTCCAGACTCAATGTGGTCACTAAAGATCGCAACACTCATCGCAAAAGTAGGGGAGTCTTACCCCAGTGTCCTGCCTCTTGTACCAACATGTCTCCCTAAGCATCGTCTGGTCTCTGATTGATTAGTTTCATAATTTCTCCCCTCCACCGTGATAGGCAGTGTGGGGTTCGTGTTCTGGCGCATACTGGCAGGTGGCTGGTACTCTGTGAGGTTTACCTAACCCCCCTCCAAACACACACACACACACACACACACACACACACACACACACACACACACACACACACACACACACACACACACACACACACACACACACACCCACACACACACACACACACACCACAACACCACACCACACACACACATCACACACACACACACACACACACACACACACACACAGAGAGAGAGAAAAGTGCTTTTTGTCTCTTGAATATTGCAGTTAATATTATTATTATTAAAGCATCAATATGTATTTCTTCGATCCTTGATTAGAAACCTGGTAGAATTCCCAGTGCAGTGCAAAATGTGCAGGCTATAGAGCTTGGCAAATGTCCTGATCGGTATGAGAGTAAATATAAATCGATACCAGAAATAAAGCAGAACTTACAAACAACAAGGGAGGGTGTCCTGCCAAGCAGGTTTTCCTTTCTTTTTTGTTTTTCTTTCCAAGGATCTTTCTGAGAAGTGGCCCACTTTTAGAAATGACTATTCCAAATTCCCCCTAGAATCATCCTGTGTCTCTTGGTTCGTCTGGGCCAAGGCTTGCGGTCCATGACTCAACCCTGAAAACAGTCCAGGGAACAGGCCAGAAAAAGAAGGGAAGAAATGGCTGTTGCGTCTCCAGTTTTTTCGCCCTAAACAACAACACACCTCCTCCATGGCCAAGTGCCTCTGCCTAAACCGTGCCCTAACAAACCAGTCCTGTGTTCGGCAATCACAATACATCCCTCTGTGTGTTGTTTGTTTATCTGAACCCTGGACCATGGTTCCTCTGGTCACAGCTTCTAAGACTACCCCAAGACAGCCAAACCTGGAAGGGATCAGGCCTGCACAGCCGTCCCACTAACCTTCTTCATCCTTCCATGGAGGCAACATCCCTTTTCCATTTACCGTCCAGGAACCCTATATGTTAAAACACATAATGGTTGAGACGGAGAGCAGGGGGGTGGGGAAGGAGTCCCTTTGTGAACATGGTAGAAAAAAGTGAGCATTTACCTCTCACAGGAAGAGCGGAAAGGACCAATGAGAGAACGAGGTTCCGTCGAGGCCTTAAGCGTGTCTGTTTTTGTTTTAGCGTGGTAAAATACCGCCCTAAGCTGAGAGCTCCAAGTGTCAGCTTCCATATGGCAACAAGTAGAACATGTAATCGTCCCCTCACATCTACTACAAGGTGGGTTGTAGACCTGGACACCACACAATGTGGTTCATGTTTGAATGCCATTAGGGTCCCGCTTGCGCAACCGGGCCTCCACTCCCGACACCATAGTGTGCATTACGGTGTGTGTTAGTTTACTGTATTTATCACATTTCAAGCACAGGATTATTTCTGGCAGGGGGGTGACTGGGTTAAATAAATGGAAATACAGCCATACCGAGTCGGCCTCACTCGACTTACTGGTTTCGAACACATTTGACTGATTAATAGAAGAAGAAGATGATCCTATTTGAGCTTCGTAGAACTCGATCGGATGGATTCATTTGAAGTCCTAAGTTTTACTATAAAATGTGCAGCATGCTTGTGGGATAATGACAAGACATAGTGTCTGCTACAGTAAGCTGCTCCATTAGATGGAGCAGTTTTTTGGCTTCACAGAGGACCTGGATGTACGGTATGTGGGTCTATATTTCGCAGTACATGACGGCAACGTCAATGTTGCCTTGAGAGGGGACTGGCTTGGATTATGTATACATTGCAAATGCAAACTTTTTATACAGTGGTGATGTTAATATGTCAAATAACATCATTCAGTGCTAGTGTTCTTGTGTGACATAACAACATACGGTGGTCATTTGACTGTCTCATAACAAACTATATATATATTGCTATATCATATAACAGCAAACAGCGGAAATGTTGCTCGATCACATCACAACAACAACACGCATGACAAAATTTGACATGCAACCACACCAATGTGCGTGTTACATTTTGATCTATTCATTTTCGTCATCCATTGCATCAGTACCAGTTTATTTTGTTAAGTTACATCATAATTGTTTAACAGGTATGCAGGAATCTATTCATAGTTTGAAATTGGCCTCCTTACCCCTTTCATTACCTCTAAATGCCATTCAGCAATACCCGTTACTGTGGTGCCAATGTTCTAAAGACATTTCACAGTAAGCAACATTTTGATGGTTGCTGGGTGATAAATTATAGGACACAATGTCTTGAGACACGATCAGCTATGAAACCACCTGCAGCACATTTCTGTCCTGCTTGCTAATGCGGGTAAGATAATGGACAACGCATAGCAGAGGATAAGATGCTTCATTGGCCTGTTGTCCAATGACGCTGGCATTATAGCTGTCGAGAGAAAGTGCTATTCTTGTTTTGCTGTAAACGGCGTTGGGAACAAGATCCCATTCATTTAGGAGTCTCCCTATTACCAGTTAACTATTGACCCACGCCAGTTGCGACACACTCTACTCATCCTGCCCATGGATTTCATAGCCTCTCAGACTGTCTGCTCCCGTTTTCCATCACAACCCTCTGTTGCTAGCGACAAAATGCGTCCAGTGCCACTTATGGGCACCACTCTTGGTGAAACCCGTTTACAACCAGAAGTGGGAGAACCCCCCCCCTTTTACCTGGTGCCCATAAACTGATAATACAAGTCTAGTCGTTTTGGGGAATTCCTTGTGGTTCTGTGTGAGCCCAACGTTCGCCGCCACGCTTCCTTGTATGGTTTATGTTTACCCTGTGTTTGTTACCCCTGTTCACTGTTTGTGGTGGTTTCAAGGAAGGGGTAGCCTTGGGCTACTCGGGCTATTGGCCAGCAGTTGTCAATCTTAAGAGAGTCTCTGTGACTGCACTTATGTCACTGCTGGGTGGCTTCCAGTTTAGTGCATGTGTACACAGCGGGCCTGTCAGTCTTCTGCCATTCAGCCCCAGAGACTTTATGGGAATTCCTCTGGACAGCCACCTTTGACTTTATGAAACACTTAAATTCATTTAATTGAATTTCCACGTTTTGGAGGTTGGTAGTTGGGGTTTTGTCTGTCACCGCAAAGAGGTACCGGGGAGCTAGTTCCCCCTTTAATATATGGGTGGAAGCAAAGACGTGTGTGTGTGTGTGTGTGTGTGGTGTTGTGTGTGTGTGTGTGTGTGTGTGTGTGTGTGTGTGTGGGTGTGTGTGTGTGTGTGTGTGTGTGTTTGTGGTGTGTGTGTGTGTGTGTGTGTGTGTGTGTGTTTCATTGGTTATTTGAGCCATGGACACTTTTTTCAGACTATTAGGAGGTCAAAATTGCATGATTGATTGCGACCCAGTAGGTTGAAATACTTTTTATTTTAATCATTTTCTAGGAATATATTTCTGTAAATTAATCAGTTTGCCATTTAAAATAAAATGGATACATAGATTGATATGCACGAAAAGTATGTTTAATACGTTCAAAACATACTTGTTCTTGGGTAGTTCTTATTGGTTGCTCCTTCCTTATGATAATAACGACCTAATTAGAATGTGTCTGTCAGTGCTTGTACAGCCTAAGAAAATGAGCATTGTCTGGTGAGTTGGGTGTCCAGGAGTACTTGGCTCCTCTCCATCATTGACTTAATAGCCGGGCTGCATTTTCCAGCTGGTTGGAATTTTGAGCCAGGGGCCTATTTGTTTGGAGTCAGCTCTACTGTGTCATAGACCACTGTTCGAAAGCCCACACAGAGCCCTTTAATATCCCTCTCAGTAACAGATAACCCTGCTTTCTCTCGTGCATCCTCTTCAAAAGGCAGGCCCATGTAGTAATATCTAAAGACTGACGTGAAGAATAAGTGCCCGATAAATAGCGGGAAAGATGAAAGGCCTCCCGGCAGGTCATGACCAAGTAAATAAGATTATCTATCTCATCTTATCATAGCTGTTTCATAATGTGTTAAATTGGCAAAACCTACAACATATCATTGTTGAGTTCTGTTTCTCCCACGCGTGTACAGAAGAAATTGAATCGAGTCACAAAGACAAGATTTATTGAGCTGCTTAGCAGCTTTTTTGTTCTTTTCCTTTTGATGAGGGTCTGGCCGAGGTTAGCTCTGCTCCAACTCAAGCCATGTAAACCAGCAGAAGGACGGCTCCAAATATATTTTATGTCAGCTGTTTTGGCCAAACAGATTTTTCTTGTGAATTCATCAAAACCCTGGGTGCTGTCATACAGTTGTTCGGGGCAGAGTGGTTGCGTCATCGGCAAAGACATTTATTCTGCCTCAATGAAATGAAACAGCTCTTGGAATAAAACAATGCTGGCCCCATCTGGTCGAAAATATCAACCGTCCTGGCTCGGAGTCACGTCTCAGCAGCACCCTCTCTGCTTTCAATGTGGATCTCGTTACGGCCTCTTGGGTCACCACTCGCCAGGCTTTTCATCTGACTTTACACACACACACACACACACACACACACACACACACACACACACACACACACACACACACACACACACACACACACACACACACACACACACTGGCCTACAGAGCTCTTTGCCAGGACTCATCCCTCAAGAAAGAAGGAAAGTGATTTTCAGTCATTTATTTCTTCCTCCACAACGTTTAACTCAGTGCTGCTCTCAAAATGTCAGGCGCCCCCCCACCTCCCTCTTCGGTCAAGTAGGATCTCACCTCATTACAGGCGGGTGTCTCTTTATCAACCCTGATGTCAGTCTTCATTACCGCTGGCAGGGTGAGAGGATAAGAATGGCCGGCCAGAGGCCTCACTGTCATCTCACGGCGGTTAGTCGCTCTGCCATGGCCGGCCCCTCTTGGTTTTTTATTAATGAAGCGTCTGTGATGAGCACCGGCCCCTTGTTCCTCGGCCCTGCATAATGGTTTCACGGTTATTGAAAGAGGAGGGGATAAGTGGCTAATGAAAGCAGCGGTTAAATAAACACAGGCTCGTGTTAAAAGGAAGCACATAGGGAGGGCTGTTTTCTTTATTTATTTTTGGACTCTTTTCTGGGTCTTTTTTTTCAGTCTTTGAGAGTAATTGGAGTAGGCTGTGGTTCAGAATTAGAATAATCTTTGTTTTTAAAGGAAGCAGATTTTTGCAGTCCTAAGGATATGGGGCTCGAACAAGGTAAGACATAACAAAGTGTGAAGAGAGGATGCAAAGTTATATTATCTTAGCAGTTTGCAGGAAAGTATAGGTATGTTTGCGGTTGCCTCAACACTTGCTCAGAATTATTTAAAGGTAATTATTTTTAGAGACGGCAAAAGGAGAGATAAGCATGGTGGCAACGGAAGTCAAGCTATAAAACTTCTTGTCTAAAGATAATTATAAACTTTATCTTCAACCAACACGCGCAACTCCATGAAATTAAGTCAGAAATTGTATAGCTAGCTACCATATAGTTTTAATGAACGCATACCATGAAAAACAACAGTGGCTCTTGATGTGAGACGCATGTCACTGTTGACATTATCGCCATGGAAACCAGTAGTTTTAAGGTGAAACATGTCTGCGCCGGAATAATTAGCGCTCTCGCCTCTGCAGTAAGCCGAACAATGCCCAGTCTAAATATAAACCGAAGCACATGTGCTGTAATTATACAGCATTATGTCAACGCGTGTTCCATTTTACAGTGTTTGTCCTTTCAGCCACACTGCTGCAGTTGTAAGCTCACCCGTTCCACTAGATTGAAGGCAGTAAAGTGTCTTTCCTGAGCTGTGGGAAATCAGTGGCTGGAGAACCCCACCTCTCAGCAACCCTGCTATGAATTATGTGCCGCACCTCTGCCCGCAAGGGGGTCTGCTCTGTTTTCTACATGTGCCGCCATAACTCATCTAATGCACCACCCTAACGTTATTATTGGATCTAGTCTGCTCGCAATGCAAACCTAACACTTGGGTCATGGACGTGTTGCAAAGTTTCAAAGATATTCACAGGTGAAAACTTTCTATGATTAATAAAGAAAGGTTGTTTATCTGGGTGTAACAGGGTGTCATTTTACATTTCCAATTATATCTGTTAATAATTTCACTGGTCCTTCCCCTGTTCTGTTTGGTTTTAATTCCACTGCACTTTAACAAAAACATTACTAACAAAACACCCCAAAATTTGTTATGAGCTGTGATAGAAGTGTGGGGCATTTTTCC
The DNA here is from genome assembly GCF_026213295.1 of Gadus chalcogrammus. Classification (NCBI taxonomy): domain Eukaryota; kingdom Metazoa; phylum Chordata; class Actinopteri; order Gadiformes; family Gadidae; genus Gadus; species Gadus chalcogrammus. The sequence goes on from NC_079418.1 coordinate 20,631,979, forward strand.
TTTCAATTTTCAATCAAACTAAGGATTTACTGGTTAACTGTATATCAGTTGGATATTTCAAACACCCAGGACATTCACATGAAAAAAATACGTAATTTTTTCCCCTAATGGGAATTCAAAGTTGTACAATGATTTATTAAGTTAACTAGTGCCCCAAATGTATCAGCTGTAAATCCCCTATTTGTTACAGTATTTTTAGAAAATTCCCATTCCATATAGACGTGGACAATGTCTTGTTCCCAGGTGGCCCATCTCCAACTCATTAAACTGTTATAAACCACACACGGAACCTCCCAATTCTTTCCTTGCGCTGAATTAATGGAACAATCTTTATCTGCCCTAAGAATGCTGGGGAAAGAGAGGGAGTCTCAGGGCACGTTTCCTCAGTTAAAAAGAACTATAGCGATTTGTTTCGATTTTTCATTTATCATTCAATTTATCTATTTTCCCATGGCTTGCTTTGTTTCACCACCCACCCCCCTATAAAGGACTAGTTACGTTTTTCGATAATCCATTTTGACATTTTTTCTTAAAGAAAAAAAAGAGATGCATAAATCTTTCCGAGGCACTTGCCGTGGTGCTCCATGACGTAGGTAGATAAATTAATCTTCATAAGCCGATCCACACCTCGCCTGCATCAGTGTCAGTTCAGGGAGAACCAATATAACAGGGTTCTCTTGTCTGCCCATGCCGGGATTTGTCAGGCTGGATTTGCGGTGCAGTCTGGAATGGGGAATGTATTGTAAGGCTCACATTAAAATGTTTTGACTGTTGGCTGAGTCTGAGAAGAGATGAATAAAAAAAATTAAAGCAAGCAAACTCCGAGCTTTGAGTTATTATTAAATATGTAGAGTTCCTAGGTTCAGACCAAGGTAAACTCGGCATGTCTTTTGATCTCAGAACATTTTGTCTCTTCGGAGATGAGGCCTTCTTGATTTGCTTCAGAAATTAATAATGCACACAGCATGGGAGTTTTGATCGTCCATCGTTTAGTGGTTGAAATATGATAGAAATTACATTGTGTTTCAGGAGACACACAACTGAAGTATTGCATGATAAACCATTGTACAGATTACCTTTTGATTCTCATCCATCATACGCAAATTCCTTGCTTCCTTTGGATCATTATTATTTCTGCAGCCAAAGATCTGAGCACGTTTGCAATGCAGGTTTTTATGTCCTTAACACTGAGCAGGGTCACAGTTGAACAAACCCAGATGACCAGGGAATGCTAAAAGCCCTCCAAAGTAAACCGGACACAGCCTATAGTCTTCCATACCGTGTGACAGGTTTCTAATTTGATACTCCAGGGGCGATGGAAAAGGAAACTCAGGGGCTCTTGTCGTACATTGTAGTGTTATGCTAGTCTCGCCTTTAATCACTGTAACAAATAGAATCGACCCACACTTACACTCTGAGTTGTAAAACCTCCTTCGAATCAGAAGTACGTAAAGACTTGGATATTTGTCTTTGAGTTGCAAATTTTCTAATTTGTTTTCTTTAATTTAGTATGTTTTTGTACAGTCTCTTTAAGTCGCCCCCAACTAATTTTCCCCATATAAATCAGATTTATATCTACCCTGAAGAACAAACCATTTTGATTGGTTTTATTTTACACTTTTACTGCTTCATTCATCTGGTATTGTCATATCCAAACAGCTTGATCTTTGTACTCTCCAAAGTATCAAATGCTCTGTGACAATGCCCCACATTTTATTGAAAGTGGCTGCTAAATTCTTGGTATTGTCATAAATCTTACACACACACACACACACACACACACACACACACCACACACACACACACACACACACACACACACACACACACACACACACACACACACACACACACACACACACACACACACACACACACACACAGAGAGGTGGATGGTGGAACTTTCTGGAAGAATCAATTGGCTTCTCTTCGCTTGCTTCTGGAAGGGCATGTGGTGGTCCAGCTACTATTGGTGGTTAGTAAGTGTGTTGTGGTATCAGGGGTATTTTGAGATGTATTTTTGATGCATCCATGCATCAGACGGTTCATGGCTAATTTTAAACCTTATGATCATCATGTGAACACCATATATTTCAACCATGAATGTAACTGGAAAGGGAGCTCCCAGCCTTCCACTTTTACCACGCACATTTGAAAAGGCTCCTGGTTACTAGGCAATGGGGAGGAATGCATGCGGTGTGCAATCCCAGGCTTTCCCTATGACCCTTGACCCCCGAGTGATACCAATACAAAAACCAAATCGTAAAGCCTGCCATGAAATGAAAAGGAGAAAACGGAAAAGAAACAATGTCCCCATTGAGAGGAAGTGAGGCAGACTGAGAGAACATGTGGTCAGCTCAAGGCCAAGATGGGCACCTGACCACACAATATATATATTCACCCACCTCGCCGCAAAGTTTTCCTACAGAACTTGTTGAAATTCGACACAGGCTTAAGAAAATAATAACTTTCCCTAGTGATGCCACAAAAGCTGCTTCCAAATAATAAACGGACTGATCAGGACTTGGCTCGGATTCGCATAACGTTCTAATGGTTATGTTTGGCACTGTCATTCAAAAGGCATGTCAAATTGGACTTCTTGTTTATTTTTATGCATTTATTTAGTATCATTTCTAGTAATCCATACATGCCAAACAGGCTCATCATGCCTACACCGGCGTCAGGCCTCTTCTATTCCCTCACAGGGACCGGTCACACGTAGCATGTTTACCCCGATGTGCACCATTTGCCATGTAGACTGTGAAACATTGTGGCTTTCTTCAAAAGCCAGCAGTGTATGCTTTGAGTTTGAAACTTCAAAGTCTACCATTAGCATATCCTCCTAGGTTTGGCCCATCTAAACGCCACTTCTGAGGGCTGCCGGTGGCCCGAAGAGGAGGATTGATGATGGTGCTGCACGCCCACAATGCTAACAGGAAGTCTACCTTGCTGTTGTGACTTCACTGCCAGGGTCATGCCGAGTGTCAAGTTACTTGACCGTAATAGAGTGGCTCTAGTGTTACATCGGTTGAGGGTCATTAGGCCTGAGGGGCTATCCCACTTTTAGGACTGACGGCTCTTCCAATAGGTGTCACTATAGTACACCAGTACCGGTGGCTTCTATCAGTTCAGCAGCCTGCACTCAAACACACCACCAATATATAAGGGCCATCCAGCTCCTCAACTCATCCCCTTGCTGTGAATTGGGTCAGCGGGGAATAAAACTGGTTCCTAACAACCGGTGGTCCCTCTAACTTAATTTCCCATTCATCTTACAAAACCCTCTCAGCTAATTATGTAAATCTGTTGACTGAATTTGGCGGCAATACGATACTCAAGAATTAGTAACGACCTGCAAAGCAAGGGAGGAATGTGTTTTAAATCAGAGGCGTACTTGGGCCTGCACTGTTGCGAGTGCACCACACCTGTGTTGTATTACTTTGTTGCAGGGAACGTAGAGTTCAGAATATCAGTAGTGGGAGAAAGGATGGATTGGAGTTTTGAAGTAAAGGGAGTAGTATCGCAGTACTGAATATTTTGTGTAGTTTCAAAATGGGACTTTTTGAAATATCAACTGCGGCAACAGACCACAGATGATATTGGATTTTGCCTTGTAGCCAAAGGCCAAACAAACTACATGGTCAGGTAGTGGCCATCGATCTGCTTAACCATAGCAATAGTATTAAGGGACCCGACAGAAGGCAATAACTTTAAACGAAACGGCTTCTCATTTCCAACTAATCTTAGCTTTAAGTGAAAGGATCACAAGACTTTATGCATTGTAAATTCTGAGTAGACCAAGTTAAATAAACACATTTTACAGGGGTTTAACAAATACTTTTTCAAAATGAGTGACATCTACATCGATCAATTAAATCATTTCAACTCGTTTGCCAATAACAATTAATATAGACGCAGCTATGATAATTATGTAATATTATTAATACGTCTTGTAATTTATGCCACATGTCAAAATTGACAGGGAATTCTTCTGAGTCAGAAATTCAGAAAGATGTTGTTTTGTCTTGTTTAGAAACCCCTCTTTTCTCACATTGGTTTCAGAGCACGATGATAATGACTGTGGCATTTTATTCTGCGCCAAGAAACTGCTCAAAGCTAGCATATTTGTGTTTCTGTTTTGGTACATCAGATGTCCATAAACAGTCTTGTGCAACGTTTAGGTCTAGCTATGTATATGTTGTGAGACACATGAAACGCTGTGGTCATTAATCAAGTTGATTTCCATATTCCTTTCTGCACAACATGATTATTGAGCTTTATTGTGCCAAGAAATGTAGCATTCAACCTATCACAGCGCCGAACACATAATTACCCATGGCAAAACAGAAGACCGAGACATTAATGGATGACTAGATGACAATTGCTCCACAAGCCAACAAACTGTTGAAAGCTAGCTCTGGACTGTGTTGTATAGACATGCTTGGGTTTGAATGGATCTATTATACCGCTATGATATCAATGTAATTGTTGGAAAGATGTGAATAAATCAGATATGTATATATAACTACCAATTTTAAAGAAAGTATACAAATGACATTGAATCCGCCTCAATGAGATGTTTGCCGTTTGATTTGTATAAAATGGTTGGAAATAAGGTAGCCAGCTGTCAAATTCTAGGCTTAGGTTATTGAGATACTTTATCTCACAAATCAGACTTTCGATTAATAATTTTAAATGTGCACGTGAGCTCAAATCTGGGTGCACTTCACTTTCTGTCACTTCATTTTTTTTGACCAATTATGAATTATTACAGCAAACACAAACTTGGCCAACATTGTAAAACAGTTGCTACAAAGGCTTCAAGTGAACATCATGTAGCCCGACCACTGTAGAATTACCCCTCTTAAAACTTTATCCATTCGCACAATTTAATAAACTGTCTCCTTGAAAATGTTCTGCTGTAACGAGATGCGATTCAGCTCTCAACTGGTCTAGTTTAACGTCTCTTCTTGTCAAAACGTATAGTATAATGAAGTATAATTTAACGGGTCGTTGGCCTATCCCTTTGTTTCTTTAACAGAGATGCACTTCAGTTTTGCTACTGTCATTTCGGATAATAAATTCTTGTACATTTATATCTATGTCTCAATCACGGTAACCTAAAATGAAATATTGTAAGTGGCAGGCAACGTCCCCAGCTGGGATTTTCTGTTCATGTTTCCAATCTATAGAGTCCGACGTCTGTGTCCACCATTTGATTTTGGCTCTGAAACCCAGTTTCCGAATGTCTGCACAGGGACATGGAAAGCAGTACACCTGGTCAAGCACTTTTCTTAGCAATCAGACACAGAACCTAATAGGTCCCCTGATTATCCTCTCTCGGGATAAGCTTAGACCCATGTACCGTGTCTATTCTTTACAGCGGTGGGCAATTGCACTCTTGATTGTAAATCGTATTGAGATAACGGCCGACATGGACAGGATGCGCAAAAGTTTGATTTCTGGAGAATTCTGACCCCTTGACACGTGTGAAACCGAACCCTCTGGAGGAAAAACGTCCGTGGTCGCCTGTCTCCGCGGTATCCCCCATTTCCAGTTAACATGGACGGACCAGCGCTTGTCAAACGACGCTAATAGCCAACACTTTCTGAGCTGTTGTGACTTCTCTGCTGACAAGCCACGGATCTCTCAGCGAACAAAACAAAGAACCCAGGAGGAGCCGGCACCACGTTATTAGCGATGGGCTTTGAAAAGCCCCGGGGCCGGTCCAGCATCCCTGGCCCCCGGCCTGAGGGTGATTGGTACTGACAAATACGGGGAAACAGTAATACGTGGCATGAGCCTCGTTGTGTTTGTTTAGCCACTCCACAAAGCTCAGCGAGAGCACACAGGTTTTGTCAAATGATGGGTGGCATGTACTGTAATCCAACGGGTTCCCGCTGGCGCTAGTCAGCTGTGGTATGTTTACATGTGGTCAGGGACCCAGTGGATTGGCAGGGCCCGCGATGTACACAATCCAACATTCTTCTGGCTCTTTGTGATGGTGGGGGGGGGGGGGGGATGAGGATGCAACCCAGATCTCTTGGTCAACACCGCTTGATTGCAAACTTCTTATTTTGCACGTACGTGGACACAACAGATGTGCACATTTCTAGCGCCCCCGTCCAAAAGCTTTTGAAGTGTGCACCTCAGTCGGTTTGGGGTGAATGGTCCAGCGTATACAGGGAGGGACCGAGCACAAAGGTGTGCACAGCGACGGGGAACCCTGGATGGATCTATTTCAGCAGGCATCATGAGAAAGAGACCCACTGCCCCCCCCCCCCCCCCCATTTCCCTCCCTGCCTACCTCGGCTCGGTCCTCTCGCCTTACAGCCGCCATCAATGGGCCCTGGGAATTTCTCGCCACAATCTGTTTAGTTCGATTACAAAGAGCCCTGTGGCTAGGTCGAAGTGGACTTCCATACCGTGTACATGAGCACGCAACCTGGCCCAGCGAGCATTCTTCAGGGTGATGCGTGGAAGGGAAATGTGTAATGACAAGCTGTCTCATGTGGTCTGATTGGGAGCAATTAGTATGATTTCACCAGTGGTTGTTGATACAGTGGTGCTCCACATTTGTTGTGTATGTTATGTGCTCGGAATTATCCAAGTATTAACTTCTCATGTAGCCGCGATTTTTCTCTGGATGAGTCTTGTTTTTCACCTCGTCAAAAGTGACACAAACCCAAACAACTAATTGGGATCAGAGGAGGGGAACTGCAGCCTCCCAAGGAGCCGTTTGTTTTCTAACTCGCGTTGCAGATCCTTCGTGGTGCCTGCGAACGCAGAAGTAATCCGCCATTTCAACGTCTCGTACAACTTTGCCTAAGCCTGGTTTTCCCATGATGACACGCACCAACACATTGATGTTTGACTGTTTGTCTCGCACAACCTGCGAACAAGAGGGCGACTGTTTAAGCGGTTTGCTTTTCTCGTCAGCTAATGAAAAGGATACAGGTCTTCCTGCTCAACACCCACGTAGCGCCACAAAAGCCCAGTACCACCAGCCCCCCCCCCCCCGCCCTGACTGACTGCTCTGCTCCGAGTCATGAAACGAAGGTGGTTTCCACCAGGGAGGCCAGACCAGCGCATGAATATTGATAGTCTGGCAGGCTGAGCTCTTGGTCACCCTGGAGCCCTCCCACAGCCCGCTCTCCATCCAAACATTCTGGATGTGTTTAATACTGTTGATTACAATAAAGTATATCGGAGCCGCGTAGCGTTTGTTAGCCCGATGCCTGTGATGGCGCTGCTGCTGCTGCCAACCAAACACTTAGCTTAAGTGTTAGTGGCGCAAAGTGGCAGAGATTTGGCAAAGGCCTGTTGTGTATTTGTCCGGGATTGAAAGAAGGTGAATAAATGAGGAACATAAGAAGACCATAGCGCAAATATTTTCCTGATAGGGTCTTGGGGCCAGCCGCAGTCCTTTCCCTATGCCTCTCAATATGCACATGCGTTGCTCACGAGAACATCTCAGATTCCTCTTTGGGACGGCCCAATGATGTCACCTCTCACCTTGTCTTTATCCTTCACCTGTTTTTTTAACCCTTATAACGTATTTTTCATTAACCACAGGAAATACTATACTGATACGCATAAATACACACTTGGTCTCTCTCTCTCTCTCTCTCTCTCTCTCTCTCTCTCTCTCTCTCTCTCTCTCTCTCTCTCTCTCTCTCTCTCTCGCGCTCGCGCGTTCTCGCACCACGTCCTGATCATCTAAGGATTTTATCTTGCATGCAGCAACGTCCCACATACACCTTCCCATCATGTAGTCCTTCAGCAAGAGGCATCAGAAGATCTATTAACTCCTTGACTTGGCTCCATGGCTCGCCTTAACAAAAAGAAAATCTCAAGGTATGTCCAGTGTATATAGTCTCACTTTGCCCAAGACATAATATTTACGTTGTTTGTACATGATTCATATCGGCTAAATAACTTGTTGAGACTTCCGTGGGATTCTCTCCTAGCCCTTATACGGTGGAGTCCGTTCCCTTCGTCAAACCGCCAGTACTATTGATGTTGGCCTGTGTTGCCTGCCGCCGCCGGCAACAGCGGACGGGACCATGGCCGGCGCTGGGTCGGAGCGGGTTTACTCTAGGCGATGAATGCGCGTCTGTGTCGTCCTATTTCTGCTCGCGCTGTTTCAACACCCAGAGATTTGAGGTGTCACGCCGGCTCCCCGCTCCCCCACATCTGGTCTGCTCCTGAATAAAGCGCTGCTGTGTCGAAGATAGGAGGAATGATAACACCGTCGACGGTCGTGGGTCAGAAGAAACGGGGGAGGCAACCCGCGACCGCAGTGCACACCCCCGAAGCACCCTGGGACATATTCTACCGACATGTGTATGAAAAGTACAGTTCATGTGAACACGCCTTCATACCGCGTGCACACACACACGCGCACGCACACACATGTACACGTACACGCGTACATATGCAGCTGTTCAGATAGACGGGGATTAAAGCCCTGACGTTTAGACACACACACACACGCATACACACACACACACACACGCATACACACACACATCTGGCCTTTATGTGTTCTGGCAGTTGCTTGACTGTCTGTGTCGGAGCTAACGCCACCCTTCATGGCATTAATCAGGCTTTACAAAGACCGCAATGTACTGGGCCACATCCCTGACAGAGAGGAAACCCAACTGTGTGGACGCACTGTGATTGGGTGCCTGTGCTCCTTTTAAAAAACATTTGTCTCCCACATAAATGTGAGCAAAGAAAAATGGATACCACTGGTCCATAATGTCTCTATATATATGTGTGTGTGTGTGTGAGAGTGTGAGCTAGCAGGATGTTTTAACAGTGAGAGGATAGACTTTTGGCTGTTCTGTTTCCTTCATAATCAGAATCACATGCCCCTGTCACTTCGCTGTTCTAGCTATGACTGTGTGTGTGTCCGTGTGTGTGTGTGTGTGCGCGGTCGTGGTGCCCCTGTTGTAAAGAAACCAGATGTGAGCTGGCGGGGAGAAAGTGTGTGACAGAGGGTCCTGGGAGATTGTATACTCTGAACGTGAGGCCCGATGCACCAAGGCTGTTCGGCCCTACAGAGCCCACCCGTTACCAGGGGCAGCCTGTCGCCGTGGCGCTGTTTGTTTTTGTTTCGTTTGCTCCAGTTTCTCCACTACACTTGATTCCGCGACCGCAAGATAAGATGGAGGCTAAGTCGCGCTGTGCTTTCTGTTTTAGGGGGTTTACTCGACAATCATTCATCTGTTCCCATTGTGTATTTATCAAATGAGCGTTTAAACATTGAGAGAGCATGTGTCGCTGCCCAGCGTCCTACGCCTCCTGTCTCCCCGCACACCTCACACATTAGCCCAGTCGCCCCTTATCAGGGAGGAATAACCGTTGTGTGTTCCCCGCTTGAGTAATAGTCTGACGGCCGGGAGAGAGAGGCTGATCTCACGCTGCAAAAATGTTGGACTTCAGCCCCGTCTGTGGTTTTGAACACTTGCCTGCCGTCTTCACGTGATGATGCACTGCCATGTGACCATACTGTAGTGTACAGTATGGAGTGGGTGGGGGTTAAGATACTGTTCAATAGATGTGACCGTGTGTGTGGGTTTTAAAGCTCTTGTTTTCTCTGTCTCTTCCAGCTGAGATATCAGCACGGCTTATCCACTCCAGACCTGAGTCAAACGCTGCCTAACCTGAGGAACTTCCTGGAGCACGGCCTGCTGGTCAGATGGTGAGTCTCCGGGGGCAATAGTGGATGGAAACACATCAACTCGTGTCCTTATTGACTATTCACTCGCAATAGTTGATGCATTAAATCACTCATTTTAGAGACAGAAGTAAATTGGCAATTAATGGTTATTACTGAGTGTTCTATGCTAATAATTAACCTTATGGTAGCCTATTACACATGAGTGAACAGTACAATGATAAAGTTAAATTTATTCATGTCGTAACATGAACAGGTACATTTAACCTTGATGTCAAGTTAACAAATTGGCATGCATAAATGATCTCCCGGTGCCTTTCCTTTCCATTATTAAATCAATCAAACCTCTGCAACATCTGTGATGTGACCAGATTCGCTCCGACTGCAAAACTCGTTTGGGGGGAATCTCTGGAGATCCGGCGGCTCGAGTGTCCGTTCTGTACTCGCCACTTGTTTTACAACAATCATTTCTACCCCTGCCTCCAAAATGTTTCTGCCCTCGCCAATAAGGTGAGTGCCGGTGGCTGGGTGCGGGCCTTTGTACCGCAGTGTGGAATGCTTAGATCCCCCGCTCACACTGCCGGTAGAGTCTCCTGGCCCGTGAGTAACCCTACAGTTAAACCTCGGGAGTCAGTCAGCGTCGGCCCGCCGCCGTATGCAAGTCTAGCCTTTGATCTCTTCCTCCCGGGGTCAGCAAAGGGGAAAATGTGTACTGCACACGTTAATTGAATAACCTTTTGTTTTGAAAGGGAAGACGCCACGCAAAGCCCGGGCCTTTTCGAATCAACCCCGTCCAAGTCCAACCCCTGAACCCCCACCTCAGTCCAAATGGGAAGTGGGGGTGCCTGAAGTGAGATTAGATGAAAGCCTTGGCTCGTCTACCCCCGGTGCAAAGGGGGAGGAGCTAGGTGTGTGTGTGTGTGTTTGTGTGTGTGTGTGTGTGTGTGTGTGTGTGTGTGTGTGTGTGTGTGTGTGTGTGTGTGTGTGTGTGTGTGTGTGTGTGTGTGTGTGTGTGTGTCTGTCTGTGTGTGCACATCGCAGTAAAGTGAAGGTGGAAGTGCAGCAATTCCACGGCTGCTCGCCACAGCCACGCTCCCGGTCGACGACGAGGCCTTGGGGACGGGAACAAAAGGCGCTCTGTGTTGATCCGGGAGCCTCGGCAGTCTCTCGTTTACCTTCCCCTTCTCCCGACTCGGTCACACTCGGACAGGAACACATGCTTCTGGTCGACGCGCGCAGGTTGGCATGCGTCCCGACTGCAGATCTGCATGTGGTTCGGATAGTTGGCCCCCAGAGGGGATATAACCGGTGGCAGATCACAGTCACCCAGGCTGTCTGACCACAGTCAGACTTTTTCCAAACTCTGGGGGCAACGTTGTTTTAGACCTCATACATAGTTATGTGCATTATGAAAAGGCACGCTTCATTCGAGAGCTTCAGCAGCAGCAGCAGCAATGGGAAGAACTGAAAGCCTGCTGCCTTTACAAGCGCCAGGAGAAGAGGCAACGCAGCCTTCTGCCAAGAGGACTTTATTAATGTACTGCTTCCAACACTGGAAAGCCCTGGCAAAAACACTGGTCAAGGAGATGGGCCAGGATATTTTGTCGTTACAATGTTTGCTGAAATATGCAGTTTTCATATCCATAACAGCCGTGCAGGAGCTCTTCCCTCAACTGTTATCATCTCAAACCACTTCCACCTAGCTTGGAAATAAACAAAGTAACTCTTAATTAACTTTTTGATATCCTATTTCTAGTACATCCCTATACGAAGGTTAGGGCAGTGGCAGGCAGTGAACAAGCGTTCATGCTCATGTCCAGCTGATGTCCAGCTCTTTCTCTGCCCTATGCAAGTGGATGGATATGTGTCCAGCAATAATAGTCTTCGGGATCATAGTGATTCCATTCATCCTGGTGACCGCTGTAAAATACTGAACTTCAAGAGGTGTGCCGACTTCAGCATGACCGTTGAAAATCGGGTCAGATCTCTGACCAATATACATAAATAGAAGTGAAACCAATCTCAGTCACTGCACATCACAGTGTAAGGAGGCACAGGATCGCATGTCCTATTTGTACGTCTCCCAGACTCTGAAGGACATAGCACGGCGGTTATATGGCGAATCTATTAACCGAGGAAGAGAGACGAGAGAGAGAGAGAGAGACGCTACCCAAAACCTCCTGTCTGCATAAACAGAACAGTCTGGTGGGAATTACAACAAGACAAGTTCAACGCGCTCCACACACCTGCCACTCGGCGTTCTGAAGCCTGGAGTCTGGCACGGGTTCAGACGGCCTGGCGGCCCAGCCGTCACACGAAGGAGAGGGTTGAGGGGGAGGAGAGGTGTGGTGCAGAAACACAACAGAGACGCTCGATGTCTAAGCCGTGTCTGGACATTGTGCCTCTCAAGGCCCAGAGCAGAAGGGATGAAGACGTCTTCCCGAACCGCAGCCAAGAGCCGTCAGTCTGTGAATGTGTCTTTGAATCTTTCGCAGCGAGTCGGATTGGTCCATGATTTTATTTGTTGAGAATCGGTACAGCCCAATTACCACGTGAAAGGTGGTGTAGGTAAGATTCGAGAGTAGTAAAGTTCCCTCCCTTCCTGCCTTTCTCAGGCATTTTGAGGTGTTGCTTTTCACGCTTCATCTGGGATTGACAGGCAAGATGGATTCCAGGACCCACAGATATGAGCAGGGAGCAGGCGCAGTCAACTCAGAACGGAAATTCTCGCAGCACATTTCTCTCACTAATGGATGTAGGGAGGCTGTCATTTCTAACTAATTACACTCAAATAAAAGTTCATCCATCTTACCTACTGCCCCTCTTTGTGGGCGGAGCACAAAGTAGAAAAATAATGGAATGTTATTTTTAGAAGTTAAATGACGACATCATGACCTGTGATGGTTCTTCGTCAGTGCATGATAAGAAGTAATATCTGTGACCACAAATTGTCCTTTGAAGCATGCACAATGTCCACGATTCTTTTTGGAATTTTTAGTTTACTCCTCTAATAGGGAAATTGTGCGCATGTGTGTACGGCCTTGTACACATGCACGGGTGTGTCTTATTGAACATAGTTCTTTCCCCTAAGGGATGAGGAAGTAATGCAGCTCGTATATTTTCGGCAGCATACGTTCGGAGAAACATGCCCCATAACTATAAATCTGACTTCACTGCAGAGACCACTTCACAGTCCTAATACTATAGACCACTGATGTTGGCCCCATTCATCACTGATCAGCAAAAATAACAAAACCCCACTTTTGCTCCATTTACTTTTTAATATATTTTTGCTTTTTGCTTTTGATTAGTCCCTCAACCTGCTGCCGTCAATACATCATGTCTGACTACACCTTATTAGCAGTGATAAACGAAAGGCATGTGTCTGAATGACAAAGGTGTTGGATGTTGTTAAAAGAATGCAATGCATTGCTGTGTTGATTTAGATCAAATAGTTTAACACTACTACCTTCAAAGACCTCAATCTGTTGCGTATAGTGAATATAATGAAATCCTTTTTATATTGGTGATTTCATTTTAGACCATCTTAGTTAAGTCAAAATGATGTGTTAACATGTTTGTTTTGGCCCAATATCCTGGTATCTTGCAGGGCTTTGCACATGGATGGTCTCTTATGTCCGTTATGCCTGCCTAGGAATGATTTTGACTTGCGTCATTCCCAGACTTTACATTGAGTGCACCAGGTTTGTCTTCAGCAACAGAAAGGAGAAGCGATCAAAGAAATGCCTGTTTGAGGTACAACCCTGTTCTTGGCTCCACATGTCCGGTGTTCAGCCTGAAGATTTGGCTAGAGACCTCAATTATGAAATGGAAGCCTTGTCAGGAACATTCACCAGGGATGAGGCCTCATTTAAAAAACATTACGCTTTTCTAGGACATGGTGAGTCAGTGGGCTGTGTAGCCGTCCACTGGGCACTTTGGTGTCGTTTGTTCCTTACATGTTGGGTGTGAATATGTCTGCAGCTCACCACTGGTGGAATAGTGGCCATACCTCAAAAGTAACAAGAACCTGCTGCATTAAGCAGGCTCTAGTACATCTTATCAATGAGCTCATTTACTATCTACTCCTAACGTCTCAGAAATGTTGGATCACCGGTGGAATGCGGCTTTGCGTTAACTGCCTGTTGCAAATCCAGGCCATAAAGAAGTTGTATGAGCAGGCATCTGCCCTAGGTTTCTGAGCCAGGATCTCCAATGCTTCCATCCGTCTCGGTGTAACAAACAGACCCTCCAGTGAGTAATATGTTGTCATTGACACTGGGGCAAATTAACAATTAAATAGCAAGTTTAATGGGGCATTGGTTACTCTGCCTCATAAAGGGTAATCGCTTCAGTGCTGTTACCATGAGAACATCCACTTGTCAAAAGAATAGACTTATGCTCTTTTTTATTAAACACAAAGACCTTAACAATGGTCTCAGCCTCTCTGATTCCCATACGCCTGGTCGCCCCTTTCCACATTTGTAAACCTCAATTCGATCCTTCTCAATGTTCTTGACTCCTTCCCACTTAATTGTGTTCTGTTTGACGTTATGACCCAGTGCTCATAATGAGCCACTAAGTTTGCGGTAAATCAAAACATTGCGTCCCTGTGGGCAAAAACATCTAGGCTGTCTATTCCACCCATTGAGTATTTTTGTGTTCTCCATCAACCGAGGTGTTGAGGAGTGTGTTTTCAATCTTACCCTTGTGCTAAATGGAGGCCTGGCCACGCTCTATTGACTGTGGCCTCAGAACGATGTGTCATGATGGACACGAGCTGCCAAGACCAGAACATTCAGTCATCGGTTTGGCTGCATGAAGAGGGGGCATTCCCAGAATGGCAACCCGTTGGCCTCGTGTACTGAACACAATCCCACTTGGCCGTGCAACCGTACTGCGTTCATCCATGTGATGAGCCGAGGTGGTGAGCGGGAGGAACGGGTGTTCCTCGGGTCGATGGCGTACCAATGCTGTGGTAGCCCAAAGCGTGGAGCACTCCTTCTCTTTCATCAATCAGGTGCTTTGAAGTCCACACAGGCAACCCTTGTGCTTCCTCTGACGTCCCCGCATGTGTCGGAACAAAGTCTTCAACCCGGGGTCACAGGGGCGCATGGTATCTAGGCCCCCCCTTCATCATGTGCTGACGGTTGGGGATCTCTCCATCATAGTTTACCTTTTTAATCTTCTCTGCGAGCTGCATCTAGCACCTCACCACCACATCTGCCGTCCATGTGGGTTCCTCTGACGTCACATGGTCAAAGGAACCTTTCCGACAATCTTAGCTTGGAAACTGGCTCAAATATCCGACCATTTTGTATTTCTATTCGCTGATTCAATGGGTTGTAATTTAACTCGTGTAAGCATTGTTGGTGTGCGTCCGTCGGTGCTCGTGTGCGGTTCATCACCACGGTTCTGTGCGTTCTGTTTCTACAAAGCCAGACCGTGGTGTATTGGAGAAACAAACCGAGGGCAGAAATGTTCACAACAAGGCTGAGTGTTGAGTGTTCAGACGTCATTAACTTCTCTCAACTCAACGATGGAATGGACTTATCTGATGGCATCGCAGGGGGAAATCATACCGAGAAATTCATTTGAGGCTGGGCATCCGAGCTGTTTATCGATGGATTCTGCTGTTGTCTGGAAGATGTATGGGAGCTTATACAACACTGGAACATATTGCAAACCACTGGCATCACATGAGTGGAAGCGCCATCACTTGCTATGCTATTGGTTAACCAGTCACATGTGGATGTCAGGGTAGGACAGAGGGGGGGGGGGGGGGGGGGGGGGGCCCTGCCTCACCTTTGACCCCTCTCCCCCCTAACTCCTCTGGAGCTTTGGCTACTCTGAGAGGTTAAGCACACTGCTAAGTACACTGCTGAGGTATACATGATCCGGCCTATCGAAAGAGACCTTGGGACCCCCTATTTAATCTGATTGATGGCTCACATTCAGCTTGGGTGGGGCTGTGTGTGTCCCACGTCGCTCGTCAGTTAGTATCTGTTATATTTGCACGCTCGGGTGGACGTCTTCTGCAAACTTTCCAATTGTTGGGGGGGGGGGGAGGGGGTTGAATGTAGTCACAGGGGCTGAGAAAATGGTTGGCTTTCCTTTGTATCACAGAATGATTTGTAAAAGCTCTGCAGCTGTGCCTATACTTTATCATGGCGTTAGGGTGGTGGTCGAGGAAAATGGGGGGGGTAGAGGGACAGATGAGGTCAGTGAGGGGGGGGTCTTTCTGGGATTCAGGGGCCCCTCGGGGGCCTCCCCCTCGACTGGACCTGTGCTCCGTGCTCATTGCCCGTGACAAATGTTTTATGGCTGCATTGCATCAATCCACAGAATCGACGATGCACGCAGATGATTGAAACGCTTTATATCGTATGTCTTCGCTTTTATTTATGCGTTTCCCCTCATCTTGAGTACATCTTGAGTTATATCACCGGCAACGGGTTCCATTGATGGCCTGCTAGTTTAAATGTATCCTCCTCGCGATTTAAACAATTGACCTTTTTCATTTTTCCCTTTGCCTCCTCCCTCCACAGCGACCAGCACTTTGTCTCCAGCGCCATCCCGGTTCCGGTCAAATCCCAGCTCAGCGTGTCGGCCATGTCGGAGATGGGCTACCCCTGCCACACCAGCTCCCCGGAGAGAGGCGTGAGGAAGAGGGCCAGCTCGGAGACGGACAAGCTCAAGTACAAAGACGGCGCCGTGCCAAGCTACGACATGGCCATGGGCGAGCAGCCGGCGGCCGCCGGGGGCCCCACGCAACCCTCCCCGAAGCCCCTCTCCTCCTCCCTGGACACAGCCGCGCCACTGCGCACCCTGTCGGAGGGTCTGGAGGTCAAGGAGCAGGGAGGCAGGGGGGGATCCGGGGACGAGGCAGCCGAGTGTGTCGGGGAGGAGGAAGTAGCGGCGGAGGTGGTGGTGGTGGCGGCGACGGAGCAACAAGGAAGCAGCGAACGACGGGTTCAAGGCAACGAGGGAACGATGGAGGAGGGAAGGGAGATGGAGGAGCCGGGGACCACCGGCGGCACCTTTGACCCGAATCCGGCTGCTCAGGCTGGGGTGGAGGCCCTCACAGAGGAGGAGGGGCAGCAGGCGGCGCCCGGCAGTCAGCCGACGGGGGCCATGAACGGCACGCTGACCCCGGGACAGGACCTGACCGGCGGGGCAGACGGCTCCGGCCCGGACCTGCGCTGCTCGGTGGAGCAGGCGGAGGAGATCATGGGCACGGAGGCCACGGGGCTGGGGCTGGGGCTGGGGCTGCGGCTGGGCGGCGGTAGCGGCGGCCACGGCGGCAGCGGCGGCCACGGCGGCGGCGGCGGCGGGGCGCGGCTGGACGACTACCCCTGCATCCCGGTGGAGCACGCGGTCGCCGTGGAGTGCGACGAGCAGGTGCTCGGGGAGCTGGACGCCGCCGGCTTCGAGGAGTTCTCCCGCCGCATCTACGCTCTGAACGAGAACATGCCCAGTTTCCGGCGGCCACGCAAGAACTCCGACAAGTGAGGCGGAGGCGGCGACGACGGGGCTAAGTGGAAGAGGAGGATGTGGAGGGGGGGGGGGGCCCGGGGTTGGTCTTCCAGGGTCCTGGACGTGACGACGGGTCGGGGACCTGCTTTAAGAAAGGAGGCGGTCCCCCAGTGTGACTCCCTGTTTCATGCATCATAGCGTCAACACACATTGGAAAGATACTGGGACGATGACCAATTTGCACTTCTTGTAAAGCTTCTACAGTAATTCCTTCAATATAATGCAGTTTAAGGCAGTATTGGGTCAGTAATCAAAGAAAATATATATTTTATTTTTTTGCCCTTTATTTATCTATTTCTTTTATAAAGTATTTTTTATCCTTTTTTTTTTCTTTTCTTTTTTTCTATAGATCAAATAAATTATCCCTGAGTGATTGATTAGAGGCTGTAGTTGTTACCCCGAACCTGTGGTTTTTAATTTCATTAATGATGTATAACTTAATGATTATAAGCCACTAAAGTAAATTAGCAACCACTTCAATGCAAGCTGTACTTTGTGTCAGGAGAACAACATTAGAGGATTCCTTCATCCTAGTTTGTTGTTCTTCTCCGGTCCCAACTGTAGCAGACACTTTCACGTATGATAATTTTGTCATTTTTCCTTCTACTCACAACAAAACTGCTGGGCATTGATCATGGCATGAAACGCGCCCTCTCTCGCTAAAAGCTCAGGTGGCGGTCAGTCCAAGGAGCAGTGGGGTTTACTTTGTGAGGTCTGACCCTGTAACCGTTTCTGGATGGTTCAACACGCTCAGGACTGGAACATTACCTCTGTGATATCATTCAATGCTAAATAACAAGCCTAATACATAGAGAAGGAAAGCAAAATATTCGAGATCCTGTGTCTGAGGAGCACTATTCGAACTGAGATTTAAAGCTCTTGATTTGGAAACTACCTGACTTGGCTCAAACACAAGCCCCCACTGTTTCCAATACTTGTGCTTTTCAACTGTAGATGCAAATATCACTCAGATGCTTCCCACTACCCTGGCCTTTGTTCTGTGTGTGTGTATGTGTGTGCGTGCGTGTGTGTGTGTGTGTGTGTGTGTGCGTGTGCGTGCAAGCGTGCTTGTGTTCCCACCAATGACCTTTTGGGACAGTGTTGGCCAGTCGATCCAGTGCCTGATGATTTCAAAGTGAGGTGGGAGGTCAGTCCCTCGTCCAAACACTTGACACGATATTAACTGTCCTACACTGCATTTCCCAGCCCCCTTGGGTCAAACCTGGGGGAGCGGCTCAACGTTGTCTCCTACTTCTCCACAAACAGCAGCAAACGGCACATGGCAGGGAACGGTGCAATGTTATCTGTTTATTTTTTTCCATCCTCAACTTTGTTTTCCCATGTTCACCTTTTTTGTGTCGTTCTTAGGATTTAATATCAATGTTAATGTCAGCGCGTCACAATTGCCCATTTCCACGGACCCCGAAAAATACGGTTGTAATTACCTGTGTGTATTCTATTCAGATGTCCCTCTCAGGCCTCACATGTTAAAAGCAAGAATGTGATTTAACTAACCCCATCACCCCTCAGGACGTCTACGTGTTATTAATGAACTTGCGTTGTTGGACTGGTATCCATTAGCAAATATTCCCCTTCTATTTATCTCCCTCGGCGACCATGTGCGTCTTGTTTCAAAGGAAGTTGATTTTCCACCATTTTTCTTTTTCCCCTTTCCCCATGCACAGGGGAAGTCATTAATTCGTATTGTTCCGTGTAATGGCAACACACATCAACAGTCCTATATACTATATGAATGAACCACGGAATGTTTTTATTGGATGGAGTCTGAGGCGAGCCTGTAGCCTATTGGTCAGGTGCCGTGACCAACCAGATGGAGTCCTCATTAGGATCAACAGGCTCATTACCATGTAATACTGCTTTACAGTAACTGACCATTTCTGTGTATGTATGTATATATATATATAGATATATATATATATATATATATATATATAGATTATATATATATATATATATATATATATATATATATATATATATATATATGCATACGCACACTTTTCTATGGAGGGTGATTTGTTATTAAAGACCAGCCATTGGCACGGATGCATCCTGCTTGTACTTTTTATTCTCTAGAAAGGTATCTATGTTGAAAGGAGAGTACACCAATGTATATAAATAATACATTTATTAATAATTTATTCTACCAATTTGTTCAGCTGAAACTCAAATAATGTTATTTTCAAACATGTAGTCTACTTAGTTGTGTCTTAGACATAGACACAAATATAACGATTTAGATTAAGCTTTCGATGGGTTATTGTCATTGTGTGATAATGGTTTTCTAAATGGCAAGACGATGACTCAGAAGACTAGTAGTATGAAGAAATCAATTGTCTTGTTTACAGCGGTTATCTCGGACAGACATGGAGCGGTCTTCTATGCCCGATCAGTCTGAACATATTACTAAATTCTCCAAATGGAAAGGTGACCAGAGGCTATGCTTTCTATGTTTTCTTCATTATATCTATGCCATACTAGATAATGGATATTATGGCGAAGCCATAGAAATACTCTATGCTTGCATTCAAACTGAACTGGAAGCAGAGATTCAGCCTAAAAGACAGTTTTTTTTTGTGCCACTGTTTTCAAAGTGAATACACAATGTTGAAATCACAACAACGTATAAATCACAACAAAGTTCTCGATTTTGCCTTCCCCTCCGGTGTAGCACACAACCACAACCACAGAAGGTAGATGGTATTTACCGTATTCTATAGCTAACTTCGCTGCTTAGATTTCCTTGACAAGTCGGGGTAAACAGAGGAAGTCTGGTCCGACCGTCTGTATCTATACGTTTATCATTTTACATCGTCATAAGGAACGCGGGAAAAGAAAGACCAGACACTGCTGTTTTCCTTTTTACATAAATCCATGTAGATATTGTACATAATGTTCCTTTAAAAAGTTGTATTATAAAAAATAAAACTTTAATATAGGAATATAAGGAAAGAAAACTTCCTGTCCGATGAGATTCCCTTTCCCTGTTGTGATTTTAACACAGCCTTTGGATCCCATCTCAGTTTTAACTCATGTCTGATGACCGGATCGAGCAAGTTTTACTGTCGCTGTCGCAGTTTTACTGGCGATCTCAGCCAAAGATGGCTGAGATCGCTTCCGCCTTTCTCAAAAATGGTTAGTCTGGGAACCAGCTGGAGTCGTAAAATCACACACAGACCTCCATTTGAGCCCAGGACCTGATGTGAACCACATCTCTCTGAATCAATGAAACCCAACCCTCTTCTTATCTTTATTTCATTATGCAAATAGCCTCACCAGCTTGACCCAACTAGGTTGTTTTCCTCCATGTCTGGGGGATAATGTATCTGCCTATTTACAATAAGCTCCCTTACAACTCAATCCCCCCCATTCGAAGATAACGGCCTTCTCCAGCTTTTCGCTTCGTCAAGCTCTCTCTTTTAAACGTTCTCAAGCACGGTTCAGACTTTATTTTCCTTCATCCACCTTCAGCCCAGCTACGAGTACATCTGTGTGCATTAGTACATTAGCGGCCGATGAATCCCCTCAGTGCGCACCGGTTTTCCAGCCTCGACGTGAGGCAGGGTCCCTGTGCTGCTGGAGCCCATAAGCCTGCGGTCTCCCTGGCCGCACGGTGTCTGTGCACTCACCACTAAGCCCCTTCAGGTGTCGAAAGGCCGCGACGGAAAGAGGCCTCAGCCTCCTCACCCCCCACCCCCCTCTTTCTCAGGGAATGTCACCTTAAGCGGTCAGAGAGAGGGGGGGGGGGGGGGGGGAGTCTGAGGCCTCTTTCCCTCTTACCTCCCCCCATTTCAAGGATTGACACCTTGTGTGGTCAGAGAGGGGGGGGGGGACTGATGTCGTTATGGTAACTGGACCCGGATGATGAGGACAAAGGTGAGAAGGCGCTCTGCGACAGGTGCAACAGGGACTTATATTATGCATTTCACCCAATATCTGGTGGTGGACAGGCGACCATAAGGCAGCAGAATGAGTGTTGGGTGCTGGCTGTGGGGGTGTGTGGCGGGATTAAGCCCCACCACACCATCAGAAGAGTTTTCTTTCCCTGTTCTTCCCCCCCAGCTACGCGATGTCGCTATGCTTGAGCCCGCGTGCGAGATACCAGAGTCCTGACTTGTCACGTCTACTACACTGCTCTCCGTCAGAAACACCTCGAAAAGTACACACTGGGTCCAACGCCAAGGGCCCCGCCACTCGGCCCCATGTCCCTCGCCTTCAGGGTAGTGTATAGCTGTGTGTCTCTGTGTGTTTGTGTGTGTGTGTGTGTGTGTGCGTGTGTGTGTGTGTGTGTAAAACCTATGTTCTTTTCCTCCTTTTCATTTCCCTCAGGGCAGTGAATGCAAAGATGATCCTGTCTCCGGATAATTTAATCAGAGGGACTATCTGCCAATTTGAATTTCCGTCAAAATATACCTGTTTTAATTCCCTTTTCGGGGGGACCCCCATCGTATTGAAACAGAATTCCTCGTTGTTTTTGTCTCCCTGGGCACCAGAGTGGACGAAGAACGTAGGCCTCGCGGAAATGGAGTCCATCATGCGAGTGAAAGCAGCGAGGCCTGTGTCTAATCACACTGACCCGCTCCACAAGCCGTGGAGGTCCCACCGGTCGCTCTGCTGTTCACCTGGTCCACCAGTCCACCCCCTGTTTGCTTACTGTGTATCAGCACACATCCTCTGGATAATCAGGTCCGAACCACGCAGCTCCATAACATGACCCACACATTGTACTCTCCAGTCGATGACCTCATACAAACCAGAGCCATATGGGATAAATTTCAACAACGCAACACAAGAATCGAGTAGAAGCCAGAGAAGCCAAAAACAGCCAACACCTGAAGATTAATTTCCTTTGCAGGCAATAAGAGTCCTATTATCGGGAAATTGGTGTAATTCTATGACATAACCCGGAGCTGATCGTGTCCTGAAACATGGATGTCAGGAGTGCCGACAGGGCTGAGAAACATGCGTTGATCGCTCTGATGTTACACTTCAGAATGACGCAACTCAAAACACTCTGAGCCTTCTGATCCTATCGCCCAGCAAAGAGGTGTACAAAGTGGCTCACACCAACAAGCAGAGCTGAAACTCAATATGACCACTCGGTGAAGCTGTGCAGAATGCTGCTGAGACATATCGCTGCAAGGGGTTTTGTCTGGAGAATGGAAAATGAGGTCTTACATTTATTCCAAAAAAAGTATTGCATTATTATTTTTGGGAGGTTTTGGCATGGATTATCTGTCAGTCTGTGATATAATTACGTTCATAAATCCTACACCTAAATTCAGGCCAATCAGAAACCAGCACTTCGAACGAACACTTCCAAAATTGCCTGTTTAACTTCACACCATTGGTAAGATACGACCAAGGTACTTTTTATTTAATTGTCATAAAAAATATATATGTGTGGAATATCTTTTTGTTAGAAAGCACAATTACAATGAGGTCAGCAATGTTGCCTCAGGAGGACAAGTGGAAATCTTGTCTATCGTGGCGCCCTCGCTGAACATAATGATTACACTGGACAGATAAGAGGCCTGGACGGCGTCTCACTCCTCCTCTGAACGCCCAGACTCAAGAAAACGCTCTTATTCATTAGCAAGCAGAGACCTTATACTGCTATATATTACGGGCTGTACAACTGCTTATGGCTGGATTACAGACCCTATATGGGGATTGAGGAGGCTGGGTTACAAGTGCAGAGGGAGCACTAGCACCTTGGTGGTGTCTCTTAAGTGCAGGACCAGGCCCCAGAGACTGGCCTGGCTTAGCCCATGCAGCCATGTGTTCACAGAGCCCTGGTAACACCGTGCACAGTCACCTGCTCAGCTGCTGAAGCCATCTCAGCATCCAGCAGCAAATACCTGTCTGGAAGGGAAAAAAAAAAACCTTCCTTGGAAGAAGAAGAAGAAAAATCCATCACGATGTTTCAAAATGCAGACCGGGATACGTTCTGCCTTCAGACGAAGGCAAAACGTTTCGAGTCCGCATTCTGAAAAATCGTGATGGATTCTTCTTCTTCTCCTTCTTCTTCTTCTTCTTCTAAATAAAGAACCTTCCTTCTTCTTCTTCCAAGGAAGGTTCTTTATTTATAGCCTCAGACTTCACTCGCTCCGCGGGATACATTGCGTCGCTTCTCCATGCCAAGTGAAAGGGCGGCAGAGGCGCCGGGCAAACCGTTTACGGGTGTATAAAATATTAGCGTATAAAACACAAGCGCTGGGATACCACACCGAGCGTGAAGGCGACCTTGTGGACCTCGTGAAAGGTAACCCGCCCAGCGGGGGGGGGGGGGGGTGATGTCATGGCGTGGAGGCTTTGAACAGCCTGGGCTCAAGGCGTGCAGCAAGGGGGTGGCGTTCCGGTGACGTCGCCCTTCGCCGACACCTGACATGTTACACGAGCACGTCAGGCGATCAATCTTCAGAGGGACAATGGGGGCTGAAACATACAGCTACACACCTGCAAGCCAACAATGGGTGGGACAATAGCAGCAGAAGAGGGCGCACCTCAACACCAAAGGAGGGATTAGGTTCTGGAACGGAAGACATTTTTAATGGTGTTCGTGTTTTACATGTGTAACAGAGGTGTTCGTCCATTCAAGGTGCATCTGTTTACCGGTTTCCAATGCACACTCTTCTGAGTCAGACGCTGGTGCGTGGGTCATGGGTGATGGGGAACAATAGAAGCACCACTTCTGTTGATGCATTACGTAAGGCCGCTAGACTTCTGAACAGCTCCGGAGTAAACGTAAAGTCTGGAGGGCCTGCCTGTGCCATGAATAACATTATGTTGCCGGCCGTGTTGACATGTCGGAGCGAGGGATTGGCAGGCTTGGTGTGTAAAAGATACATCGGCCAGGTTGTGAGACTGGGCTCTGACGTAGACGTGTAACACATACCCTCTGGTGTGTTGTCGGACGGTGGGTCTGGGTCCGCATTTCCCCAAGAGGAAGGAAACGCTGTCGCCATTACTGACCCATTACCTCAGAACCAACCCAAGCCTAATGAGGAGCGGATACACATGGACAGGTGGAGGGGCTGACAGATGAGTGGACAGACAGACAGACGGAGAGACAGAAAGAAGAGGTAGCTAGACAGATGCATTGTACAGGCACGGACGGACGGACTGAACGACAAATACATGGAGGCGCTAACTAATAAATAGACTAATGGGTAGACTTCCAGATAAAAACAGGGACACAGACGCAGATGAACGCCCAGACAGTCATACTGCCATCTAGACAGGTAGACAAACACAGATGAACAGCCAGACAGGTAGACAGACAGGTAGACTGATAAACAGATTAACGGCCAGGCAGACAAAGTCAGGGACACAGAAACAGACAGGGAGAGGATCCTCTTGCGGGGACCAAAGCCACATCCTGTTGTGTGAACCTCGTAGCCCGGTCCCCCACACCTGGCCCACCGCAGGCTCTCCTCCTCCGCCTCCTCGCGGTAATGAAACACATGTGGAGGCGTCACGAGTGCCCGTCCAACACTAGCGCTCATCCGGGAAGCTCTTAAAACACTGTGGGGAGCCATTAAGGATGTTCCTGTTGGCTAATTGCTCTTATTAGCCCAGCATCGGAGATCTGGTGGGGAGATGAATCTTTATAGACCCCTCTGTACTCTCTCAGGACCCCGGGGGGGGCCACAGGGGGACATCTCTTCACAGGCCAGGGAGAACATGAACAAGAGGAGGAAGACAGAGGGTGAGAGAGAGAAGGACTAATGGAGGTCCCATCCGCGGTTTTTATGTGGGAGCTTGAGGCCAAACCATGTGTGAGTGTGTGTGTGGGGCGGGCGCACGCGCATCTGTGTCGGCTGTGTGTTTGTGCTTCTGCGTGTGTATGAGTGTGTGCGTGAGCGTGTGTGTTATTAAGGAAATCCACTTGAGCGGCCAGTAGTGGAGGTGGGATTACCAGGGATTGAGGTCAGTCTGGAAGCCCCTTTCTCAAAAGAAAAGAAGACGAAAAGTACATCTAAAGCGTCTGCCAGGAGACTAAACTAAACCAGCCCCTTGGCGGCATCTAGAGTCCAGGAGCTTTTCCCCCTTCGCTGGGAGGTGGAGCGGCCCTCTGTGGGCATGGAGAGAGCAAACATCAGTCCGGTAGAGGGATACTGCACCAGTCAGAACTGAGCCTGAGTGGTGCCGTCTCAAACATCCCACCACACTCTCCATCCAAATCTTGTGCTTTGAGACACGGCCGCCACATTGGTTTGTGTTGTAATATTCGACACAAACCATTAATTTACATGTCGGCTCCAATTCAGTAAAATCCTCTCTGGTGCTGCCTGTCCACTTGCCAGAGTTCACCGCTTCTCTGTCTTCTCCGGGACAACTACTAGTACCCCTATCCCCCCCCTCAGAGCTATCTGTCTCCTGCAGGGAGGATACGACGAGAAGGCCTTCGTGATTAATGACTGAGACGTCCCGAACAGTCACACTGCTAATTATTGTTCTTGTGTCCAATTCCGTTTGCTTTGCTTTGTTTTAGTAGCGTGGTTTGCTGGTTTTAGAATTTAGTGGGGTTTTTACGGAGCCCAAAGTCTCCGATGTGATAGGGTTGAGCCGAGGACCAATCACAAGTTGGTCTTTGTTGCATGTTCATTCATAGATTTGTATCCACTGGCTCGACATCAACCAGTCGGCCCGCGTTTGTTTCATTAAGGTCAGAAGGCAGAGTTACTAACAAGTAACAAACCCGCCTTGATACTGCACTCTATGTTCCCTCACACGTGTTGGGCGAGTGTGTTAATGTGTGTGTGTGTGTGTGTGTGTGTGTGTGTGTGTGTGTGTGTGTGTGTGTGTGTGTGTGTGTGTGTGTGTGTGTGTGTGTGTGTGTGTGTGTGAGTAGCTTGAAACTATTCAAAGAGGGAGCCACATAGGCAGCCAAAGTTTGGCAGAAGAAAAATTGAAATAAAATTTGCTGCTAATTGTCGCCATGGTTCAACTCCCATGGTGGTCATTTGGACTATTTCAACATCAACGCTGCTATTTATTTTTTATTATCCCAATCTTTCACTCGTGTCATTAATTGGTTGTTTTCTCGATTGTCATACTCACAGAGCATTCGTTTGACATGATTTTCCGCCTCTAAATTTAATGAATACGTAAAACTCTTGGATCAAACCCTGCTACTATGTGCCAGATTTACTTGCCATGAGCTTTTCATTGGACGTTGATGCAGATACAGGGAAACACATTACACATTGCTCTCTATGAGAATGATTCGTCAATGAGCAGCAATAAATCCGGACGGGGCTATTAGACCATAAAATAATATGTCATCTTTAATGAAGTATATGCGTTACACAAGTTATTCAGAGTTTGGCTTCGGAACGTGGTGTGGAACACTGGTCCCATTCACGTTTGATAATACTGCTTTATTACACCGAATCTCACAGAGACAGAACACATACATGAACCACACCCTGTTTTGTTTCTGTATGCGTTGGTTCTTCATACAGTCATAACCGTACTATTATATACTAACATTAACTTAGCACTTCAACCCTCAAACAAATCAAACCCTTCTTGGAAGATTTATTTCTCCTCTATCCCTTAACGCCCCACCCCCAAACTTAAAAACATAAAACTAATAGCTCTTTATTGGCTGTGGCTACTTTTGTTAAGCAGGTTATTATAGATTTAGCTACTGTTCTCAAGGAAACTAAAGATATGTATTACTTTATAAATATTATTTTACAATTCTCTTCAATTTGCTATTGAATACTATAGTTGGTTAGTTTTGTATCCATGGAGTCCCACTATACCCTTAACGTAAACTGGCGTGGATCTCGTGCACATCAGGAAGAGATGTAGCCATGCAGTCCTTCCCTCTCTTCTTTCGTCACTCGAGCCTCACTGCTGGTTCTGGGCTTACTTCCAGAGGGGTCCCAGAAAAAACAACTATTGTTCTGAAGTTCTGGGACGGTTGGGAGTTGTCCAAAATTCTAAGCCTGTAAATGCTCACAATGAGCGTTTTATTCTTTAGGATTGATTTGTCAAAAGCGAATCCAAATGCGTCTACCGTATGTGAGTCTACAATCTGGATGTTTGATATGGGACAAAAATGAGACACATAATATGCATGACTTTGAATAACTTTGGCCCCTAAACAGAGATACTTTAAAGGAATTCATAATACTGAATAGAGTGGCGGATTTGAGCCACTTCCATCGGGATAGCAAAATGTATTTGTGTTTACTCCTTTTTGAAAATCGTGTGTGTTTGAGTGTGTTTGTGAGTGTGTGCGTGTGTTTGTGCGTAATTTAAACACCCTTTTCCGGATTTTATTTGGCATTTCTCATTTCATCAGCACTTTACATTTTATTGGCTGCGCGCATTTCTCATTATCATTTCACAGAGGTCCTCTTAGAACCAGATGTCAAATCTGTTCACGGCCGTTTTGTTTTCTCCTTGTCTAAATGATTATGATGCCGGAACATAAACACTGCTCTGTCATTTTCAGCATGAATATCACACGTGTCGACTGTCGTCAGCCACCTTTCCATGATCATAGCACACTGAATACCAAGTGGGGGGGGGGACAGAACTGAGTACACACAGCAGGTGAAAACTGTAGCCCCTACCTGCTCGTTAAATAGTGACTAGTAATTCATAAATAGTTACCAGTACGTTACACACATGCAATAGATCCTTCCTTGTTGCCTAACTTGGAGGGAACTTTTTTGGATCCATCATGATATTCCAGTGTTTCTCTCTTTATCCTGGTGGTCAGTAAGTAGCATGACTGGCCTTTTGAGACACTCCTCCAGAAGTCTGATCCAGTTCCTCCTCACTGTACTGCCACAACGAGATCCATCGCTTCCTTGACAAGCCTCTCCTGGAGTGGGCCCTTGTTATATGAGGCCTTTTAGGGCCCAATTTATGGGAGGTGGTGGTGGTGGTGGGGCCCCAGGAACCTTGAAACCTCCAAATTAGAAGTGTTATACAAAACAAGCCACTGCCACAACACTAAACAAACTCATTTGACTTAATTTTGTGTGATGCTGTGCAGAATCACATGGGCCTCAACCTTCTTGGCAGTCTGTTGGATATTAGTGCCAAGGTGTCCCCGATGATTGTGGAAGTTCAGTTCTGGTGGGCCAGATAAAACAATCTCATATGTAGAATATTAAGGCTGAGGAAACTTTTTTGGAGACATGCAACGTTTAATGCCTGCCAGATGGACCGGGAAGAGTTTCAAAGCCTGTGCGCCTAGTCCTGGGTTATTCAATAAGATATGGGAGCGGGATGTTACCAAAGAGCTAAGCAAAAGGAAGGATTCCAGCCTACATGAATGGTGGTGTAAACCCCTTCCTGCTGCCTGTCACTGGGGCTTCTGAAGAGCCCCCCCCTTACCTCCCCACCCCCTGGTTAAAAGACGAAGCACAGACAGTGGGCTTCACCCGTGAACGCATTCCTCCTTTCGAAATATACAGAAAACTATCTGACCGGCATTTTTGTATGTTGAGGGCCTGCTAGATTCAATATAAGGTTTTTTGGGGGGTTTTAAACCACAACGACCACCACTCTTTTTAGACGAGCCATTGTTCCGTGGACATGGCGGTGCCTTGTTGATGTAAATGGAAACCTAGAACATTCCATAGCTACTCCAGTCACACCAGTAGTCCATTAGCGGCCCTTGAAATGGATACGGTAAAATGGCGGCATTACGCTATTAACATTACCATTATTACCGGTTTAGCGCTGAAATCTGAGCCAGTATCAAAGTCTGTCCTCGTTTGAAGATTAAAGTCTGTTGTTTGAAGACACAAGATGATAACGTATGTATATATAGATAGAAAGTACTTATTAAGTACTTTTAACATTCCTTCGTATACCAGGTAGTACCCCATTATTACGCTTACTTATCCTAATGTAAAGAAAACTCACAGTAAAAAATCAGCTTCCAGGGGGTGACTGACAAAACAGAAAGAGAGAAAAATGTAAAGGCGCAGCACAGAAAGTAAAATATTATTTAAAAAAGTCCATGAGTTGTAATGGTATTTTAAGAAAGTGTGAACATGCTCAACAAGATCACAAACATGTTTCCCACCAATAGCGCATACCGTTGCCAGTGTCTAACATTCACCCATGTTCTTCCTTATGATGCCTGGTGCATCATATTTCCCCAGCCTAGAACGATGATAAGTAGAACAAACGGCTTTTTAATTTGTAACAGAAGTGAGCCCGGTTCCATCGTCTGGATGTATTAAGCGCTTCTAATAGAGATTGATGCATTTAATCAAATGTTCCCCCTCCCTCTGGCCTTTGCCTTTCCAAGTATTTTGTTATGGTTATCATAGCAGTAATTTCTAACAATGTTGAAAATGCATGGGAGAAATCATTTCAATCTATCAAGAGCACATTAAAGTAAGTGTACACTGTTTAACCGGCCGGTCACCCATAAGTCACACGGTCCTCTGTGAATCAACACTGCCCTGTATTACAGTCTGATTGCGGCCAAATGAGATGGCCAGTTTCAGCGGTTAGCCCGCTAGATGTTTGCGTATCTTTTAGCGTTGGCCTTTGCATAGCGGGTTGTGTGATTACGTTAGCTGGGAGACGCGGTCATTATGAAGCCTTGACTATCATCACTGGAGGGAAAGCAAACATCGGCCAAAGAAATTATTTAGTTATTTAGCAAAAGTCTAAACTTATTTGGGGTCCTGAAGATCCGGTATTTCTTAGCATACTCTTATTTGGCTCTGTTGAACTTGGAGGCCCTTTGAGAAAGTTTAGTTCTAAATAAAAGCCAGCGCATCTCAGACTGTGGCTTTTGGATGACACCGCGGTCATACAGCAGTGTACAAAGAAGGGTGGATTTCAGATTGTAGTTCGATACCTATAGCACTCCTCTTTAAACATCGAAACACTTCTCAATCACAGCTTCTGTGTCATACCAACCAGGTTATAAGCAAGTGCTTGGTGAGCTTAAATAACCATGTATCAATAGACAACAATCTGAAGGCAGACATTTGTTCCACTGAACATATTAGCAAATGGGTCAAGAGTAAGAATTCCCCCTTTTAAAGTGAGTTGTCTTGAGTGGCGTATACTTCCCGTGGCATACTGTACTGCGTGCAGCGTCAGAGTAGTTTAAAGCCCGTCCATCGTTCCCCCTCTATGTCACAGCAAAGCGGTGACGTCTTAGGTTGGGACAGGGGTCTTCATTATGAGACAGACCTGGCGTAGGGGTACTGGAGAAACGGGGGGCGACTGAGGGGCGGTGGTGGGTGGGGTTTGGGGTTGGAAGCGGATTCCTCAGCAAGAGACTTGCAGTGGCCCTTCAGAACCCACTTAAGAGGAGATGGATGAGATAGGGCTAACTCCGTCATGGGCCTGGAGAGGTGGAGTGGGGCGGGAGTGGGGTTTGGAGGGACGAGATGGTGTGTCCCTGAGGTCAAGTGTCATGGCCTCACCTCTGAAAGGCCTTGGGGGGGGAAGGGGGGCCGGTGAATTGATCCAATGATGTCTCCTTCAAGAACCTCATATCTACCTGGCTAATATTGACTGCCAGATTTATATCTCCATCTTCTGATGTTTTTGCCAGGGCCATAACAGCCTCACCTTTGACCCCCGCTCCCCCGCTCTCTCTGATTGAAGGCATATGTGGGCTCCACAATCGAGACTGGCCGTCCTTCCTCGTAGGAAACGGTGCAGCTGTTTTAGCTGTGTTCTTTGCCGGTTCAAGGCTAACCGAATTAGCATGAAGACACACATGACTCTGTTTCGAGGTGGACTTCAAATGGACCCAACATTTAGCCGCGCGGCTAACTCCCCGACGCGGATACCTTACATCTGTTATTGCCGATACAGTTGAACTCTTTAATCACGCCATCAATAACGCAAGAGGTTGCTTGCTCCAACTGGAGAGATCGGATGTCTATGAACGAGCTATGGCTGGAGTCCATAGCGTGGGAGCAGCTAGCTTAGCCATTCCTTCTGTGAGCGGGCTAGCTAGCCCCGTGGACTGGTTAGATGTTTATGTGCCCTCTGTTCTTAAAAAAACACAATCAATGATCGCCGTTCTTTTTAGATTGGAAACGACGGACCTCAAATTATTCACAGACTTACCTTTACAGATCCACCTTTTAATCCTGGCCAGGGTGCAGAACACATTTCCTCGTGAGGTTTGCATGGACGAGAAGTAGAATGCAGTGGTCATGTCATCCTGGCATGTAACAGCTGAGCTATGGGATCAAACCAATGATTGACTGCGGAAACGCATGAGCCAAAACGAGGAATGACAGGATTTATATAGTGTGCCAAGGAAAGCTTGGATGACGAATGAATATAAAACCTTGAATTTGGGGGAAATATTTTGGATCTGAAATCATACAGTCATTTGTTTTTGTTTGTGTGTGTGTTCACGCTCAGGCATTCAGTCATGCGCGCGTTCCCGTGTGTGCGTGCATGCATATGGTAAGGAATACGTCAATTTCAAACTGTCAAACGGAAAACAAGCTTTCGTGGCCCTACGGGTCCGGATGATGAGGGTGCTGTAACCGTCATAAAGGACAACATGACACCCTAATCCCGCTACAATTGAGCTAAGAATAGAAGCCAAGTGGATACTGGAGATGGGCACGAATACAAGCAACAAAAAAAGCTTGGTGTAATTGACCTTCAATGGGGACAATGGTGTATTTTAAGCCTTGACACGGCCCTTACAACCTGATGGCTCATCCTTTAACACCTCATAGAGATCACCGCGATGTGAACACCTTGTATCTCCCCAGGGCCATGTTCAGGAGAGGGGACAAGGCTGAGTACTGACATAAAATAACATTGAGTGAGCCCTATGCAGGCCGAGAAGAAGATGATGCCTTTTATGTCCTGAAGTATGCCCAATGTACACATGTTAAGTTCTTGAGTTGCTGGGAAAGCTGAAGTGAAATTAGTATATGATTCCTGGCAGCCATGCTGAAAAGAAAAAAAGAAGACAAAATATTGTTTTTCGACGGACTGAAATGAAGCGTCAATCCACACAACCTCCAGATGTGGTCGAGTTTTCTCCCCATAAAAAAAAACGCGTCTCATATTTTGCCGGCCCTGGAAGGCACTACTACAATCCTCGCAAGTGTGGTTCTGATGTTTGTTTTTTTTCAGAATAGAGTTACAAGGATTTCCCCAAAACAGAAGGGATTTCTATCCCCAGGTCCCACTCCAGTTCTCCTGAGGTCTGATGACGAGCCCAGATCTGATGACACCACAGCGTCTGCCATCCGCCAGACCGCAGTTTTTTTCTGCAATATACGTTTCTCTAAAGGGTGCGTATTTCTCGAATTCTCCGCCACGCAGACGATAATATTTGTTGCAGGTCGGCGCAGGCAGCCCCCCCTGCTGTCTCCGCGCTGCCAGAGAAGTGATTCCTTGTAAGGAGGCGTACAAAGACCCTTTAAGTGTGAAGAATAACCGATACCTGCACCCCCAGCAGGCGTCCAATGCATATTTTGGAACCTCGACCCCCCCTTCCCCGACCTCCTCGTCGCTTCACCCCTCGCTTTCCCTTTCGGGGGGGCCCTTAACAAATGAGTCCCCCGGCATGAGGTGCAGCGTTCGTGGCCGATGTGCCGCTCTGTCCACGAGACACATGTGCTACAACTTAAGTCAGCCGAATAAATCACCCCGTATGAGAAGGTGGAATGAGGAGGAGTTCGCCTTAACCCCCCCCCACCCCCCCCGAGTGCCTTGTGTTCATGTGGGATCCGACCCCGCACCCACCCACCCACCCACCACCCACCCACCCATCCCCACCCCACACACTCCCACACCCTCTCGCCCTCCTTCGGGCTGCAGGCATGAATAACAACCGGGAGGGGTGGGAGGGTGGGTGGGCCCGGGGTGAGGGGGGGGTGGACGCTCTATAAAGTCTGCCACCGCCGGAGATGTATCCCTCATGGATCGCGCCACTGGCTGGTAACGCGATCAGGCCGCTTTGCGGGGGACCACCGGCTGGCGAGGGCTGTGGATGTACCCACCACCTCGTCACAAGTGGGGACATCCTGTGGAGAGAGAGAGAGAGAGAAGGGGAGTGGGTGGAGGTGTGTGGCCGCGAGAGGGCAGCCCCCAGATGGGCGAAGTTGACCCCACCTCCACACCCCCTGTGCCTGGACGTGGGTCCCCCCTCGCAGTGGGGACTGCGACGGGAAAACTCTCCCTTGTGGGTTGTGGAGTAACAGAAGGGGAGAGAGGACGGGGTGGGGGGAGATTAGGTATTGGGGGGGGGGGGGGGTGTGTGTGTATAGACGAAGGCATGGAGAGAACGGAGAAGGAAAGGGGTGAGCAGGTGAGCGCGGATGGTTGTCATGTTAGGAAAACTAAAGGCAACTTCGTACGGGATGGTGTATAGAAAAAAAGGGGGATAGAAAAAGGAAAAGCACCAGGTGCAATGAGGGAAAGCCATGAGGCTCTGCTTCCTGGTGCCAGGGCTGTTTGGAGCAGGGGAACATAATATACGTCTGCGCGTCTCCCGCCCAGCGCCACATGTTTCATACCCCCTCTACGCACAGGGAAAACAGGAAGCGTGCTGAAGGAGCTCCAGGCTCACCTCTTCAGCCGGCTCTTCTCTTTTCCATCTGCCTACCAGGAGCGGCCCTGCCTCCTCGCTCTGCTCACCACTGATAACCTGCCCGTCACAACCAGCTAGTCGCACACGCTGTATGACCGCACGCACGCACGCACGCACGGACGCACACATACAAAGAACACAATATACCTGCATATATATATATATATATATATATATATATATATTTGCACATTCACACACAGACAACGACACACACACATACAGAAATCACACACACTATATATACATGCACAGACACAAACACACACACTAACACACAAAAACACTGAAACGTAAGCACTCGCACAGTGATGGTGATGGTGTAACATAACCCCCCTAATCATCCCCCCTGGCCCTCAGTCATCCAACAGGCTGATGCATGGTCTTTATCGTTACGGAGCCTCGTTCATTCACCAGAGGCAGTGAGGAAGGAGGACGAGAGGAAGGAGGATGGGAGAGCGGCCCAGGGGAGGCTTCGGCTCCTGCCCCACGACTCCTACGCCTCCTGCTGCTTGCTCTACCTGTTAGATAGAGCTAGATGGTCCTCAGGCACTTTATTTGACATGAAATACACTTCGCCCCTCTCTCCTGCATAGTCTCTCCTCGCCGATCTCTCTCCCTCTCTCTTGCTCACTTTTTTTTTTGGTCTCTTTCTCCCTCAATCTCTATATTTACTATTCTCCTCTCTCTCCCTCTCTTTCTTTCCTTCTCTCTTTCCCTCTCTCTTGCTCTCTTCCTCCCTCTCCCTCTCCCTCTGTATCTCTCCCTCTCCCTCTGTCCCTCTCGGTCTCTCTCTATCTCTCACTCTCTCCTTGTTTCTGTCCTTCTCCCCTTCTCCCTCTGTATCTCTCCCTCTCCCTCTGTCTCTCCCCCTCCCTCTCTCTCCCTATGTCTGTCCTTCTCCCCTCTCTCCCACCGTCTCCTTCTGTGTCTCTCTCCCTCCCTCTCTCTCCTTGTTTCTGTCCTTCTCCCCCTCTCCCCCTCCCTCTCTCTCTGTGTCCCTCTCCCTCCCTCTCTCTCCTTGTTTCTGTCCTTCTCCCCCTCTCCCCCTCCCTCTCTCTCTGTGTCTCTCTCCCCTGGCTCCACTGAGCTAGCTGAAGCATCAGCCAGTTCTGGCAGGCGCCCTAACAGTTGTTGGCACCTACAGACGGGAGCTCACTGACTGGCCCTGTCATTGCAGCGGACTGAGTTGTCAACACCCATGCGAGCTACAAAGAGCCATTATCATCAGGATTATTATTATTATGAGTATTATTTTATGCAGAGGCAGACCAGACTCCACCCGCTTCCTGTTCTGTCCTCTTCTTTACCTCGGCATATGGAGCAGATGTGCACCGAAAAAAGAAAAAAAAAGCAATAGCAAATATCTCAACAGACTGTATACAGTATGTCTGTGTACTGTCAACATACAGTCCCCCGGTCGTTCAATGTTAGCAGAACTTCCTAAATCTTCCTCCTCCATGTCTTCCACATTAAGAAGACCTCATTACGTTCCGGTTTGGACAAGAAAAGCATCTAGATTCTTCCATGGTATGCATTATAAAAACACAGTCCTTCACACCAGGGGACTGAGAAAACAAAAACCAACCTTTTACACACAGGGTTAAAGATCTTTCTATGCTTTCTGAGGAGTTAACAAGAGATCCCCCTGAAATATGAACAACACATGCAGGTTTAGTTGTGCAGTAAGAGTAGGGAACACGCTCGCTGTTGCATTCCGGCAGCAACGTAACAAAAACCTTCGTTTATCCTTCCGCCTGACTGCAGGTAATGGTGTTTTAAGCACTGTTCCTAAATCATTATTTGTATCTACATTCAAACCCATTATTCACGTTCAGGTAATGCATATAGCAGCATATTCTTTACCGGTAAAGAATATATGGTAGGATGTTTAAATGAGATGTGTGTGTGTGAGTGTGTGTGTGTGTGTGTGTGTGTGTGTGTGTGTGTGTGTGTGTGTGTGTGTGTGTGTGTGTGTGTGTGTGTGTGTGTGTGTGTGTGTGTGTGCGTGCGCGTGCGTGCGTGTGGGTGTGTGTGTTTATGTGTGTGCGTTTGTGCATATGTGTATGTTTGTGTGTGTGAGGGTGACCATGGTCTAATAACAGTATAGCCCCTAAATTCACTCACACATTCACACTCGCAGGCACACACACACACAAATATACGTTCCTTGGTGAACAAACGTGTACACACGCACATACACACACACACACACACACACACACACACACACACACACACACACACACACACACACACACACACACACACACACACACACACACACACACACACACACACACACACACACACACACTAATTCCAGGTGGGTCACAGCTGTTGAGTGAGTCTTAGGTTTGATTTAAAAATAACATTGTTGACACAGAGGGGAAAGAACTAAAATAGTTAAATTAATGAAGACCTCGTTGTGATTTGTTTCTCCCTGTCTCTCACCCCCCCCTTGCTCCCTTGCTCCCTTGCTCCCTCGTCCTCTCTCTCCCGCTCACTCTGTCTCTCTCTCTCTCTCCCTCCTGTGTGAGAGGATTTTGAGCAGACATCAACACGCATTCTTCTTTCTTTTATCCCCAAAGGAGAGCCTCCTCTCTCTCTCTCTCTCTCTCTCTCTCTCTCTCTCTCTCTCTCTCCCTGCGGTGTGCGTGCCGGGGCCCCGGGCCCCCGTGGCTCTGCTTTCTAGCTCGTAGCTTATATAGGTGGAGGAATGCCCTCCGCACGTATGGTATCTGTCTGGCCATGGGAACTCAGGTCTCTTTTATGGATGTCAGGAGGGGAAAGAGAGGGAGAGAGGGAGAGAGAGAGAGAGAGAGAGAGAGAGGGAGGGGGGAATAGAGTGGGGGGGAATGGAGAGAGAGAACGAGAGGCTGACATTGAAAAAGAAGACTTAGTTGGGGGGAGGGGGGGAGACAGAGGACATCAGAAAAATAAGAAGGGATAGAGAGAGAGGGAGAGAGAGAGAGAGAGAGACAAATGAAGGGACATAGACAGCAGATGAGGGGAGAGAGAAAGCTGGGGAAAGAGAGGGCAGAGAGATGGAAAGAGCAATAGAGGGAGAGCGAGAGAGGGAGGAGAGAGAGGAAGACAGGACAAGAAGAACGGACACAGAGGGAGCGAGGGGGGGGTCAGCAGAATGGATGGCCCTCAGGAGGGGACAGAAGGCGAGGGTTTTCCATTGTGAGAACACATGTCGGTGGGCTTAGTGTGGTGCAGCATCGAGGGGGCCGCGAGGGGGGCCGGCCCCAGCCAGCCCAGCGCTTTATGGGCTGCTAGAGAAACCAACCTGCCATCCCTGCACGACACACTGTGTGTGTGTGTGTGTGTGTGTGTGTGTGTGTGTGTGTGTGTGTGTGTGTGTGTGTGTGTGTGTGTGTGTGTGTGTGTGTGTGTGTGTTTTGTGTGTGTGTGTGTGTGTGTGTGTGTGTGTGTGTGTGTGTGTGTGTGTGTGTGTGTGTGTTTTGTGTGTGTGTGTGTGTGTGTGTGTGTGTGTGTGTGTGTGTGTGTGTGTGTGTGTGTGTGTGTGTGTGTGTGTGTGTGTGTGTGTGTGTGTGTGTTTTTGTGTGAATGTGCATATATATATTTTGTGTCTGTGTTTGTGTGTCTGTGTTTGTGTTTGTCTGTGTGTGTTTGTGAGTGCCTCCAGCAGAGTGTGGGTGGGCATGCAGGTGTAGTGAGTGTGTGTGTGGGGTGGGGGGGCCGTCGTGTTTAATCAAAACAGTACGGACCAGGCCAGGTTACAGGTGGGAAAACCGTGGTACCTTCTCATCCCTCGGCCCTGCTGAGAGCAGCAATAAAGTTACTGCTGTAACATGGAATGTTTATGGCCTTGTACACATGCATGAACAAACACACACACACACACACACACACACACACACACACACACACACACACACACACACACACACACACACACACACACACACACACACACACACACACACACATAATGCACACATACACATACATTTACGCATGAACGCATAAGCACCAGCCCACACACACACACACACCCACACACATAGGCAAGATCAATTGTGTATCCCACAATGCTTTGTACATGCCCAGAGGTATGTGCTTTATACAGCAGGGGAGATTGAACAAATACACACACACACACTCACACACGCACACACACACACACACACACACACACACACACACACACACACACACACACACACACACACACACACACACACACACACACACACACACACACACACACACACACACACACACACACACACATATACAAACACACACAGCGGAAGACAAATGTCCAGCGGTGATTCGGACACACAAATCCTTCCCCTAATCACCAACCGGACATTTTACCAGACTTAATGGCAGAACACTGGCCGTTGTATAGTTAGAGACACACACACACACACGCACAGACACGCACACACTTACGCACACACACACACACACACACACACACACACACACACACACACACACACACACACACACATACACACACACACACACACACACACACACACACACACACACACACACACACACACACACACACACACACACACACACACACACACACACACACCCCACACACACACACACACTCATACTCTCTCTGCCTCTCTCACATGCACACCGCCTGGATAGTTAGAGGTCATTCTAACAATGGCGCAGACATAGAGCACAGCCTTCCAGCACAGAAAGAAACACACACCACGACGGCGGGCCGTTCGACTCCGCGGGTCGAAAGAGAGTCAAGCTGTTGATGAACCGCCTTGCGGTCAGCAGCTGCCCTCCTTCATGTCCCAGGGCACCAATGACAGCGTTAACGCCGTAATCCTGAGATATGGACGTCTGTGTTTACGGACTGATGGAACCACGGTGGGTTAGGAGGGGTTAGAAAACACACAGGCTTGGCATTGACGAATCTCTCCGGGAGGTGGATCTTAGTCGCTATGAAAACACGGAGAACCACGCAGAGAAGAAACACACCCGACGGAGAACAGATTCTTTGAACGTCAGCGTTTTTCTCAGGCCGCCAACGTTGGGCCTGAATCCATAAAGTATCAGGACAATTATCACATCTGGCTCGTAAGCGGGAGCAATGCGTTTTTTTTTTCTTTCTTATGAACCCATAATGGGAGAGTATAAATTTTGTCAAGGCCCATAAAAGGTGAAAGCCTCCTTTCAATAGGTCATCCATTGGTGCTGCGTTTTTATACCCTTCCTTCCTGTTGTACGTCTTCCCACAGCCACTTCCACTCCAGACTCAACTCCATTGTGCTCCGGTACGTTCCGCTCCATTCACAGATCTGGAGGGAAGGATTGGAGAACCTCCCGTTCCGACCGTCCACAATGCAGAACCATTGTCATGATGGATCCGGGCCCAAGGGGGTTCCCTTGTTTAGTCGCTACGCTTGAGATCAGCCCCAAGGTCTCTCTGGGTTAAGCCTTGCGTGGGATCAATGGCGCTGGTGCACAACATTGATCTGATTCATTGCCGATATGCTTATTTTTCTTGGGTGATTGATTAACGCGGCCTCGAAGCAGATTCTCCCGAACAAAAGAAGTGGGATCTCTTCGCTCCCCTGGCGGTTACTCAACCCCGAGTGTAACTGTGAGGTTTTCAAACACGCATAGGTGTTAAGTGAACGTGTTATTATAGTCAGCAAGCAAGTCTTTTGATAAACATCAGGAAGGGGTGTTTACATGTGGCTTTTTGAATCTATATTTTAAGAACCCTTATATATTTTAAGAACCCTTTTATACTTTAAGAACCCTTATATATATTAAGAACCGTAAGCACACCAATTTCATGTGTTCTGGTTCTCTTTCTCTAGTGTCTTGAAGTACATGCTGGTTCCACGCCTAAGCTGTCATGTAAGAGTAACTATGTTGATGCAGCATACACAAATCCCTTCTGGCAATCATAGATTGAAAAAAATACAAGCAATGACAAGGAGAGATGTGTATAAGGGTCAGCGGTAATAGAATATGACATTGGTAAAGATGAATCGTTGTCAACTTTTGGCTCCAAATTGCAGCTGTGTCTTATCTCTGCAGACAGCTAAAGTTATCTGTGTCTCTTTCAGGATAGAAAGGGGCCCCAGAATTAAGCTTAAAGAACATGACACACGCACACGCACACGCACACACACACACACACACACACACACACACACACACACACACACACACACACACACACACACACACACACACACACACACACACACACACACGAAAGCACACACACACACGCATGCTGAAACACACACAGACACACATACATTATTGTACATGAGATGTTCTCCAATGCTGGTACTCCCATGGAATGAAGTACTTTAGCATACTCCCGATAAACTATCAAAAACACAAGGAATGGTCGTTTTTTGTAACATAAAAATGTTTCTCCTCAATCTTACCTCAGAGACATTAGGGTGGACGTTTTTAACCAAAATCTGTGCTCTTCAAATTTATCTTTTCATAAAAATTGTTCTCATTATATACTATACTATTTACAATCCCATTGTAGCTATTCACTGTCTCTTCCTTCCTCCAGATTCTATATCTTTCCTTCTTCCTCTGGGATAGAAAAGGAGGTTTCAGCTAACACCTAGAGCAGCCCCGGCCACAGGGAAAGGGTGGAGGGTGTGGGAGGGGGCAATCTGCTACTCAAAATCTGCTACTCGTTTGATACGATACAACAAATCTTCGATAGTAAAGATAACTAACAGATTTATCACTGGCCAACTGAAATCGGCAAGACTTTACATCAGCACGTTATTGATTTTAAAACCATTAGTGCTGCAGAGCTTGTAAGAAATAATATCACAATCGTCTCAGTTAGTTAGTTCTTATTCACCACATAGGGCCTACGGTTTATAGAAAATATAAATACAGCGGGCCAGAAAAGAGAGGCCAGGATTTTTTTTGTCATGCCTGGGCCCCAGAGCTCTGGCCGCGGCTGCCCCCCCTCTCGGTGTCCGTGGTTGGGGGGAGTTTGACTCTTCACACGGACGCCAAGAAGAGAGCTGCAGCCGGAGGTACTTCCAGATCATAGAGAAAGAGAGTTTGGTCTGTAAGCGGTCAGGTTAAGGCTTTGAGAGAGACAATTCTGAGCTGAGCTCCAGCAATGAGGATCCATTTGGATTAAACAAATGACGAGAAGTTCAGAGCTTGTAGCTCATGAATATTCATGAGGAGGATGCCTTCCCCCAAACCCTTCCTAAATGCGCATCCCTACGGCTGGTCTTTTGGCTCTATGGCAGACATTAGCTCAGGCTCTCCTCATATCCCTGAAATGATGAGTACCTTTTTAGCATTAGAAAGAAGAGGAAAGGATTGTTGCCTTTGAGCTGAGAGGGTTCTGGCTAACACAAGAATCTGCTCTCTCATACTCATCTCAAAACAAAGAAACAGGGACACCTTCTCATGTAGAACTTTCACCAAGCACCCCCCCCCCCCCTCCCTGAATTGTCTACCCTTGGTGTTTATTGCCATGTCTTGTGAAAAGATTTTCGTAGCAAAAAAAAAGCAACAACCCACATATCAATAAATAGAACCAGGCGACGGGCAACTTCCCCTGCATGGCCTTTAAACGGTTGCTGCCAAACTGGGAAGCTCAGAAAGGCGATATGTTTGCTCTCTGAGCAGGAGTCCAATGCAGGCTTGTTGTGTTAGCACCATCTCATTGGCTGATTGCGGTGGATGTCTGGCAGGAACCACACAGGGGTTTGATGATGGGGGGGGGGGGGGTCTGACCTTAATGTCGCCCCCCCCACCACCACCAGTTCAGAGAGGACGCCGTACGCACACTGCCCATGGGGGATGAATGAGACTATTATTAATGATTCTGTACAGTGCTAAGCTGAGCCATAAATATCCTCTGACTGACAGACGGATTCCAACCAGATAAACAGCCACGGTGGCCAGGTGGTGAACTGCAGGAATTTTTTGTGTGTTTCTTCTCTGGTTAAAGTTATTATTACTTTCAACCTTTCCCCCCTATTCGGCGGATCCGACTACTACTTGCACGTCCACTGCTTTCACTAATAACAACCACAACACAAATAAATATGAAGATAAAAACGTTATGTCGCTTTTGTTTTGTGACATCAAGGAGTGTCACAAACAAAGTGTAACAGAAGTGATAGAGACCAGGTAGGAACGGACACGCCGTCTACCTTGAGAAGCAAC
The DNA here is from genome assembly GCF_026213295.1 of Gadus chalcogrammus. Classification (NCBI taxonomy): domain Eukaryota; kingdom Metazoa; phylum Chordata; class Actinopteri; order Gadiformes; family Gadidae; genus Gadus; species Gadus chalcogrammus. Next base: position 20,673,999 of record NC_079418.1, read on the forward strand.
AACATCCTGTGTACTCGGGATGCACTTTGGACCACAGGACGACCCCAACCACCCAACATGAAGTCTCTTCTGTCTGGCGTACGCGTCCCGAGACCGAAGAGAAACAAAGGGGTTTCAGTCTCAGCGGTCGGCCGGCCGTCACGGCCAGATATTTCAGGGCTGTGTGTGTGTGTGTGTTTTCCATCCTGTAATTAGGTGACTTATTTGGCAGCTTCCCTGTAGCTACATACGGTATTATCTCCTTGGTCGGGTTACAGAGTTCTCTCGTACAGCATAATGAAACCCATCACCTTTCATAATATTATTCGGAGGTGCAGGTATATATCTATGAAGGATTTCCTTGTTTTTCACCGACGGCAGCCAGCAGAAGTTCGCCGGTTAGCCATTCCACTGGGAGCGGAGGGGGTAAATGTTTGTCCATTTACATAATCCTCTGATTTCCGAGCCCTGATATAAAAATAACCGGCCAAACGACGTCCGTGAAATTTGTACGCTAACAGGGGGTTAGTGTTGATGTGCTGGACCACGCCGGGCCCGTCCCCGGCTCCAGTTGTGATTTTCCCACCCACCGAGGCAAACAGCGAGGGCAGGGGGAACATCAAAGCTCCGAGACGTCCTCTGGCAGCCGAGGGCGTTAAGTATGTGGACACACGTCAAACTCAAATGTCAGATTTGAGCTCTGCATCTCCCTCAACGCCCGTTATGACTCACTTACTGCGGCACGCTTTTACTGTTGAATCAGGACTCAAACACTCTTAATGCCTTATATATCTGAACTGGATTTTTTTTATTATTGGACCTCCTAATTGTAATATTTGTTAATTGTCTTTCAAAATGTATTCCTGACTTTGTAAAGTACTCTGAATGACCTTTGTGATTTGACTTGCCTTGACTTGCCTAACAAGCCTTGTAACACTTTACAATATGCACGCCATAATTCACCATTAATTAAAAAGAAATCAAGCTGCAACAAGCATTATTATATAGTGTTCGCACAGGGGCTACGCTTAGTGTTAGTTAACCCTAACCTTATTAAATAAAAACATAAATAACTTTGTTAACTTAAACACGACACAAACACCATTAATATATGATTGCTACACAATTTATCCGTTAATTACCCTGAAACGTTAACTAAGTGTTAATTAATGTACTCTTATTTTAATGTGTGACAGAGTATGTTCTTAAAAAACATTAACATTTCTCGGCATATAAATTAGGCCTATTCAGCACAATGACGACAGCAGACATGTTAAGCTCCATCGAAGACACAACACCAACACACAACACCCTCCGTGTTGACACAGATCAACCTCCAGCGCGGGTCCTTCCCGGGGCGGCCCAAGTTAAACATGGGGTTGGTATATTTAAAATCGCTCAAACCTCAGCTTCAATAGACCTTGAACTGTGACACGGCTTAGCGGGGCCGCGTTCTGCGTTAGGAATCAAACACACAAACAGCGCTCTATATCCTTTACACACACTGTCCCCGGGGCCCTCGTCCCTGACCCGCCCCGGGACCGTCACCGTTTTTAATAAGCGTGAGAAGAGCAAGCATGTGGGCCAGCCCGAGTCTAAACATTGGTTCAGCGTGCAGAAAAACCCAGTGGTTTCTCCCGGTGGTTAACGGGTAGAAGGCCTTCACTTTTATTTCCAGCCACCTAGTGCCGGTGGCTTTCCGTGGTGCACACTGGGAGCATTTAGAAGCACTAGCCAGGACTCCTACGTCCCATTGTGTGTGTGTGTCAGTGTGTGTGTCAGTGTAAGAGCTGTCCCTCATCCGGAGGGGAACAGCACACCTGTACCGCGGTGTCGCTGCGGGCTCTTACCTACTACCGTTGTTTTGAGCTTGACATCATGGTCTGATGCGTGTGCTCTGCTCAACCACTTAGGGATCCCGACAGGATCAAGCAATTTCAGCCGACTCTACAATTGACTCATTGAATTTACTGTTGGACCACAAACTTTAGTCTTGGAGAGGGAATGCCTCATTAAAGCCTTTGGAGGTAATATTTTAGTTAAGAGCTATAATTTGACTGTAATTTCAAATTTGCCACAGCAATCAGTCAGCTATTAGTAGGTGAAATGCCCTGTGAGAACGTTTTATTTGAGTTGCCTGAGCCTGCCTCAGTATGAGACACTTTCGATTTAAGACCGCACCCAGCTAATTTCTGACCAATCAGGGCATCTCTTTTATTATCGGTTGGGGCAATCCATCTTGGCTGTCAATTCTTGGTGCGTGAGAAGCAGCACTTCTGACGGCAGGCCGAAAGGTAGCTGAGAGGTAGGGACGTCCTCTCTCACACACACACACACACACACACACACACACACACACACACACACACACACACACACACACACACACACACACACACACACACACACACACACACACACACACTCACCGAGAAGGTGAGTGTGTGTGCATGTGTGTGGGTGTCTCTCCCCATGTTCCTGGACTTGGACTTTCGACGCATGATTGCGAGCATTAAGTCTCCTCTTACATCTATTTATTCCTGCCTAAAAGCACCACTGTGTGAACCAAAGTCATTCCATCGTTACACGAGTAGTGTACACATTTTGTTTATTTCTTTGCGAACGTGAGATGAGCAAATTTCAAATGTTGCCATGTAATTGTTTATACGGTCTCTTGTGGCCCTGCCAAATCACACAACGGCGTCTCATTAGATGGCTTTCTTTGGACCGACTGCCGAATACCAGGGTTCTAAATGACTGCTAAATGTTTAGGAAAGGATTCCCCCGTGTGCTAGATTCAAGGGACTTAAAGAGTATCGGATTGAGCCGGTTATCCATCAGCACAGAGTCTTTAACACCGGGAAAAGCACCAGATGGGCCATGGCATCTTAATTGCTATTAATTAATAACAGTGAGCGCGTGGTTACGGCTGTCTGCTATGAGGCAATACAGTTCGCTCAGAGTAGCTCAGCGATGCGCCATTTGCTATAAATTGTCCTTATAAAAAAAACAACACACACAAAGCCTTGGGTAATGACCTCATCCGGCCGAACACATGTGATGGATTCAATACCGTCCAATAAGCAGAGGATAAAAGGCCAGGGATCCAATGCGAAAACAACGTTGCGTATTTTTTATTTTATTGATTCAATAAATATAAGTTCTCCTTTATATTGCTTGCAGTCCCCTCCCCAGACGGGTTCGTAATGCGTTCCAGTGTTTTCCCCTCCCCTGACGTTTGCTTTCTGTTAGCGTGCAGCACAAAGTAACCAGGGTCCCTCATCATTTCCTCATGTGGGCCCCAGACATGGCGGATCGCCCGGTCAGACCAACGGTCGCGCGGGGAGGATGTCATGGGGATACGGTAGCTCACCCCCCCCCCCCCGGTTAGTATTAGCCAGCAGCACCCCAGCCACTGGTCACTCTCACGGATCTGTGTTTATCCTTCCATTAAGCACGTCTCCCAACCCCCCCCGCCCCCCCCCCCCCCATCCCCTGACAAGATCTCTCTCAAGCTTCAGCTTTATATATATTAAGCTTTTCTCCAGACTTTACCAGGGTGGAGAGTGTAAAATAAAAAACAGGCCCATTACTCCTCCAACAAACAAAGCCTCTGTGTGTTTGTGTTTTTGTGTGCAAGTGTTTCTGTATGTGTGTGTGTGTGTGTGTGTGTGTGTGTGTGTGTGTGTGTGTGTGTGTGTGTGTGTGTGTGTGTGTGTGTGTGTGTGTGTGTGTGTGTGTGTGTGTGTGTGTGTGTGTGTGTTGAAAGCCTAAAACGGTTATGTCGACACGGCTCCTTGTTCCACCACCTCCTCATTCGGGTGGTGTAAAGGGAGTGTGTTCAATGAAGGTTCAAGAGAAGAGAGGAAAATTGGCCAGGGCCTGGTGTTGTCGTGAGTGCGAGAAGTTTGTCCGACGCAACTGAGCTGGAACGTATGCAACCATGAAAGTTTACCTCGCTGTCCATCTACAATTGTCGCTTTGTGTACTTGTGTTTGTTTGAAGGTTGACTTCAAATGAGAGTGTCTGGTGCTGCTGGATTTTGACGTCCGTGTAAAGGCTTCAAAGGGGATATCTGACATCAGACTCTGTTTCTTTGTCGCAGAGCAGCATTTCATTGACTTCTCAACCTTGGGTTCTCTGATGGATGGATTCATTAAAGTGAGATCCAAAATAGAAGTAGCAGGATTTATATGAAAAGAAAACTACACACCGCAATCATAGGGGATACAAAAAGGCCATTGAAAAAGCGCTTTCTTATTGTGCACGAAAATTCCTTTTCTTCAGACTCATCAAAATGCAGCTCTTCAAAAAAGACGCAGACTTCTCAAAAGCAACTGTTTGCATCTAACTGACATTGTCATCCTTAAAGAATACCCACAATCAAAAGCAGACCAGCAGCAGACCTCAGTCATACCACCCACCACTGTCAGAAGCATATGACGTCAATTGACAGAGTTCGTATTGGAAGACGCCTTTTGGCAAACATTTTCAGCCCAACGGAAAGAACTATTGCAGTGGCCCATGTTTGACCAGCGATGCTGGCATCACAGGAAGTGTAGAAGGATTCTATCGTTATTTCATAGTAAAATGGACTTCCAAGTAAATAAAGAAATTCCTTTCAATAACTTTTTCAGAAAATTGTATTACCACAAAGGAGAGCCATTAATAAAACATACCAGCCATTTTAACAGAACACCGGATCTAAGCGTTGATTACTCTAATTGATCTTTTTTTTTTTTTACTTGTAAAACAAAACCCTTCCCAGGAACAAATAGCTTACGGGGGAGTTTCACTTCATGTTGTGAATTAGCAAGCTGCTTCTTAGCGGGACCAGATAATCCCATGCCGTGCTCTCATTCACCTCAGCAGGGTCTATTGTGAGCGTACTCCACGGTCCACAGGGGGACATCTCTCCGGTCCGTAGGAGCTCCTCTGGGTGTAATCCATTGTTAGCCCCAGCAGCAGATTAGGTACAACAACTCTTAGAACTACAGTCTAAAGGTGGCGGCGGTGGCGGCGGTGGTGGTGGTGGGGGCTAACGACCGCTCTCCCAGCAGGTACCCCTAGCTAACCAGTCCATTTCCCTGCAATGAAAGCCTGGCTTATGACCCTGTGGCTCCCTGGGGCTTCAAAGAGACATGGGGAGCGAGAGGGTGAGATAAAGAGAGGGAGGGAGAAGGAGATGGGTGAGAGAGAGATGGAGAGAGAGAGAGAGTGAGGCAGAGAGTCTATGGGATATGGGCGAGAGAGACACTGGGCCAGAATACTCCCCAGGATCACATTCAGAGCCGGGGCCGGTCGGGCCAGGACACTCCTGTCTCACCCAGGATGAACCCATCTCGACACCCCCAAGCCGACACCCCATCCCCCCATCACCCCTTCCACTTCCATCCCCTTCCACCTGTATAGCTGGAGCCCCCCAGTGGCTACGCAGCCATGAGGGGGCTGCAGCAACAGTTCCCATTGAGGAGGACTGGGAAGGGAGGGGTGGGGGTGAAAATAGGAGCTTTGGTGGGGGCGGGGCGGTGTAGGAGAGGAGGGAGTTCAAGGAGTGGAGGTCGCGTGGCTTTATTGATGTAGCCGACCCCCCCGACCTCGCGTCTTGGCAGAAGGGTCGGGCGCCATTCAGCCCCGGGGCAGTTTGTGTCCACGCTCTGACCTGAAGCCAAAGCCCTGCCAGAAGTCTTTAGAGCAAGCCCCTTCTTGTAGTGTTCAGCCGGGGGGAAGGTGCACCACGCAGTCCGACACATGACATACAGCCCCCCCCCCCCCCCCCTCCCCGGTCGGGCGGCCCATTCTCCTCCGGGGGACAATGCTACCAGGTTTGGGGAGAGAAGGGGGGAATGCTGGACGGACAATGCGCCTGTAGGGGAGGACTCTCTTTTTATTGCAGCACAGTTTGTGTGGTCGCCCAGCGCTGGTTAATTCCCCGGCAACATTCCCCCCGGATGTTTCGGATTAAGTCATCACTTGGAACGAGTTCATCTGAACTCAGTTGGTGTTGCCATTACTTTTAACTATTTGGATTTAATTGTCAGGTGAACACAGGCCACTTAGTTGTGGAATGACTGCCTGATGTCATACAGTGTATATATGCATTAAGTGCATGCAAATAAAAACAGAGAGATACTGTTTGGAAGGAATGTTTGATTGTTGATTATTTTAATTTAAATGACCATAAACCATACACTAACACACAATAACCATAAAGTTTAACCACATACACAATCATATCAACAGTTACCCAACCGTTTTTTCTTAAAGACAGTTCAATGTTGCAACCTTTCCCATGTTCTGAGAGAGAGCCTGGCTTGTCGTGCTCGGAACAACATTCTTCTCCTGGCGTTATTTATGACTCATCGTATATCAGGCTCAATTAGGAATCGTAAATTCACTAGAATGACACTGATTGGTTTCGCTGGGACCCGGCTAAGTGATGCACTCATGCCTCGGGCAAGAGATCAGAACCTTTTAATACCAGGCTTGTGTGTTCCCGTGGACACAGGGCCTACTTTGACTAGATAACACGCAACCCGGCAACACAAGACACACGACACATGGACACAAAACACTCCGTCATTTGTCAAGGGGGGGGGGATGAAGTCACAACAGCCCCGGGGAGGGGTCACACTTTGGTAGAGGTTGCCAAGCATCCCCGTAGTGCCGGAATGTTCCACACCAACCCCTTCAAACCCTGCCAATATCTTATTTCAAAATAGCCCCGAAATCCATTTATTTCCCTGACACACTTTTAAAAGTTTTGGCTGGCCAGCAAGAATCTATGTGCTATAGCTACACCAGGGTCTGGTAGTTTGACTCTGTCAACGTCCCTTTACAGTTAGCGTATGCCTTTGTTGTCACGGGTCACCCCTGATCTGAAGCAGCTCATTCCTCCTACCAGGCGAGGGGGGGGGATCCCAGGTCATAGCAACACCTTATCACACTGCGGAGGAAAGACCGCAGGGATTAGTTACAGGCACATAAGAAAGGAAGAGAGAGCCGTAGACACAGGGAGAACAAATGATCGAGGTAGGAGGGGAGGGGCGAGCCTGGAAAGAGAGAGATCAGGATCTGATCCATGCCATAGACATGTCTTTGACTTGGAGATGTTCCCACAGAGATAGGTGAATGCATCCAAACTGTATGGGGAGGAACCTTATGGACTATGACTGGCCGGAGAGCAACCTTTCTGGGCTCGGTTCAGGAACAGAGGAAGCCATGGAAGAACATAACAAAAAGATCCCAGAGCGTGGAAATGTTTGAGTCTTCTGTCTGACATAATTAAACACCTGCTAAACGTGTCTATGACCAGATGTCTGCCATTTCACCGTATCTCTGTTTACGGAGGGGATAGAATAGCCCGCTGATGACCCGGCGCTTTCATCAGCGCTGTCTAAACAGCGTGTTGCTGAAGCGCCGCGTCTGATTGGCCTGACCCGGCCTGTCAACAGCCCCCCCGTTGACCACAGAACACAGCGATAGGTTGTTGACTTTGTAACGGAGAAAACGGCGACTCTTGAACGGAATACGGTCTGTTGGAGAAATGCTCAGTCTGGCACACTGCACAAGTGTCGACTGAAAGAGCACAGGTTCCACCTATATTACTTTATAATAACAGCAATAAACGACCGGATGGGGAGACCCGTTGTTGGAGAACAATGCCCGATGAGTGTGGTGTTGTGGCTGAAGCCTTGGTTGCTTACCACTGCCAGAGTACCAATGTGTTAACCACGACCAACTGTTAAAAGGCAGAATGGTCCTGTTATCCAGAAATATAGTGCGCACTTAGAGTGTTACTGACCAATCAGGATCAAGTATTCAACCACACTGTGGTTTAAAATACTTAATAACACATTCTTGTCTGCTCCAGTGTAATGCATCACGAGACAGAGGTGTGTGTATGTGTGTGTGTAAGGGGGGTTGTGGGTGGGGCTAGAGGTCATTAGCCTCTCTCCATGGGGGGGCTCCACACTGGGCTAACACTAACCTTGACCTGTAGGGCGAGTTCCAATAGTAGGATGAGCTTTATCCAGAGAGAGGGGGAGAGAGAGAGAGAGAGAGAGAGAGAGAGAGAGAGAGAGAGAGAGAGAGAGAGAGAGAGAGAGAGAGAGAGAGAGAGAGAGAGAGAGAGAGAGAGAGAGAAAGAGAGAGAGAGAGAGAGAGAGAGAGAGAGAGAGAGAGAGAGAGAGAGAGAGAGAGAGAGAGAGAGAGAGAGAGAGAGACACACACACACACTCACATCACCCCTTCAGGGGCCGTTTTATTGGAGCCACGGACTCTAATAAAATGCATTTGTGTCCGCGGCTGCTCCGCCGTCGCCTCTTCATCTCAGGGCTCAAAGCCTCAGTCTGTCCATCAATGCTTGGCTGTGTGGGCTTCCAGGAGAGGCTGAGAAAAAGCCCTCTGGCTGCTCTCTCCCGGCCTTCTTTATCTGGAGGGAGAGATGAAGGGAGGGAGAGAGAGAGAGAGAGAGAAATCATGCTGATTTATGATCACAAGCAACAGAGGGCGCATGTTGAAGGAAGGCTGTGTAACCTTTCTCTGAGGTTAAGCTTAACGTGGAGTACATTAAATCAAGGTTACAAGAGAAAATACCAGCAATACATTTTGGCCTTAAACTGGGTCAAACATAATTAAAATAATCGTTTTGAGGCTAGCTTTACCAACCATAATTTTTTCCAGTTTCTGAAAAATTCTTTAAGGATTTCACCTGCATATTTTGTAATTGTTGCAAAGCATCGGGGAGTTGGTTGTGGAATGCGATTAGGAAATGTATTAAGAAACATAACCTTAAGAATGTGTATCAAATGCATATTTTAAATTACATTATTTATGAGGTATCATTTATAGGGTTAGGATTGAGGAGGAGAATTTCATGTTGTGGACACATCCTCCCTAGATCTACGCCCAATGCCCAGTCCTACTCCTCACCATGAAACAGTCACTCACGCTTGGTAACGGCTAAAAACAAGTTCAACCTCCCTTTCAAAAGGCCCTCGAAGGGATGTTTTGGCTTGAAATATTCCCTGATGCTTTCTGACTCAGTTTGAAGTGGAGACCTGTTGTTTGTTTCCTTCGCCATGGCGACACGAGGTGAGTGTTTACAGGCCGAACTCCAGAGGTTTCACTCTTATCAGAATCCGTGGCACGTTGCGGTGTCCGCTAATTTGCATCGCACCAACCTCGGGAAAAAGTGCTCACGACTAAAGGCCTCGGAGAGCTGAAAGGCATTAGCTCTGCTAGTCCGCCTCATCAAAATATTTGTTCTTCAGCTGAGAAACACCGGCCTCACCGCGTTGATGTTCCCCACGCCAAACTCACAAATCAGCCGAGGAGGAAATGTTTCACAAACAACATCCACACACATCCACATCTCTTTCACGGAAAAAAGCGTTTAAAAGAGGGATGCTGGGGTAAGCACTATTATGACAGAGAGAGGAGAGGGTAGGGGGGGCCGCATAGACAGGGTGGTGGATGGAGGGGGTAGGGGGGGTAGGGGGGGTAGGGGGGGGGGTACCCAGGGAACGTAGCCTTGCACTCTGCCAGAGCCCATTTGTTAATGATTCCTCAGTAGAATGGCTCTTCATGCATTGGAGCTCCCAGCATGGGAGTGAAGCCTGGCCACCAGGAGAACAATGGAGAGAGTAAATATTTAATCCATCTCTCCTCTCTGCTATGTCTAGCTGTCATTACAAATAGAGGATGAGATGAAAACGATCGCCCGGCTCACTTTATAATGACACGTAAACAATGCGTGAGCCTCAAAATGAAATATGGTTTAAATGTTTACACCCCTGTATGGGGAAACATCAAAAGGGTGGACTGGAGCAAGCTGTATATCAGCTCATCAGACCTCTAATTCATTTGATATGGGATGATTATCAATTATGCGTTGTTGCGTTTTTCCGCACAATAAAATCCCTGTCCATCAACGCGGCACACAACTCCCTATATTCCCTGTCCATATTTCCGGCAAACGTGCATAGATCATGCCTTTATGGCCTTTGGGCTCTCCCAAGTTCGACACAGAATCTGGAAAAACATCTGTGTTTTGGATGGGACCTCGGAAATCCTGGCGTCCTTATTTGATTGGCTGTGAGTTTGAAAAACAAAACCATGCCAATAGCCAGTCTTTCCAGGGTGTGATTGTGTTTGTTGTGAGCAGGACGGCGGTCCCCTGTGTCTCCTCCTAGTGTTTGTTTGGTGCTTGGATTGAGTTCTGTGGGCTTGTGAGCCTCGCTCCAGCCAGACGATAGATAATTGAAATGGCATGTGTACATGAACTTTCAATTTACCCATGAAACTTCATGTGCCCATCACCTAAACATCCTCTGGACGCTCACCCCTTCTCCAGCCCCCACTGGACCATGATAAACAACATTGGATAGTAATGTAAAAACATTAACATCCCATACCATTGGCGGTTTCAGCCTCTAATGACCTGAAGCCCCCTGCTGTTTCCTGGGCCACCTCTATGAACACACATTTTTTGGTGCTTTCTGAAACAAAAGCACCAGCTGACGCCTTTTAAATGGAAAGTCACGCTGAGGGATCGTTCTTTGCCTTTTTTTTTCAGTCAGGTTTCCTAACCTCAGCCGGAAAGGAGGGAGCAGCCGGGGGGATTACAACCACTGTCAGACAGAGAGAGGGCAGAGGGGCGCACAGGAAATGATCCAGGGCCCGTGGAGGCCTGAGCGGGCCCGCCCTGCCGGGTGGGGAGAGGCCTGTGGAGGAGAGAGGGGTGCTGCTAAGGGTGGTGGTGGTGGTGGTGGTGGTGGTGCAGGGGGGAAGGAAAGTGCAAGGTCAGTAGAGCGTTTAAAAAGAGAAGGAGAGAGAGGGAGAGAGAGGGAGAGGGAGAGAGAGGGAAAGGGAGAGAGAGAGAGCGAGAGAGGGATAGAGGGGGAGAAAGTGGGAGACAAAAAGAGGGGGAAGAGACTGAGAAAGAGGAGGAGAAGGAGGGCGAGAGAGGAAGAAGGGGAGAGACCGCGAGAGAGAAAGAGAGAGAAAGTGAGAAAGAGAGAGATCGGGAAACAGCACGAGTACAGAGAGCCACAAGGGAAACACAGCAGGGAGTACATTATATGCAGGGGAAACAGATTTTAAAAAAAGATAAGCGAACAAGCTCATTTATCAAAAGAAATACTATGAAGAAAACAAAACCCACACAAATTCACGGACTTGAGGTCCCACTTTTTTTTGCATATGACACACACACATATGACATACATACAACACATTTGTTATTGCATGTTTTTCTTACACTTTTTCCCGGCACTCCTGTGTATTTTGATGTATGGTAGGTAGCCCTAATGCTGTTAGCTGCCCGGCGCTGGCTGGGGACTCCTTAGCGCTGGTGCTCATTAATCATATGGGCCGGTGCTGGCTGCGCGGAGACATTGCTCAGGCATGTGGCGGAGCAGGAAATGCGCCGGGCTTGGCTCAGAGGCATGTCGTCCCGTGGACAATCAAGGTGGTTACTGACTCGTCGATCGCTAATTAGCTGCGGCCCTCTGCAAAGCACAAATTGATTCTGGCACCAGAGCTGCAGCTCTGCGCTAGACCAACATAGAACCCCCCCCCCCCCCCCCCCCCCCCCCATATTAGTCAAACTAATATGGAATTTCTGGAATACCCGATGGACACATTAAATGGATCAGTGCCACTCCAATAAAGAAGAATTAAGGCTCTGCTTTCCAGGCGTGTGTTTAAGCCCCTCATATCTCCACGTTGGCCAGTAAAGGCTTACCTCCCATTACATCTGTGTTGCTGACGAAGCGAGTTCAGCTCCCGGCTACCAACAGATCCGAAATGAAAGACGATAAATAACAGTGAAAACAAGGAAAACAGAGTAATTCAGGCCTGAGTTTTGAGGACCCAGCAGAGATCAGAGACCAGGCTCCCAGTACACAGTGGTGATTAAAGGATTAAGAAGGTGGTGGTGGTGGTGGTGGTGGTGGTGGTGGTGGTGGTGGCGGGCATCACCTATGACAGCATTGCTTTGAAGGCCATCTTGTTTTCCAGACCGGGGGAGAGAGAGAGAGAGAGAGAGAGAGAGAGAGAGAGAGAGAGAGAGAGAGAGAGAGAGAGAGAGAGAGAGAGAGAGAGAGAGAGAGAGAGAGAGAGAGAGAGACCCACCACTAGACTATGTCTCCAGTAATGCACCCACCCAGGGGCTTAACTCTGAGTTCTGCCTCATTGATTAGAGAGACCACTGGAGGACCCGAGGTCTGTCTCCCCCCCTGCCCCATTCCTCCCCCCAACGCCCCATTCCTCCCCCCCAGCATATGCTCCTCCATCGCCCACAGTGTGTTCTGAGAGAGACAGATAGAGGGGGAGCTGAAGAGAAAGAGAGGGAGCGAAGGAGAGGGGGAAAGATGGAGAGAGGGAGGGAGAGAGAGAAGGAGGGAGACGGGGATGAGATCTGATTAAACTCTTGGCGCTTTACCTCACAGAAGGCCGACTACCTTTAACTCCTTATTCTTGGCAGAGAAGAGAGGTTGATGGGGAGTTTGTAATGAAGTCAGCACGACCCTCACACACTTACTCACACACACACATGCTCAGCATATATGAATGCAGATTAATCAATTAAGGCGAATTGATACTGACACAGGTGCTGGATGAAAGAGTCATATGTTTCCAAGAATTGGCCAAAAATGTGTTTTTCCAAAAAGGAGCCTAGTCAAAAAAGGAACAGTATGTTGAGGTGAGGTTCAAAGGTGAATGATGAGAATATCCATGAATGGAGATCCTAAAGGATTTAGTACTCTGGTGTTCAGTACTGGTGTGTGTGTGTGTGTGTGTGTGTGTGTGTGTGTGTGTGTGTGTGTGTGTGTGTGTGTGTGTGTGTGTGTGTGTGTGTGTGTGTGTGTGTGTGTGTGTGTGTGTGTGTGTGTGTGCGTGTGTGTGTGTGTGTGTGTGTGTGTATGTGTGTGTGTGTGTGTGTGTGTGTGTGTGTGTGTGTGTGTGTGTGTGTGTGTGTGTATGTGCATGTTGGGAATGTGTGTACATGCGTGCATGCGTGTGTGTCAGCGTGTGTGTGTGTGTGTGGATGTGTGGGTGAGTCCGTGTGCGCTTCCGTGTGAATGTCTTAGAGAGCGAAATACAAAGAGAGAGGGAGATAGAAAGAACAAGGAAAAAGTGAGTACAGTATCAGTGGAAAAAATAAACCGGTCTAGTATATTTTGTTTATTTTCTTCCCCAAAACCATAAACATCAGATAAACCATGATCAGATAACGTTGCCCCCTCTTACCTGAAAATAACTTAATTTCCATTCTTAGTACTACTGCATACTTCCATGACATCTTGGTGGGGCTGGGACACTCATCAAAGTCTTCAGAGTCCCCACCTTGAGACAGCACTGCAGGCACAGCTGCTGCTGGTTAGGCCTCCGGGCTGATCCAAGCTCCATGCCTGCAGGATCTGATAGAGCCAATAAGGCACTCGTGCGGTCAGGCAAGAGAGATGGAAGGAGAGAGAGAGAGGGAGAGAGAGAGAGAGAGAGAGAGAGAGAGAGAGAGAGAGAGAGAGAGAGAGAGAGAGAGAGAGAGAGAGAGAAAGAGAGGGAGAGAGAGAGAGAAAGAGAGGGAGAGAGAGAGAGAGGGGGGGAGAGAGAGAGAGAGAGAGAGAGAGAGAGAGAGAGAGAGAGAGAGAGAGAGAGAGAGAGAGAGAGAGGGAGTGAGAGAGAGAGAGAGAGAGAGAGAGAGTGAGAGAGAGAGAGAGAGAGAGAGAGAGAGAGAGAGAGAGTGAGAGAGAGAGAGAGAGAGAGAGAGAGAGAGAGAAAGGTCAAAGTGACAATCAAACCCTGAAGACTTTGAAATAAACCTGAAAATGTCGTTGACCTCTACGAGACGTCAAAGGGAGTGGTGGGGGAGGGGGGGAGGGGGAGGGGGAGGGGGGAGGGGGGGAGGGGGGGAGGATGTGTCCTTGTCCAGTCAGAACGACAGGTGCCCCAACCGCCCCCCACAGAGAGCCGAGTAGGGAACTGTCATTTTGAAGAAGGGCGTTGGGGGGTCACGCTAAAGGGGGGGCGGCAGGGGGGGGCGGGGGTCTCCGGAGCCCACCTGTCTTGTGTCCGCCTCCGGTGATCGCTGAGCTGCGGTAATTCGCGGATCACACGTCCCACGCTGGCACCAGAGCCCCACAGGAAATCCCTCCCACCCGAGTGAACCAATGAGGGAGAGCTGGTGGTGGTGGTGATAGCGGTGGTGGTGGAGGGGGTGGAGCTGGTGGTGGTGATAGCGGTGGTGGTGGAGGGGGTGGAGCTGGTGGTGGTGATAGCGGTGGTGGTGGAGGGGGTGGAGCTGGTGGTGGTGATAGCGGTGGTGGTGGTGGTGGTGATAGCGGTGGTGGTGGAGGGGGTGGAGCTGGTGGTGGTGATAGCGGTGGTGGTGGAGGGGGTGGAGCTGGTGGTGGTGATAGCGGTGGTGGTGGTGGTGGTGGTGGTGGTGGAGGGGGTGGAGCTGGTGGTGGTGTTGGTGATAGCGGTGGTGGTGGAGGGGGTGGAGCTGGTGGTGGTGGTGGTGATAGCGGTGGTGGTGGAGGGGGTGGAGCTGGTGGTGGTGGTGGTGATAGCGGTGGTGGTGGAGGGGGTGGAGCTGGTGGTGGTGGTGGTGGTGGTGATAGCGGTGGTGGTGGAGGGGGTGGAGCTGGTGGTGGAGGGGGTGGAGCTGGTGGTGGAGGGGGTGG